>NC_138294.1:32396606-32554106 GCF_965601325.2 Salmo salar | reverse complement strand
ATTCACCAGGGATTTAATGCTGTTATTCACCATCGCCTTGCTGCCTGTGTCACGCAGTGAACTCCCCTTGGGTCCTATTTGTCTTTTTTTCATACAGTGGTATATGTAAAGACTTTGTCTATAGGATTTGCAGCGATTTACCGAGGCAGTCTGGGACTCAAAAAAAAAACGACAAAGCGGTACATTCAAAAGTTCGAAAAAATGTGCCAACCACTGATTGCCCTGTTAAGATATGCATAAAAAAACGAGAAATAAACTAACTTTTTAGAAGAAGAAATAAGCGTGCATGCCTTTCAGTGTAAACTATAATGAGTCCTTTTCAGATAAAGCAACAAGGTCCTTAATTGCCATTGAAAATGAATGTGTAGAGACTCCTCTCCGCTAGTGAGCTGGATTATACATGGCGGCAGATTAGCAAATTGAGAGCTGGAACAAACTAAGTGCTTTGGGGAACCTCAGCCCCTTCAGCCCTTCAAAGTCAGTTTGTGCGTCCCAAATAGCACCCTATTCCCTACATAGCGCATTACCTACGACTAGGGCCCATAGGACTCAAAAATGGTGCACTATATAGTGAATATGATGTCCTTTTGGGCACAGCCAGTGACATAAAAAAAAAACACAGCAATAGAAACCCATTTCTTTCCTTATCAAAGCTAGCAATGAACAAGAGGGATGGATGTTGTGAAAAGGACACATCTCAAAATCTCCCAATGGTAATCCAGTGCTTCAGGCTACAGAGTCGTAATAGAGGATCTGACAGACGAGTGTGTTTTCGCTAGTTTCCACTATTAGCATGCGAGACCAAGCCGACGTTTTGTGACAGTTTCATGGCCAGAAACCAGTGCATCTTGAACCCTTCCGAACATCACCAAAGGCCAAAGTAACGGTGAACATAATCTCCCACCACGACAGCTAGAGAAAAGTCATCCAGCTACTGCACAAGACTGTATGTAGCACTACGGACCCTGTTAAAAAGACATCCTTACTATACCTTGAACAGGAACCTTGTGGTAGAGTGCCCGCCCTGAGATTGGAATGTGGCGAGTTCAAAACCCGATCGAGTCGTACCAAATGCTGTGAAAATGGGACCTGATGTGTCTCTGCTTGGCACTCGGTGTTAAGGAGATTGATTGGGGCTAAGGCCCTCTGACAGACTAGAGTCCTGTCCACTAGAGTCCTGCCCACTAGAGTCCTGCCCACTAGAGTCCTGCCTACTAGAGTCCTGTCCACTTGAGTCCTGCCCACTAGAGTCCTGCCCACTAGAGTCCTATCAACTAGAGTCCTGTCCAGTAGAGTCCTGTCCATTAGAGTCCTGCCCACTAGAGTCCTGCCCACTAGAGACCTGTCCACTAGAGTCCTGTCCACTAGAGTCCTGCCCACTAGAGTCCTGCCCACTAGAGTCCTATCCACTAGAGTCCTGTCCACTAGAGTCCTGTCCAGTAGAGTCCTGTCCATTAGAGTCCTGTCCACTAGAGTCCTGCCCACTAGAGACCTGTCCACTAGAGTCCTGTCCACTAGAGTCCTGCCCACTAGAGTCCTGCCCACTAGAGTCCTGCCCACTAGAGTCCTGCCCACTAGAGTCCTATCCAGTAGAGTCCTGTCCACTAGAGTCCTGTCCAGTAGAGTCCTGCCCACTAGAGTCCTATCCACTAGAGTCCTGCCCACTAGAGTCCTGTCCACTAGAGTCCTGCCCACTAGAGTCCTGTCCAGTAGAGTCCTGCCCACTAGAGTCCTATCCAGTAGAGTCCTGTCCACTAGAGTCCTGCCCACTAGAGTCCTATCCACTAGAGTCCTGTCCAGTACATCAAGCTGCCTCTTGTACATCAAGCTGTCTCATGCTACTGAAACAGGAGATAGGCTCCTCCCCTATGAGCTGTTCTGGCTCACTCGTGCAAGGCTACATACTACACCACGAAGAGGATGGAAGGTAGTCCCCGTCGGTGTCCTAAATGGCACCCTATTGAGTGCACTACTTTTGACCACTCCCATACTGACGGTTTGAGAAATGGAATATGGGATCTGAGGCAAAGAAAACGGTCGGGGTAGGATAAATGACAACGGTAGGTAGCACTACTGAATCCTGTTACAAAAACATTACTTCATTACTATACCATGAAGGGATTGAAGGTCTATATAGAATTATTACATAATGTGCTCACTGGCAAGGAGCAACGGCTAACCTCTTGCGCACACATCCCACACAGCCAGTTAATGCAAGAACATGTATTGTGTTCCTCCCATGGGATATTTCAAAGAGAAAAGCTGGGGAAGTGTGTTCCATCTGCACTTTCACTGCAACACGGTTTTGAATACAGAGAATTCTAAAGATATTCGGGAATGGCATATGTTTTTAATTGACCTTAATGGACTTCAACAAAAACTACAAATAGACACGAGGCTGTAGATTATTGTTTCAGGTCAGTGCTACTAACCTATGTGATGATTGCAGCTGTCGCAACTTTTATGGCATCTGTTATGTCACGGTTATGACGTGTTATGTAAACCTTATGACACAGGGTTCAAGTGAAGTGCAACCCTTAATCTCGGTGTCCTGAGAGTGGTCTAGAGAGGGAGGGATGGAGGGAGAAAAGAGATGGAGGAAGTCACTATGCTCTAGCTTCTTGCCTAGCAACAGTTTGAGCTACTAGCCTAATTCCAAACTCTGTCCGGAGATTGGCCCCCGTTTTATAGGCCCGCTGACCAATAAAAAAATTTAATGGATTTTATTTTGGGACGGAACTCAGTCGGGATCTCAAATTCGCATAATAGAACACACAAGGTGCAATTTCGAAATGTGGTTGTGCATTAGCGGTCCCTTAATTAGCCCATGTCAGCTACATTTGTTTAGATTGGTAAGTTAGTCTAGCAGCCAGCTATCTGAACATGTAGTAAACATGGTCAAATTACCAACCAGGGTGGGGCCAATTGATAATCAGTTATCATATTTCAAAACTGCAAACATTTGCCTCAATCCTACGGAAAAATGTGCAGAATTGTATTGCAGGACACAAGCAGTAAAACTAAAAACGTTTCTCTTGCCTAGCAACAATTCTAGCTACAGGGGAGTGGGAATTGATGGGGCTCTATTGGTCTAGGGAGGGAAAAAGGGAGGGATAAAGGAAAGGGAGATTAGCTACTCTGCCCTAAAGAGGACAACATATTATAGATTGTGTTTAATTGGTTGGGGGGGAGGGGGGGGGCTACTCTGCCTAAAGGTGCAACAACATGCCTGATTGGGCTACTGTCACCCATTCATGTGGAAGAGGATTTTAATGGAGAAGATAGTCACTGTTCTCCTATGAGCCACGAGCAACCCAACGATCACCCTTACCCCTCGTTAATCCTTGGTCATCCATTGATTGGGAGCCCTGGGCCTGATGGTCGCCCGTCATTTGGTTGTGTCCCCTTAGGCCGAAGGACACGGCAGGGGAACCAGTCAAGGTTGACCTCTTTGATAACCTTTGCCCTTTGTTAATAAGAGACCAGTGTGTGTTAGAGACAGCTTATGCATCAGCAAATGGCTGTTTGGGGAGATAGTATATTTTGATACACTCCCATGTGCCCCTTGCGCCTAAACAAAACAACCTCCATGAACTCACTCAAGGCACAATTCAATAGGGCACTCCGTAGCAGAACATTTTGCAACGGCAAGCGAAACAGAGCGTGTTATTGAACATGTTCAGGTAGTCCTTCCCTGTTTCAGTCTTCTGTCAGGTGTCAGGAAGTACAGTATTTATAGCCTACAAAGTCTTTAAACTAGGCAAGGCCATGACGAGCGAACAAAGAGAAGAAAAACTGCACAGAAAAACCCCAACAGAAAACATGACATAAACAAAGGGTTATGACGACATCACCATCCATTGAGGAACGACGACGCTACAACGACCAGCCCAACAGATGGAGCCGAGCCCCGGCGCCTCTGAAAAAACCCACGGAGCAGGGTCAGTCAATCAGACAACGAAGTAGACAGAAAACGTGCTGCAATGCTAATGTTTAGCATGCACTCACTAACAAGCGCCCCCAATCAGTCATCGGAATGGAACGTCCCGCTACTTTCATAGAGAAGTAGAGGCTGTCAAAATGGAGGGGCGGAGGATGGAGGGGACTGGGCAGCACTTGTCATCCTCAGTGGATGAAGAGTGTGAGGGAGCGGATAGGGAGGGCAAAAAGAAAGGGAGGAAAAGGGGAGCCTCCCCAATGGGGCTGCACGCGCACACGCACACGCACACGCACACACATTCCCCACTCTAGATCTATCATGTCTGCTCTGATATCGGCCTATAGTGATGCCCTGCAACAGTAACACTGAGCTGAACTTCAGGTCTATTTGCCAAGTTCACTAAGGGTGAAGTACTGTATGAATATCATCCACTGTAGACCTGATCTACAGTGTGGAGCTTAAGGTTGAGGAAGGAAAGAAATGTTTGTAAATGAACGTAACATTGGTCAGAGGGGTGAGGGCATCGAGATCCTTTATTTGAAGAACATAAAGGTTATTGGTATATATTAATAATATACCAGACAAATGAATAATGTAAATTATTAATATGTTCTATATGTATTTATATGGGTGAGGGGGAGAACAATATTAAATTGTTAAAGTTACAAATCCAACGAGGAAATGTGGAAAGCAAGCAGAGTATCAGAGTAAAACACTGGATGTTAAAGAACACCCCCAGTGTTTTATCACGTTTACATTTTACAATATCTGTCCGTGTAAGAATGCCATTATCAACATTGTGAGTGATCATTTACCTCTGTGGTAGCCAATGACATAATATCCTAGAGATTAAAGATACAGCTGCTAACTATTGCTATTGTGGTACAGTCAGTATGCCAGAGAAGCCGGTGTTTGAAAGATACATTGGCATGGCTGTTGTTAGGCCCAAGACAAAGTGTTATTTTAATGAATTTATTCATCCTTCCATAAGATATAGTCCCGACACAAATCTATGGTTGCTACTCAGGCCGGCTGGTAGTTCGTTCTATCGGTTCGGTTGCCAGAGAAGCAACAAAGTCTTGTTGTTCTGTTTCTATGGACCCAGTCGTTTGTTCTAAATGTTCCATTGCCATACTGGCTGGCTACATTCTTATCCCTTACTAGCTAGCAAACTACGGTTAACTTACAGTCACGTCAAACAGTGCAGCCAGAATAACAACAAAGTAGCTGCATTTGCATTTGTTTAAGCTGCTTTCTTGTGACATTTATTTGGATACATCCATAACAATGAGCTAATGATGAGCGATTTCACCTGGCATAGAAAATGTGCTCTTTCATCAGGACACTGTTGTTCAAAGGAGCTAGCCAACCACACAGCTAACACAATCACTTCAAACTGAAGCTGGAAAGACTGAAAACTAGCTAGACTTCATTTAGTTGGACCTGTTTCCTATTGACATTTCTTTGTATACTGTACATTGTACATATGGATGGTCCTGGGAATCAAACCCACTACCCTGGCATTGTAAGCACCATGCTCTACCAACTGAGCTAATGAGGACCAGAAAACATGAAAAATATCGAGAGAGGAGAACAATGTTGACATTTTTTTAAATAACAGACATCGAGATAATCCAAGGCCAATTCTAGTTCTTTTTCATTTTTTTTTATTAACTTGTGCTCTATATATTCTCTGCCTTCTACTCTGCTATTAATATTTACATTCTTATTCCATTCAACCTGCTCTTTCTTTTCATGAAACTACACCTGAAATCAGCCAGCTAAAATGCTCCGAGGCCAAATACAGCGAATACATTTTCATACATTTTTGTCAATGCTTTTTCTGGCTGCACTATTGTCGGGCAGAATATAGTCTCGACAATACGCATCACATTTCTTCACACAGTTCTCTCCGACATCTCACCAGTCACCATCCAAACTCAAATGGATCACAAACCGTGCCAAGAACCGTCGTGAACCCTGCCAAAGATTTGTGAACACTGGCTAGTTCAAAAGCCGCCACACACATTCTCCGCTCTTCCAAATTTAACATGACAGCATCCAGGGGGAGTTCTGGTTGGAGTTGGCTGAAGTTTCCACTTCCTTCCTTCCTCCTTCCTGCCAGCATGCTGAGTTAAGGGCTTGGCATTGGCTCCTTCTCTCGCAATAATTGAAGTCCTAAATAAGTGCATCAATAAATGCAGATGGGGAAGTTGTGCGACTTGTGATTCAGGGACCTCAGCTCTCAAAGCCAGTCTTAACGAAGGAAATGTTAGACTCGCAGGCCTCGGAAACCTGTAGTGTCTCTCTGAGTTAGTTACTGGATGTGTCCCAAATGGCAGCCTATTCCCTGTGTAGTGTACAATCTGTGTCACATTTAATAATATGCGTCACTTCTCCTGGCACTGAGATATACCATATTCAAACGGATTACGCTTTCAACTGTTTTGGAAGACTTCGATAACATCTTGACAGCATCTTCAAATCCTCCCAATTCCTGGGCACCCAAACCAGCACCTTCTGTTAAGCATTCTGTGGACCAACGGCTTTGATGTAAAAAAACAAAAACAAGCATCCCATGAATTAGGCTAAACTGAACCAAATAGAATGAAGGGCAGTCAGTGACAGTGAGATCTCTCAACCTCCACTAGTGCATCTCTATTTAATGTGGTGATATGACAGAGCCTGCGTCCCAAATGGCACCCTATTCCTAGTGTGGAGCCCTATTGGCCCTGGTCAAAAGTAGTGCACTACATTGGGAATAGGGGGCCATTTGGGCCACAGTAGGGACTCTAGCCTCTCTGTAATGAGCCCATTAAACTATATGGGCCTCATTTCCTGTTCGAGAGAAGCCACTAATCAGCCACCGCATAGTAACACACACAAGTCCATAAACTTTTATGTCTTTCCCATGCCATTGCGTCCCCTCAGCGATTAATTGTCAAGGGAGGGCTAGGTTCATCACTAAAACCGCAATCTAGCCTTGTTAAGAAATAAATACATATGAATAAACAAATTCACCGCCGTTGAAGTCAGTCAATTTGGAGAAGCGGCGATTGGAGATTGGACAATTTGAGAAGCGTTAACATCGTTGTAATGAAATCGGTTAGACTCACAGACCCGGAGAAAACTGTTTTTATTGTATTTTATTGCATCTGGCTATTTTTCCTTTTCCCTCAAGCTTTTTTTAAGATGAATAAATTAAAGTTATTGTGTTTGGTCATAGGTGTGTAACCAATGTCATGTTCTGGCATGTTCTAGAAACAATGTATGAGAGAAATAAGTGGTGAAGATGGGAAATCGATGGTACGTTGCATACATTGTATTTCCATTGTATATTTAATGTGGTGTACTGTAAGATCAATGGCGGTGCATATTTAAACTTGTACTTGTAACCGTATCTTCGATCATTTTGATCGTCAAAGGCGGCATTCACCCATTACTGGCGCATTGGAAGGAAAATGCCCAAGGGCTTAACATCGTTTCTTCTTTTCAATTCCCTCGTTCAGTGGTAAGCAATAGCCCAGATAAGGCATATTATAACTACTGCCGGTGCAATTCAATATAATGGCGTGCTTTATTGGAAACTAGCGAGCGTGCATTACACATTAACTCCATACAGCCGCTAAGTAATAAGCATTGGGGCTGAAAATGCTGGGTTTTAAATTGAGTTTAATTTAAAAAGCCTCTCTCCTTGAAGAGTCAAAGGGGTTGAACACACAAACCATCACCATTTGGTTCCACTTCAGTTCAGACCTAATACGTTCTTAGGAAGCGTAAAAATGGTTGCTTGTTGACCACAAACACTTATCTAAATGTGTCGTATCCTAACAGTGTAGGTGTGGGGAAGTGTGCTTCTGCTTCCTGTTTTCTCCTGAGCCGTGTGACTTGAGTGCAGGCGTGTGTGCATATTGAATCATGATTGTTTTCATTTTTTCCCGACGGACGGTGATTTGTGTGTCTGAGGTCTATCATCATCCCTCCCTCTGAATGCTTCTGTTGTGGATTTACAGCCTAGTGCTCATAACCTGAATGAGAGTGACATACAGCTCGCTTGGCCCGCTCCTCAGCCCAACTGCCCACCACCCCACCCGCAGCTCAGCATCCCAAACGCCCTCCGTCTCTACACTCGCTACACTCTACACCTCACCTCTTCCCCCACACCAGACTCTTTTATCTCCAAGCCCTGAGACTAAAAACATTTCAAGCCATTTTGATTCTTAACAATGACACAAAGTAGTGGCCAGCACATTGGCAAAACTATTTAGCCGGAGAGAGAGATAAAAGTGATTCAATTAATAATTCATGGGTTGTTAGCTAGTCATTTCTTCACCGGCCACCGGAAGCGCCAGTGCGAGAGGAGGTACAAAAGGGGCACCCGAGCACAGGGCGATGTGATTTGATTTCACAGACATTAGAGGGGGAAATTAGGGTATTTCAGCATAAACACAGAGTGAGGAAGAGATGGGGGAGGGGCACCGTGAGGCAAGCCTGAAGATAAAATATACTTTTCCCCCTCTTTTCTCTCCCTCTCCAGGCACTCTGAAGCCAAGCAACTTTTATTTTTCTGTGATGTCTTGGCCACTGTTATAGGAGATAAAGAGAAATAGAGAAAGAGAGAGGGAGAGAGAGAGAGAGAGGAGGGAGAGGGGGGAGAGAGAGAGAGAGAGGGGGGGGAGAGAGAGGGGGAGAGAGAGGGGGGGAGAGGGGGTAGAGAGAGGGGGAGAGAGAGAGAGGGAGAGAGAGAGAGGGAGGGAGAGAGAGAGAGAGAGAGAGAGAGAGAGAGAGAGAGAGAGAGAGAGATCGGGGGAGAGAGAGATCGGGGGAGAGAGAGCGCGAGCGATGTGTTATTATATTAATTGCTGTGCACCAGCAGCAGAGAGCCAGCAGCTGAATGATGATCACAGGATCAAATACAGAGGGAATATCAGAAAAGAGGAGAAGAGATGAGGATGCTGCCCCATTGCCCACGCTTACCTAGGGTGCTGCCACAGACCTTGGCTGACATGCACATACGAGCACACAAACACATTAACACACACATACTGTACACAAAGAGACAGAGTATTGAGAGTTCAGCCTCTGCCATTGACATGGTCGATAAACACACCCAATCTAAGACAAGCACTCAGACACACACACACTCACACACACAGAGCATACAAAGTCAAGGCAAACAGCCACTATGTTGACTCTCCCCTCTTCATTTGTCTTATGGCCCGGCTGAGATCTGGGAAGATTTTTAAGGCGATGGCTGCGGTCGCCACGGTGATCCACGCAGCCGCCGCCAGGCCTGCTGGGAGTTCATTATGGCCTCATTACCCCTGCCATTTGCCATCCCCGTGACAACAGTGGCAGGCGGCGGGCGACAGGATGGGCTGTTTAAATGAGGGAGAGATGTCACCCCGCTCTCCAAAGCACCTATTCAGACAAGAGCTATCTGACCCCAGGACGTATAAAAAGGTTAGTGGTTTGTTTGCACCCTGGGTATAAAACACATGGCTATTTGTTACAGACACAGGCCTACACTTTTCTCTCCCTTCCCTCTAACTCTCTCTCTCTTACCCCTCTATCCCTCTTTTCTCTCTTACCCCTTTTCTCTTCCTCCCTCTCCCGCTGTCGTACCCCTCGCTACCCTCTTTCATTCACCCCCCCCCCCCCCACACACACACACTGTATTCACATTTTGGCCAAGCTATTGATTAGTGGAAGCGGCTACCATTGTCTCTGGAGAGAAAAACAACGCTAGGTCAAACCACTCAATCCACCCTAAGCGCTTCATTTTCCTAATCATAGTGGGTTCCTGCAAGCGGAACAGACACACACAAACACACACGGAGGTCCCAGCTATAAACATTGAACTAACCCGTTTCACATAGATAATGACACATCTATTATCTACAGATCAAACTAACCCTCGAGAATCACGGGGGGAAAACCATGATCCAAAAGAAGGCACTTAGCCCAGCTAGAGCATCTCTAGCCAATACAATCAGCTGTTGTTGATACATTTTGGAGGGAAATGGCTGACTCAAGGTTACATTTGCTGGATGGAAGGGTTGTAAACACACACACAAGCTCGTCACGCGCGCACACACACACACACACACACACACACACACACACACACACACACACACACACACACACACACACACACACACACACACACACACACACACACACAAACAAACAACACTTAGAAATGGTGGTTTTGTGTTGTGCCTCTTGGCCCTACCCATCTCCCACAGTACAATATAATTACCCTCCACTGCTCTCCAGCTCCTGTGTGTCCTCCTGCACCTTGGGAGCCAAGAGGAGCTGTCGTAATGAAACAGAGTGCAATCAGGCTGGCAGAGACCAGCCGGAGGAGGAAACAGCAGGACAAATCACTGGTTAATTACAGAGTGGATAATGCTTAGTCCAGAGCCTCAGCCCGGGCTCCAAGCCTCCCAACTACCCCCAGATTCAAGACTCGTCTTCTCCATCTCCTTTAAATGGGCATAGCTGCTTATGCTAATTCTAAAACCCTGGTCTTTGGGCTCCTCCACCAGATGGGTGGCTAGCCGCTAATGCAGCTAGCAACAATACCATGTTCCAGTTGCTAATGGTAACGCTAATCCACCAGTACCAGGTTCCAGCTCAGGGAGGCCTGCCAGGCTGGTAATGGCCCACGAGAGCGTGCCAGCGACAACCCAGCAGCTGGTAGGGAGTGACGGACAGAGGGGTGGCAAACAACCAACCAACGAGCAGAGAGGCATTGCTCTTCCTCTTCCTTCCTAGCATAAAGGCGGGTTCCTGATCTGTGGCACCCCACTGCCAGCAGAGGCTCCCTTCATCTTTCCACCCTTTCTTCCCTTCCTCTATTGTTGGCCCTGCACCCACACTGCACTTCCTCCCCTTTCAACAGTGGTCCATATGCAATGGAATAGAATAGGGCCAACTGGATGAGTCAACCTCCTTTCCTCCTTGGTCCCTCCATCTCCCCTTAACCAGTCATCCCAATCATCCTGGCAGTCCCACACTTTATTTCCTACGCCCTCTCCCTCTCCTCTCTCTCTTTCACTCACCTTCCATCCCCCTTTCCTCCTTTCTTTCTTCATCTCCTCTTAACTATTTCTCCCCGGCAGCCCCACACTTTACTTTCTATCCCCTCTCCTTCTCTCCCCTTCTCCCCCCGCTCTCAGAGGGATGTCTGTATGTGCTGACGTCCATGGGCTTGGCCCAGTCACCAGCCAGCTAGCCATTAAGCCAGGTTCAGATCAGCCTTAATCGATATGGTGCACAACAGCAGCCTCATGTCTCTCTGTGAGGAGGACAACACACACACACACACACACACACACACACACACACACACACACACACACACACACACACACACACACACACACACACACACACACACACACACTCCTCTGAACAGCTGCACACTAGGTGATACCGCCAAGCCTCTGACAAAGATAATGTACAAAATGGCCGCCCTTTGTGGCTGGCTGGAGTGTGGTGGGATGGCTCGGAAACAGAAAGAGATGATTTAGTTGTTGCGCGGCAAATGTATTCTGTGATGAGGGGCTGTATTCATTTGGCCAAATGTAACAAGTCACAGTCTATTTATCCCTTTCCCTCATGAAAATAGCAAATACATAGCAGATAGCGATATTTACATTTTAATAACATAATTTTTTCCCCCTGTGTTTCTCTCACAACATCGACGAGGCTTTGATCTTTGTTTGAATATGGATCAGCGTTTTGGATCAGGGTTCCGAGCAAATTCTCATGAGACATCTCTCACAGCCATTCACAGCCGTTCTGTGTCCCTGCTTTCCATTCAAAGACACTTGTAAACCACCCTCAACCATTTTATGTTTTTTATTGTATTGTCAAAGGACATTGCACTGGGAGCGACACATTTGTTTACGCAAAATCAATATCACAAACCACAAACACAAGGGCATCTGGCACATACATGCTAATAACTGCTAACGACAAAACGAGTTAGTTCAAACTGCGAACAACAAAGAGAGTTAGTTCAAACTGCTAACGCCAAAGCGAGTTAGTTCAAACTGCTGATGACAAAGTGAGTTAGTTCAAACTGCTAACAACAAAGTGAGTTAGTTCAAACTGCTAACGACAAAGTGAGTTAGCTCAAACTGCTAACGCCAAAGCGAGTTAGTTCAAACTGCTGATGACAAAGTGAGTTAGTTCAAACTGCTGATGACAAAGTGAGTTAGTTCAAACTGCTGATGACAAAGTGAGTTAGTTCAAACTGCTGATGACAAAGTGAGTTAGTTCAAACTGCTGATGACAAAGTGAGTTAGTTCAAACTGCTAATGCCAAAGTGAGTTTGTTCAAACTGCTGATGACAAAGTGAGTTAGTTCAAACTGCTAACGACAAAGTGAGTTAGTTCAAACTGCTAACGACAAAGTGAGTTAGTTCAAACTGCTGATAACAAAGTGAGTTAGCTCATACTGCTGATGACAAAGTGAGTTAGTTCAAACTGCTGATGACAAAGTGAGTTAGTTCAAACTGCTGATGACAAAGTGAGTTAGTTCAAACTGCTGATGACAAAGTGAGTTAGTCCAAACTGCTGACAACAAAGTGAGTTAGTTCAAACTGCTGATGACAAAGTGAGTTAGTCCAAAGTGCTGATGACAAAGTGAGTTAGTTCAAACTGCTGATGACAAAGTGAGTTAGTTCAAACTGCTAATGACAAAGTGAGTTAGTTCAAACTGTTGACGACAAAGCGAGTTAGTTCAAACTGCTGACAACAAAGTGAGTTAGTTCAAACTTCGAACAACAAAGTGAGTTAGTTCAAACTGCTAATGCCAAAGTGAGTTAGTTCAAACTGCTAATGACAAAGTGAGTTAGTTCAAACTGCTGACGACAAAGCGAGTTAGTTCAAACTGCTGACAACAAAGTGAGTTCAATCCAATGTCAGAGAGTATTCCCTGAGTCACACAGCAGCTCTCTGCGAGAAAGAAAGCAGGAACAGGAAAACATCCATAACATAGATAACGCTGAGAAAGCTCGCTATCCGTTACTTGCCGAGGACTCTCCCGGGACCGGTTTAATCGCTGAGATTGGTGAGACAGATCACCATGATAAAGGTATCTTGGACCGCAAGCATCTAGAGATAAGAGCCCATGGATTTGTCAGAAACAGCTAGTAGTGCGTTGGCCGGGGCTACATGTGTTCTGGTACGCCGCCTACTGACTTACTAGCAACTAACACCACTCTATTTCTTATCAGAGACCCATATAGGGCCCTCAGATCTAGAGAGCGTTCAGAGGCACTGACCAGAGAGACGGAGAGAGAGAAATAGAGAATGATGGTAAGAGGTGGATAGGGGGATGATAGAGACATAGAGGGAGATATAGAGTTAGAACGAGAGAGAGAGCAAGAACAACCAAGAAATGGGACAGAAATATCATGGAGAGCAAGACATAGACAGCCACACTGTAGAGAGAGAGAGAGAGAAAGAGAGAGAGAGGGTGGGTGGGTGGTTGGAGCAAGAGAGAGACAGAGAGATGGCGTATAATGTGTGAATTGAATAAGGCGGTATAGTTTCTTTCTCGTGTGTAACCTTGGCAACACACAACAGGGATGGCATCCCACATGTGCCCAAACTTCCACACAACCACAGACAGCAACACTGCAGAGAGAGAGAGAGAGAGAGAGTGATTGTTTATTTCACTTTTGTTTATTATCTATTTCACTTGCTTTGGCAATGTAAACATATGTTTCTCATGCCAATAAAGCCATTAAATTGAAATTGAATTGAATTGAGAGAGAACGAGAGAGAGAGAGAGAGAGAGAGAGAGAGAGAGAGAGAGATACAAAGGCTGAGAAAGTGTGTAAAAGCTGAACACGTTTCATACGGCGCTGGCGTGGTGGTGATGTGTGTATGTCTGAGTGCATCTGTGTGTGTATGTGTGTGTCACTGGGTAAGCGGGCAGCATGCTGCGCTGTAATGGTATCCGACAGGGCGTTGGATCCCAGGGGCCTGTCCACAGCAGCCTCTCCACAGCTCTTTGCTGCTCTCAATCCCAGCCACCAGTGCAGCTGTTTCAATAAAGGTGTCCACGGCAGAGTGAGACCCACGGCCCGGCTGATGGATCAGATGTGACAGCATGGCCAACAACTTATCTCGGCCTCTGTCGCTCTCCCTGCTGTGTGTCTCTTTCTATCGCTATGTCCCTATTCCTTTTATCGCTGTCTCTGTCTCTCTCTCTCTCCCTGTCTGTCTTTGCTCTAGAGAGAGGGAGAGAGAAATAGAGAGATAAAGACTGAGTGAGTGAGTGAGTGAGTGAGAGAGAGAGAGAGAGAGAGGGAGAAAGCGAGAGTGAGATAGAGAGAGCGAGAGAGAGATAGTGAGAGAGAGAGAGAAAGAAAGAGAGAGAGAGAGAGAGAGAGGTTGTTTTGGGGAGGAGAACATTCCTCATGACACACATATAACATATACCATACATTTTTCCTCAATGGCAGACAAAAGGTAATCATTATTTGAGTGCCATCTGGGGCGGATTACTCGGGGCTTACCAGGAATTTGATCACCCGCCCCATAACGCGGTGCGGCAGTTTTAGCATCACGCCAAAGATGATTAGACATCCATTGTCTCCCATCACACGGGATCACCACACAATTATTAAAGAGAGCCTGTCCCAAGAGATTTGAGCGAGTGGTTGGACTAAACCGCAAAATGCTAGTGTAACCGCAGCAAAACAATTATATAACACTTTATTTCCTCCTAAACATAAAGCACACCTTACTTGGCATATAGAAGAAAGAAAATGTTGGGCATGGCTCCAAAACTCAGCACACCTGTACGGGCCAGTCCCAAATGGAACCCTATGCCCTACATAGTGCACTACTTTTGACTGGAGTCCTATTGGCCCTGTTCAAAAGTTAGGCACTATGAAGGGAATAGTATCCATTTGGGACGGAACATATGGCCTATGCTTCTCGTTGGACATTGCCAAGATAAGGTGAAGTGTGAAACAAAGCAACAGTTGAGAGTTAGAAGGATATCAAGAGGAGCTAGGTAAACAAGCCGGTGTCTGAAGATGAAACAGGCTCACCCTTGAGATCACAGCGCCGAATGTGTCTAGTTTAGTGAAAGAGAGCAGTGACTGAACTCAAAAACACTCCTGGCACCTGCATGTTACTGCTATGACCAAGAACACACACTAGGAGATAACTGGTTATCTATGAGCCAGTGTGCACCGTGGATAAACTTCAGTATGTTTGGCTTTCCATTGGAATATGAAGTGCTTTGTTTCTATGTTTGACCTGGATAAACGTAACAAAAGTGTTTCTCTGTTCCTCACGTCCGATTGACGACTTGCCAGAACAGAGACTAAAATGCTCTTTTGTCGTCTTAAAAAACGTGAGTATAGAAATCCAAAATGGAGATCGTTCGTACGTAAAAAGGGGTAGCGCGTCACATCCAAGTGATGACTTGACAAAAAAAGGGGAGGGAAGAGAAGATGACTAGATGAAAATGCTATTTTCTTGTATTAAATCCTATGCTTCTCCGTCTCCCATGCAGTGATTGGCTGGGCTTTTCATCAGACAGCGAGGCAGTCCAGCAGAAACAATGGTTGACCTGTGGAAGAGGGGGCGAGGTGAGCCGGGTTTCGTATAAAATGGCACCCTATTCCCTATTTAGTTCACTATTTTTGAGCAGGGCCCAAAGAGCCATTTGGGACACAGACCCAGAGAACCAAAGCTCAGAGCCAGTCCTGGATACAGAGACCTGCATGAGACAGAAATGTGCCCAGGCAGTAGCCTCAGCAGCCAGCCGCCCTCTCTGTCTCTCTTTACCTCTACTCTCGTTTTCACTCCCTGTCTTCCTGCCTGGGCTCTCTCTTTCTCTCTCCCTACATCTTTCTCTCTCTCTCCATCCCTCCCTCTCTCTGTCTCTCTCATACTCCACCTTCTCTCTCCCTCTCTCCCTCCCTCCCTCTCACTGTCTCTCTCTTGCTCCACCTTCTTTCTCTCTCTCTCTCTGCATTCTTGCTACATCACCGGGTTATAAGCACATTCTCTCCAGGGCTTAGCGCCCAGGCAAGCTGATTTGAGGCATGAAGCCACCACCTTTCATTTTAATGTAATAAAATATTGAGGACATGGTATCCAAAGACCAGATCCCGATCCCAGCCTCAGAAAGAATGGCTTGTTGTCGCCAGGGCTCTCTCTCTCTCTCTCTCCTTCTCCCTCCCTCTCCCTCCCTCCCTCCCTCCCTCCCTCCCTCCCTCCCTCCCTAAATCACACAGGAGCTGTAGTTATTTCACTAAGGCTGAGGATTAGCGTTAGGACTCCATCTCTCTCCCCCCTTTCTCCCTCCCTCTCTGTCTATCTTCATCCCTCTCTCTCGTTGACCACCTCTCCTCTTTGAGCCCCAGCAGCAATCACACAAAGAGCCATTTTCTGTGGAGACACATCTCTCTCAGCCACAAAGCTGCAGGGATTTATGGTTAAACCGGTTTCGAGTTCTTATCTGGACATGTGGGCATGTGGAAGAAGGGAAGGAAAACCTGTTGAGTGCCTTGTCGATTTGCGTCGGAACAGGTAAACACATAGGCCTATACACAAAGCCGTGTTGACCCAAATATAATACCATATTGCCATGATGAAACAGGAACAATACACCTCTCTACACCTGTACCAGCCTAATAGCAGTCTCAGTGACTTGTCAAAGTTTTGCCTGCTTTCTTCCTAGCTGCCTTGCCATAATATCAGAACTACCATGAGAATATATGAGAGCTGTGGAAGAGAAGGGGCCTTAGTGGCAGTCTTTACCCAGTCTCCCCTCTATGTGTCTAAGCTAGCATGAGCTGAGCCCTCCCTGGACCTGGGCATGGTTGATAAGAGCACTGGGGGCTTCTGCTCTGAAAATCTAGAGTCCTGTTCTACAACACAGGAGCACGGCTCCACAGACACCTCGTCTGCATCCCACATGACATCCTATGTAGGGCTGACATCAAAAGCAGTGCACTATATAGGGAATAGGGTGCCATTTCGGACACAGCTGTCCCCTGGCTGGCCTAGGCTTTGAGGTCTGTGGAATAAAACATGCAGGGCACTTGCACGGGCTGTCAACCTGATGAAGCGGCAATGAACGGAACCGAGAGGTCCACAGGGGGGGCCAAGGTTGCCACGCCACTGTCACGTCAATGTCCAGGCAACAGATGACTTTTGACACACAAAAAGTGAGAGATAGATGCGGCTTGTGATTTTACAAATGTGTTGGATCCATTTGCATTTTGTTTTGGTTGAGTTTTTATTTTGTGCCCAATAGAAATTACTGCTACATAATGTGTTGTGTCATTTTGTAGTCACCTTTTTTGTAAATAAGAATATTTCTGATCACTTTTACTGTCACGTCCTGACCAGTAAAAGGGGTTATTTGTTATTGTAGTTTGGTCAGAGTGTGGCAGGGGGTGTTTGTTTAGTGTGTTTCGGTGTTTTTGGTTTATGTTCAATGGTTTTTCTATTTCTATGTGGGTTTTGTAGTTTTTCTATATCTATGTTTGTTTTGGGAACAACCTCCAATTAGAGGCAGCTGGTTGTTGTTGCTTCTAATTGGAGGCCATATTTAAGTGGGTTCATTTTCTCTTGTGTTTGTGGGTGGTTGTTTCTGTGTATAGTCTGAGCACCTTACAGGACTGTTTTCGTCGTTTGTTTTGTGTAAGTGTTTTGTTCGTTTTTTTCTTCAATAAAAGGAAGATGAGCATTCACATACCCGCTGCGTTTTGGTCTACATACAACGACGCTCTACATTAATGTGGATGCTACCATGATTATGCCCCCAAAACATGCTAACCTCTCACCATTTCCAATAACAAGGGAGGTTAGCATTTGAAATCTTGGGCAGTTTCTCAGAATGAGAGTTGCTTCGAGGCTACAGTGAAAGTCCAATCCATAACTGCACTAAATGTGCATAAACTTTTAAAATAACTGTTTGATTACTTGCTTAGTAGCATTTTTATTTCACTTTCTTGTTAATTGTTTTCTAGGACCATTTTGTCGTCAGGCGTTTGGGATGTGATTGTTGTGCTGAGACATCGTGTTCTGAAAATAGCAAGGAGGGAGAGGGAGGAAGTGACGAGAATCTAATTACATCAGCACAGAGTGGATTCTAACGCGACACATGGCCGCGTTTGTGTGTGTGTGTGTGTGTGTGTGTGTGTGTGTGTGTGTGTGTGTGTGTGTGTGTGTGTGTGTGTGTGTGTGCTTGGCTTGCGCGCGTGCGTGTTTTTATGGGCTGGCGACTGTGTGTGTATGTGTATGTGCAGAGAGTGAAAGGGAAAGTAAGGGACAATATCAGGCAATGACCAGCTTTCAGATGATCTACCCTCTATGGACTGATCCCATATTACACATCAATGGTCGTTATGGACAATACCCAAAACAAACATCTCACATACTGTATACTACAACCAGGCTACAGACATTGTGTTAATAAATAAAATAAAATACAATTGTACTCATCACATGCTTTGTAAACAACAGGTGTGGACTAACAGTGAAACGCTTACTCATGGGCTCTTCCCAACAATGTAGAGAAAAACAAAATAGAGAAATAATAGAAAAGTACAACACGTGATGATACAAGTAATACTAGATACACAACGAGTAACGATAACTTATAAAGTCAATTGAGGAAGATACAGTATGTACATACATTATATCTAAAGAATAAAGTGACAGAGAGTAAACAGTAGCAGCAGCGTATGTGATTAGTCCAAAAAGTTGGTGCGGGTAGCTATTTGGTTAAGTATTTATCTAACTATTTAGCAGTCTTCTGGCTTGGGGGTAGAAGCTGTTCAGGGTCCTGTTGGTTCCAGACTTGGTGCTTCGGTATCGTTTCCATTTGGTAGCAGGGTGAAGAGTCTGTGACTTGGGTGGCTGGCACAGTTGTCTTATCAAGATGTGATGTAGCCAGTCAAGATGCTCTCGATGGTGCGGCTGTAGAACTTTTTGAGGATCTGAGGTCCCGTGCCAAATCGTTTCAGTCTCCTGAGGTGGAAGAGGCACTGTCATGCCCACTTCACGACTATGACGGTGTGTTTGGACCATGATAGATCCTTAGTGATGTGGCCACCGAGGAACATGAAGCTCTCGACCCGCTCCACTACAGCCCCGTCGATATGAATAGGGACGCGCTTCCCTCAGTTTCCTGTAGTCAGATCCTTTGTCTTGCTGACTTTGAGGGAGAAGTTGTTGTCCTGGCACCACACTGCCAAGTCTCTGACCTCCTCCCTAAAGGCGATCACATTGCCGTCGGTGATCAGGCCTTAATGATGGTGTTGGAGTCGTGTGCGGCCATGCAGTTGTGGGTGAACAGGGAGTACAGGAGAACCCTAAACAAATGCACAGTCACACAAACGCAGACAATGGTGCGAGCTAGGAAAATTTCAAATTACGAAATAGTCAGAACAGCAGAGACAACAACAGCAGTAGCAGCAAAACCAAAAAAAAAATAAACATCAAAAGGCAACAACGGGAAAAGAGGAACGGCGACAACAGAGTGTAGAGGTAGGGCTCCAGATGGATCCGACATCTGTGTTTAATGCCACAGGAAAGTGAAAGAGGGAAAGAGAGAGAGGCGGGGGGAGCCTGTCTGATTGTGCCTCCATACACCACAGAACAGAACAGTGCTGTGAATGGGAGATGGGGCTGTGTGGGATACGTGAAATAAGTGAATGGGTTTTGCTATGGTAAGCAGAGCAGTGATTTTATGGGCAAGGAATGGTACACACACATCTAGAAAGGTTCTTTGAGGAAACATTGTTTGTTTTCCTTATGTTTGACGGTAGAGAGGAATGCAGATAAAGAGAGACATAGACAGAGATAGAGGGAGAGAGGGAGAGTGAGAGAGGGAGAGTGAGCAAAAGAGAGTAAGCGAGAGAGAGAGAGAGAGAGAGAGGGTGAGAGGGCGCACATAACAGGGACGGCATCTCACTTCACTTTGTGCATCTGCCAAAACTTACACACAAACACATGTGAATACTTTTTGGTGTTCTCTGTCCTACATTACATCATGTTTTCGGCCACAGGCAAATTCATCGCATTCCGCAAGAAACTGATAAAAAAGCAATTATTCTATTCTATTACAATAGTTAGCCAAAGAGCCGAGACGACCCGGTAGTTGCAGAGGCGGAGAATACAAAGCAATGGAGGGGGAGTGCAACTACCGACTGCATGAGCCAAATGAACTAATGTTAGGCTGTACAAGCTGTACAAAGTGCAGACGTGTATGGATCAGTTGATTGATTGATCTCAATTAAGGGATAGCAAACAGAATGGATGAGCTCGGGGGACGGGGGACGGGGGACGAGGCAGCCATTTGGTAGTCAAATGTAACTCGATTAGCATGGCACACCAATATGTCACAGTGATTGGAGCTGAAGTATGGGTACAATGAGGGCGAGAGACAGGAGTCAGATGGGAGTCAGACGGGGGTCAGACGGGAGTCAAACTCAATGAAGGTGAGGCACCTGGACGAGTGAAACGAGTAGAGGAGGAGACTGTTGCAACTTTTGAGAGATATTGGGAAATAAGGAAAGGGAGGGAGGGATTGAAAGAGAGAATGAGAGCGTAAAAGAGAGAGACAGAAAGAGAGAATCTACGTTTTCAACAGCCTTTATTGGCACATGTAAACTCGTCTACGGAAAGTGAAAGAGACAAAAAGCAAGACTGCGATCTGTGTAAGTGAATGACGCCAAATAGCTCCCACTCTTTGGTGTAAATAACCATGGCATCAGATATGCCAAGGCCCTCACTACATGTCTACAAACAGATTGGATGGTATAAATCTGACATGGATCAGAGGTTGCATTAACTTCACTGAGATCTGGGAAATACAATACAACTCTGACAAACTGTCACTGAAAACAAATCATTCAGAAAATGTGGTTGGTAATGTGGTTGATAAACAACCGTTTTACTTGCTTTACTTCCTCTGTATGGATACCCTTAACACGGCTGCCAGTCCTCCCATCACCAACCCGATGACTTGAATGGGGATACCCGTTCTAAGAATGATATGTCTATGTTTAACCCTTTCCATTTCGCACAGGACCTAAGACTGAGGGAGTGGGGTGGTAAGTGGTGCATCGGGGTGGTAAGTCCACACTTTACAAACTTCAGCGGTCCTTTGCATTTAGGTCATCAAACTGAGCGTAGATCAGTGTTGGGGGGTGATTGGGGGAAGCCAAAGGCGAGCAACATAAATGACGGTCAAACTGACCTCAGGTTAGCTACATAAACAACCCCCGGCAGTTAGCTTAGTCAGCACTCGGCTAGACCTTGGCCAAGCCCCTGGCCTGTGAGCAAAGAACTAACACCGTATTTCTTATCCCACCGACAGAGAAGAGAGCGGAGCCAAAAGTTTTGTGCCGTTCTTTCAAAGCTTCCTTTTTTTTTTTTTTTGTCCCGGCACTTTTTCTTTTTAGACGCCGAGTTGGGGAGTCGTGCTGTGTCTCTGTTTCTGGCTGCGTCCCAAATGGCACCCTATTCCCTATTTAGTGCAATACTTTTGACCAGGGCCCATATGGGGGAGGCTGTGTTGCTGAATAAATACATACATATCGGAGAATAAGGGGAACATGGGCTGGTGTTTGCTCGTCTACAGTACAAGCTGATCTAAGCAGGGTGGCTTCGTGTTGATAATCAGGAGTTGTGTGACAATGTACATGGTTAGGGAAGTATACATTATGCGCTCTAATACCTTGATGTGTGAAGTTGTGTTCGGGGATGGTTGTTAGAGGGAGTTTCTATGAAGAAACACAACCTAATGACATGTTCTGGGAACATTCACAGAAGCAATTTTGGTTTTCTGGGATACTTTGAATGTACAGAACAGTACTGCTTGAGATGTAGGACGTACTGTAGTTACAGGCAAATACATGGTTAGCCAAAGAACTCGCAGTCTAAGAACAAAATGTCTCTTTGACTATCTTTAGACCCATTGTGAGACCGTCTAAGGTGCCTCGATCCATTCTTATACTGACAGCCATAATGTCCCATGATCAAATCTCCAATTAATGTCAGGGAGACTTGTCTCCACGTTCTTTTTAGGTTATACATGGAGGCAGAAGTCAATTCAAAGCGACAGTTTCAAGAAATCAAGCAAAGTTTAAAGTGTCATTGATTTCATGAGATAATGTCCATCCGGCTGACTTGTGTACCAAGCGTCCTCACCCAGAAATACTACTTCCTGCCTTGAACACTCGCCAATTAGCCATATTGCTTTCTGTAAATGTAACTCAGAGTTGCTCTGCTGTTTTTAAACGCAGCCTCCATCCTAAGGTTTTCTGGAGGGTTTCCATTCCAATTCAAATGTCAATGTGTGGCATCCCAATATTTCACCACGGCGACAGATTTATCATTTAGAAATTACAGACTTTTGTTTCCTACTCAAAATGCTCTTGAACGATCCCACTAGTAATAATTGCCCTAGATTACTAACGGCAAAGTGACTTCATGGTACAGTGAAATACATAAGGCCACAAATAGTTTTACTCTAATAAATTATCTTTGATTGACCGAAGGAAAGGGGTCATTACCAATGGCAATCAACACAGCTTGTCACTTGGACTCAGGTTGTCGTGAGCATCAAAGGCAATGGGCATGACGGACTCAAACAGTGTTGCTTCCTTTTTCTCTTCCTGCTGTCCATATCCCTCCCTCCGTCCTTTCCTAGCTACTGCCCCTTCTTGTTCCCCTTCATCCCTCCATCTTTAGGATCTTGCCTCCCTCTCTCCATTGTCTCTCTTCCTCCCTAGCTCTTCCCCATTTTCCCTCCTTCCCTCCCTTCCTATATATTTCCCCTCAACTCTTCTCTCCCTCTACCTTCATCACTCTCTCATTTCCCTCCCACAATCCTTCCCTCCCTAGCTTTTTCCCTCTCTTTCTCTCTCTGTGCCACCCTCCTTCCCTCTCTACCTCTTTAATTCATTCCTCCTTCTTCCTTCCTTCCCTCCCTCCCTCCCTCCCCAGGTGTAGGGTAGAGGGCTACAGATGGTGACCTTAGCAGACTCTGACAGCATTGTCTTGCTGGGTAAGTAATTATTATATCCCTCAAACGCTGAGGCTCAGCTATCTCTCTCTCCCTCTCTCGCTCTCTCTCTTTCTCCATCTCTTTCTCCCTCTCTCTACGCCATCTCTGTCTTTCTTACTCTTTCCCCCTCTTTATTTTTCCTCTCTTTCTATTCCTATGTTCCTTTCTCTTCCCTCTGTTTCCCCACAAAGGTCAGAACATGCCATTCTGTTGTTGTTTTCCCCCAATGCGGTTGGTGGCTCCTTCATTGGATACAAATTCAATAACATGGTAATGTTCTTGATTAATCGACTGCTATTTGATACAGAGACTGGCAGAAATGAAAAGCGTGTAATCTCCACGTCGGCATCTGCTTGATCGCAGGCAGACATGGATTTGAGATGAGTTCGATGAGTGTGGTGTGGTGTGGTGTGGTAAAAAAAAAAAAATGTAAGCGGTGTTTTGGGATGGGGGGGAGGGAGAGAGAGAGAGATACACTGATTGTCTCTTTGCTCCTCATTAGAGAGACAGATGACGTGACAGTGTCGATCAAGTGCTTTGATGTCCTGCCACCAAATTATCCTAACAACCATTCTCTTCTCCAAAAAGAGTGAGAGAGGGAAAAAGATAAAAAAGAGGGAAGCCATCCCTTTGCAAAATATATCACACCACAAAACGTTGGCTAAAAAAAAAATTCTCTAAGAGAGACAGAGAGAATAATCACACAAAGACAAAGCCACACAAGCTGAAACACACATAAACATGTCACACACACACACACACACACACACACATACACTCGCACGCGCATGCACGCGCACATGCACACGCACACGCACACACCGATAAACACACATGGCCCCATCTAATCATTCTAAACACAGCCGTACAATAGTTTTTCATCTAATCTGATTGCTGTTTAATGCATTTGTATAAAACTAATTTATTTAGAGGGTTAGGGCTAACTCCCCCCTCTGTGTGTGTGTGTGTGTGTGTGTGTGTGTGTGTGTGTGTGTGTGTGTGTGTGTGTGTGTGTGTGTGTGTGTGTGTGTGTGTGTGTGTGTGTGTGTGTGTGTGTGTGTGTGTATGTGTTTGGTCTGTGTGTGTGTGCGAATGTGCGTGTGTGCTGTGCGTGTGTGTTTTTCTTGTAGGTTAAAAATCAGCGAGCCCAAAGAGCAATCTGGAAGGGCAGATTGTGGAGCCCGCCTGCTTTGGGAGAGGGTTGCCTGGCCAAAAACCTCTCGGCCACCACCGTGCCAGATCAGCCTTCAAGTCTGGTCAAAATCACTGAGTGATTTTCGCTGGCTTGGCTGGCATTCTAACCTTGCTAGCGCTTTCTGAGTGAATTACAGGCTGATATGAGCTCGCTCCCTTTGATTGCATAGGGACAGTTTTTTTTTTTTTTGTGTCTTTGCTGGCCAAGCTGAACTTCTACACATGCCAGTGATTATAATTATGAATATTATTGCCACTGGCTTTGTCTCAAACGAGGCCGGATTAAAAAGCTCCAGATCAGGGTTGTTTTTTTATTTATCACTGTGTGGGGTGTGTGTGTGTGTGTGTGTGTGTGTGTGTGTGTGTGTGTGTGTGTGTGTGTGTGTGTGTGTGTGTGTGTGTGTGTGTGTGTGTGTGTGGTGTGCGTGCCTGTGCGATGGATATTATCATTTCCATCCAGCTGTGCTGTTTGTGTCTGTGTTTTTGGAGCTGTGTGAATTTTATTTGACCTTTATTTCAACATAGTCCCACTGAGACCAAGGTCTCTTTTACAAGGGAGCCCTGATGATGAGGCTTGTTGTTTGTGATGTGGATTGGAGATGATCTATTTTGGTAATTGGAAGATGCTTTGGAGATGGGGAGGACTGTGTGTGTGTGTGTGTGTGTGTGTGTGTGTGTGTGTGTGTGTGTGTGTGTGTGTGTGTGTGTGTGTGTGTGTGTGTGTGTGTGTGTGTGTGTGTGTGTTTGTGTGTTTCTGGTTTTACTATCC
This sequence comes from Salmo salar, assembly GCF_965601325.2. Classification (NCBI taxonomy): domain Eukaryota; kingdom Metazoa; phylum Chordata; class Actinopteri; order Salmoniformes; family Salmonidae; genus Salmo; species Salmo salar. The sequence goes on along the minus strand of NC_138294.1, from coordinate 32,529,132 downwards.
TTGTGGGGACCAGAAGTCATCACAAGGATAGTAAAACAAGGAAAGTTCAGAAAATTTAGGGTTAGGGTTCAGGTTAGGGTTATGTTAAGGGTTAGCGTTAGGTTTAGGGTTAGGGGTTAGGGAAAATAGTATTTTGAGTGGGAATCAGTTATTTGGCCCCCACAAAGATAGTAAAACAAATACTTCCAGAAAAAAATCTTACACCAAGGGGGCAAGATTCAAACATATGACCTTTTGGTCCCTATCTTATGGCCTAGTCCACTGCACCAGCAGGGGTGAGTGCACCAGTCTTTTTTTTTTACTCATATTTCAAACTGGGAACATTGCCCTTAATTGTCCATCGTGCTACAAAGCTGAATTTCCGCAATACGGATTGATTGGAGCCCTTTGAAACGTATACAGTTAGAGAGTGTGTGTGTGTGTGTGTGTGTGTGTGTGTGTGTGTGTGTGTGTGTGTGTGTGTGTGTGTGTTTTGTGTGTTTTTGGTTTTACTATCCTTGTGGGGACCAGAAGTCATCATAGTAAAACTATCCTTTGTATGTGGTGGTTACCATGACAAACTAGTAATGAGATGTCCCTCAGTTCCCAGGAAGTGAGTAATTAGAGGTGGAAATATATAAATGGAGAAAAGACACTGGAGTGCTTCTTGTATAAGCTCGCATTGACATTGTGACAGAATCGACCATTTATATCCATTATGAGGGGAAAAAAAGGAGACATTAATTTGAATCGATAAAGTGGAAATGCAGTTTATGCAAATGTATGGTCACAACGTCTCATTGTTGCATACCCAAAAGTTTCTCACATGTAACTTCAACCACAGACCAATCAAACATATTGCTACCTTATTGCTTTTCCATTGAAATATGTTGCCTTTGAATAAAAATATATTTCTACAGCCATGCCAAAGCAGGCAGACAATGTGGCCTGACATGCTCTTCACATAGCATTCCAATGATTGGCTCATAATTGTCACCTTTGCAGATCTTCACACCAAATCCCATTCCCCAGCGCTCCTAGTAATGAATCAGTCAATCACTCTCCTCCCTCTACCTTCCCTCTGCTCTGCTCTCCTCTCCTCTTTCAACTTTGCCATCCCTCTCTCCATCACATCGGAGGTGAGACAGACAGGCAAAGGCGGGTAATCTCGCAGAGGGTGACAGCATGTCAGCGGCTGCCGGGCAAAGCCATTTAAACACAACACTTTTTTTGTTAATGGTGGTAGCGAAGTGGGCGGAGGGAGAGGACGGAAGGGGGGGGGGGCAGTTGAGGAAGGAGGGTGGATGGGGGAGGAATGGAGGGGGTGGGTAGACAGGCCATGGCACAGTGGGAGGGAGGGAGGGAGGGAGGGAGGGAGGGAGGGAGGGAGGGAGGGAGGGAGGGAGGGAGGGAGGGAGGGAGGGAGGGAGGGAGGGAGGGAGGGAGGGAGGGAGGGAGGGAGCGAAAGAGGGAGGGAGGGAGGGACGGAGGTGTCGGGGAGCAAGGAGAAAAGCTTATTTTTGAATGAAAAATCATTCCATACATTTATAGGAAGCCCTGCTGCTGAAGGAGACACAAGAAAGCCTGATTGAAGTACTCTAAAACCCACCTAAACAAGCCTAAATCTGGGGAAAATGTTCTGTGGACTAATTAAACAAAATTAGAGCTCTTTGGCAATACAAGTTTGCACGGTGTTTACTGACGACCAAATGAAGCATTCAATGAAAATAACACCCTCCCTGCAATCACAGATGGGGAGGCTTGATCATGTTGTGGGGTTGCTTTGCTGCCACTGGTACTGTGGGCCTTGAAATTATGCAAGACATCATGAAATCAGTTGAATATCAGGTGTTTTGGAGTCCAATGTTTAACCCAGTTTCCAAAAACCGGGTCTCCATTGAAGGTTGTGAGTCGTCCTGAAGGACAACAACCCCAAACACACAAAAAGTGCCCAGGGTTGGTTAAGAAGAGATGCTGGACTGTTCTGGACTGGCCAGCAAAGAGTCCAGATCTGAATCACATACAAAACCTGTGGTGAGAGCTGAAAACAGCAGTTGGTGGGGGGCACACCTCAAACATTGAAGAATTAGGGAAGTTTGCTGCTGAAAAGTAAGCCAAATGTTCAGTAGAAAGGTGCAGCAAGCTCATTGATGGCTAAACTAAGTGTTTGTCTGCACTTGTCTTGGCCAATGGCTGTGCAACCATCTACTACCTCCAGGATGGCAATACTTTTGTCCGTGCCATTTGTCTAAAGTACTAACATACTTTATACTACATACTTAATGTATTTGGGGCGGCAGGTAGCCTCGTGGTTAGAGAATTGGGCCAGTAACTTGCTAGATCGAATCCCTGAGCTGACAAGATAAAAAAACTGTTGTTCTGCTCCTGAAGAAGGCAGTTAACACACTATTTCTAGGCTGTCATTGTTAATAAGAATTTGTTCTTAACTGACTTGCCTATTTAAATAAAGGAAAAATATACTACAAGTTTAGTATACTGTAAACTAAGAGTATCCTTTCAGTTGAGCATACTAGCGCTTTGCCTAGCTATACTTTGTGTGGGTTCGTATACTCAATCTGGAGTGCCAGAGTACGCTCTGGGCGTTCGTAAATCCAGGGCGTTGTTAAGATTGTCAGTTCGTAAATTCAGAGCGTTTTGCTCTCGGTGCGTTCAGAGCGCATGGACGTTCTGGCCGAGGAGTAGGTTTGATCAGAGTTCTGACTTCACAACAACAGTCAAGCACGCAAGCTAACTGACTTGCTTGCTACTTCCAGACACAGATGAGAGAACACCTCACTCTGACCATTTTACTTGCCCTAGCAGAGCTGGTTAGGCAGTTTCATGTTGGTGACTGTAACTGTGCTGCTGGCAACAATTTAATGATGCTTTTTGCCAATGTTTACTGACACTGGCCACATTCAACGTTGAGCATTCAAAAATGTATCAGTTATTCTGCGCTCTCGTACACTCAGATGAGAGTGCTCTGAAATCGGAGTAGATAGCCAGAGTGAATTTACGAACACACCCGAACGACTATACCACTTAGCTAAACTATGAATGACGTGAATAATAAAGTCAATAAATGTTGGGTAGTTAGTTAGATAGCATAAAGTAAATATACAGGCAAGTTCGTTGTATTCGTAGCCAACTAAAGTTACAGCAGGTAGCTAACATACCTGGTACATACTGCTGTAATGATATGCTATGTAGTTCGTAAGGATAGCTTAGCTAACAATTTGTCAGCCAACATAACGTGTAACGTAACTTATTTGAAAAGGCATTACTTTTTACATTGCTGAACATTTTCTTAACATTTGTCATAATTAGTTAAATTAACACATTTCTATCCACTCTCGTCGGACGTCGGCTGCACATTTTCACCCATTTTTTTCAAATCTGAAAATGTTGTGAAGCCATGCCCATTTTCTGAATAATTGCACCATGAGCCCTAAAAGTACGGAAATAGTGTCCATTGCTTGTATACTTTGTATTTTGCCGAATGTAGTGCGACATCTGGGAACTTCTGGCAAACTAACCATATCCATACTATGACTAGCATACTACATACTCAATTTACGTCACAAATAAGATGGCGCCAAAGAACATGGCTGACATTTTACATTCTCCCAACCAATTGTGCAATTTTGTTCTTTTTTTGCGTTTTTGTGTAACTTATTTTTTTACTTATTGTGCACATATTGTTGCTGCTACCGTCTTGTATGAGATGGACATCAGAAAAGCGATTACTCACCACGAACTGGAAGAAACTTTTTCCTTTAACGAGTCCGACGAGAAGGATATCCTGCTTTAACTGGAACAGGCCAGATCCACGCCTTTTGCGTGAAGAAAAGACGCCGGAAAAGGGGACGCAGATTGGAGATCCTTCTGAGAAGCCGGAGACGAGCGAGGAAACTCCCAATGCCATCCATTCTCCTTGCTAACATGCAATCGTTAGAAAATAAAATTGATGACCTATTATTAAGATTATCCTACAAACGGGACATTAAAAACTGTAACATCTTATGTTTCACCGAGACGTGGCTGAACGAAGAAACAATATAGAGCTGGCGGGATTTTCCATGCACCGGCAGAACAGAGACGCTACCTCTGGTAAGACGAGGTGTCGGGGTGTGTGTCTTTTTGTCAATAACAGCTGGTGCGCGATGTCTAAAATTAAAGAAGTCTCGAGCTATTTCTCGCCTGAGGTAGAGTACCTTATGATAAGTTGTTGACCAAACTATCAACCAAGAGAGTTCTCATCTGTATTATTCTTAGCCGTCTATTTACTACCACAAAGCGAAGCTGGCACTAAGACCACTCTCAACAACTCTATAAGGCCATAAGCAAATTAGAAAATGCTCACCCAGAAGCGGCGCTCCTAGTGGCCGGGGACTTTAATGCAGGCAAACTTAAATCATTTTTACCAAATTTTGTCACATGCATGTCACGTGCAACGAGGGGGAAAAAAATCCTAGACCACCTTTACTCCACAAACAGAGATGCATACAAAGCTCTCTCCGCCCTCCATTTGACAAATCTGACCACAATTATATCCTCCTGATTCCTGCTTACAAGCAAAAACTAAAGCAGGAAGTACCAGTGATTCACTCAATACGTAAGTGGTCAGATGACGCGGATGCTACACTACAGGACTGTTTTGCTAGCACAGACTGGAATATGTTCTGGGATTCATCCAATGGCATTGAGGAATACACCACCTCAGTCATCGGCTTCATCAATAAGTGCATCGATGACGTCATCCCCACAGTGACTGTACGTACATATCCCAACCAGAAGCCATGGATTACAGGCAACATCCGCATCGAGCTAAAGGCTAGAGCTGCCGCCTTCAAGGAGCGGGAGACTAATCCGGACGCTTATAAGAAATCCCGTTATGCCGTCAGACGAACCATGAAACAAGCAAAGCGTCAATACAGGATTAAGATTGAATCCTACTACACCGGCTCTGACGCTCGTCGGATGTGGCAGGGCTTGAAAACTATTACAGACTACAAAGGGAAACCCAGACTCGAGCTGTCCAGTGACGTGAGCCTACCAGATGAGCTAAATGCCTTTTATGTTCGCTTCGAGGCAAGCAACACTGAAGCATGCACGAGAGCACCAGCTGTTCTGGATGACTGTGTGATAGCGCTCTCGGTAGCCGATGTGAACAAAACCTTTAAACAGGTCAACATTCACAAAGCCGCTGGGCCAGACAGATTACCAGGACGTGTATTCAAAGCCTGCGCGGACCAACTATCAAGTGTCTTAACTGACATTTTCAACCTTTCCCTGACCGAGTCTGTAATACCTACATGTCTCAAGCAGACCGCCATAGTCCCTGTGCCCAAGGAAGCGAAGGTAACCTGCCTAAACGTCGGTAGCCATGAAGTGCTTTGAAAGGCTGGTCATGGCTCACATCAACAGCATTCTCCCAGACACCCTAGACCCACTCCAATTCGCATACCGCCCCAACAGATCCACAGATGACACAATCTCAATCGCACTCCACACCGCCCTGTCTCACCTGGACAAAAGTGGGTGAGAATGCAGTTCATCGACTACAGCTCAACACCATAGTGCCCACGAAGCTCATCACTAAACTAAGGACTCTGGGACTAAAAACCTCCCTCTGCAACTGGATCCTGGACTTCCTGACGGGCCGCCCCCAGGTGATAAGAGTAGGCAACAGTATGTCTGCCAAGCTGATCCTTAACACTGGGGCCCCTCAGGGGTGTGAACTCAGTCCCCTCCTGTATTCCCTGTTCACCCACGACGTGACCAAACACGACTCCAACACCATCATTAAGTTTGCTGACAACACAACAGTGGTAGGCCTGATCACCGACAACAATGAGACGGCCTATAGGGAGGAGGTCAGAGAACTGGCAGTGTGGTGCAAGGACAACAACCTCTCTCTCAATGTGAGCAAGACAAAAGAGCTGATCGTGGACCACAGGAAAAGGTGGGCCGAACAGGCTCCCATTAACATTGACGGGGCTGTAGTGGAGAAAGTCGAGAGTTTTAAGTTCCTTGGTGTCCACATCACCAACGAACTATAATGGTCCAAAAATACCAAGACAGTCGTGAAGAGGGCACGAAAAAACCTTTTCCTCCTCAGGAGATTGAAAAGATTTGGCAAGGGCCCCCAGATCCTCATCTGACTGTAAGGCGCTACAGAGGGTAGTGCGAACGGCCCAGTACATCACTGGGGCCAAGCTTCCTGAGATCCAGGACCTATATAATAGGCGGTGTCAGAGGAAAGCCCATAAAATTCTCAGTGACTCCAGTCACCCAAGTTATATACGGTTTTCTCTGCTACCACACGGCAAGCGGTACCGGAGTGCCAACTCTAGGACCAAAAGGCTCCTCAACAGCTTCTACCCCCAAGCCATTAGACTGCTGAACAATTCATAAAAATCACCACCGCACAATTTACATTGACCCCCCCTTGTACACTGCTGCTACTCGCTGTTTGTTTGTTATCTATGCATAGTCACTTTGACCCCACCTACATGTACAGATTACCTCAACTAGCCTGTACCCCTGCACACTGACTCGGTACCGGTGCCCCCTGTATATAGCCTCGTTATTGTTATTGTGTTACATAATATTACTTTTTATTTTAGTCTGGTAAATATTTTCTTCTTCTTGAACTGCACTGTTGGTTAAGGGCTTGTAAGTAAGCATTTCACTGTAAAGTCTACACTTGTTGTATTCGGCACATGTGGCAAATAAAGTTTGATTTGATTTGAAATAGTATGGTTAGTGTGGTTAGTATGTGTATTTGAAGACAGCTAAGGTGTGTTGACCAAAAGTTATTAAATGTCAACTTATTTCAGAATAAATATGGAATTATTTAAGAAAAGGGTGCCAATATATTTAGCCGGCACTGTACCAGCATGCCATAGCTAAAAATAAATAATAAATACATAATTTAGGAGTTTTAATTCTGTCTTGCCCTACGTGTAATACCGCCTGTGTCCCAAATAGCACCCTATGTCCCACATAGCACACCACTTTTGAAGAGGGTCCATAACACTCAGGTAAAATAATGCCCTACATAGGGAATAGAGTGCTATTTGGGAAGGATACACAGAGTCAGACAGTCTGGAGTGGAAAAGAAAAAGGTAACTACATTGGACATGTGTAGCCGTCTTTCTCCACTATTCTAAATACCAAGTACTCCCAAACTACACCTTCCAAAATCAATTGACAAACTTGGTGTTGTGCTTCTTTGTGAGACTCTATATCAATAGTACGGTGCTGACTTCCAACTACATCCTAAGAACAGATCAGAATGTTCTAAAACAATTGACAAACGCTTTATAAAAATAGTAATTTATCCAAAACACTGCTCTAAAGCGCATCTTTCACCAATTGAATTGACAAACCAGGTGATGTTTTTCTTTGATTAACTCTTACTCTCAATAGTACCACACTACCTTGATACACAAAGAATCAAAATTATCCAATTCAAATAAATAAAATGATTCAGAGGCATCTGAGGAAGAAGCAATGTGGATTTAAAGAGTGTATGTGTCCCAAATGACAACTTATTTGCAATATAGTGCACAAAGCCCTATGAGTCCTGGTCAAAAGTTGTGCACTACATAGTGAATAGGGTGCCATTTGGGACTCAAACAGTTTGTACAAGGCTTTCCCCTGAAGGACATGAAAGACAATGTAGCAGGGCCTCTCCAATGACATACAGACTGCCACAACTCCCAGACAAGGGCTTTCTCTCTCCCTCTTAAAACCCGTCCTGACAAAAATACTAAATGATTTAATAAAGGAGATACGGAGGAGGACAGAGACAGTCAGAGACTGTGACACCCTCCCTTATGACTTCTCTTCCTTTCCCCTTTTCCTTTAGGTCTTGGAATTAGTGTTTCATTTGTTTTCTTCCCTCTCCCCCTAACTCAATTTGGGCAGATGGTCGGACGACGTAGTCCAGACGCATCAGACGCCACGCTGTTGTTTTCTACCACACCACCACTGCCACCACCATTCCATCTCAAGGCATTGTGTACACTGTGTGTGTGTGTGTGTGTGTGTGTGTGTGTGTGTGTGTGTGTGTGTGTGTGTGTGTGTGTGTGTGTGTGTGTGTGTGTGTGTGTGTGTGTGTGTGTGTGTGTGTGTGTGTGTGCGTGTGTGCGTGTGTGTAGGGGCTTGTTTAATCAAACACCCAGAGCCCGGGCTTTAAAAGCTGTCATTGCCACCACAACCCCTCTCTCTCTCTCTCTCTGTCCGTAACTCGATTTATCCCTCTCTCCTTTTCTCACACATTCTCTTCCTGCATCTCTCTCTATCTATCTCTCTCTCTCTCTCTCTCTCTCTCTCTCTGCGTCTTTTCGATGTCAGCTCATCTGTCCGCGTTTGTGTCTGTCCGTCTGTGTTTGTTGTTTGTTGTGTGTTGTGTGCGTGAGCCTACAGGATTGTGTCTCTGCTCAGCTAGAGCCGGTCGGTGCAAAGCGCCGTGACTCTTCTGCCTCCGGCGTTCTTACTTATCTTATTTATTTGTTTATTTATTTCTATTTATTTCTTCTTGTCGCTGGCAGGGGTCGGTGTCGGTAATTACTGGACTGGAACGAAGGTAGGAGAAGCCAATTTGAGTTAGAGAGGTATGCGCTGAGGTGCGTCTGGTGAAACCCCCCTAGCGGATACAGCCTCTAACCTTTTTCTACCTTTTCTATTTAAGACCGAGAGTGGATACACGCCACGGGGGGCCAGACACAGTGGGGATTAGACATATAATTTGGGTTTGGATACACACGCAGGCACATGCACACACAGGCACACACACGCAGCCACACACACACACACACACACACTCACACATGCACAGTTGTGCAGACATATACACGCAGGCACACACCCGCGCCTGGAGGTACAGGCACATATACAATGGCACACACACACACACACACACATACACAGTTGGTCATGCAAATGTCCGCTCACCCACACACACCTGTTTGCTCGCACACAAATGGACACACGCATACACTTTGCGTCACTATCAGCAATTGAAGCCTAGATGTGCAATAAGGGCACCGCATCTCAGGACATTTGGTAGGGCTAGAAAACCATGAAAAACAATGTCAGACGGTTGATTGGCTAAACAACAGCTGTGAGAGCCACATAACCCAAGGCAGTATGACACATTTCGCACCTACTGTAGCCCTGCTCATTTCATATACACTGGCTCAGGCACACACTGCATATGTTCACAGTTACATCTTGATTAGATGTTGACACGAGGTTAAAAATAGAATCATGAGCCTCCCGAGTGGCGCAGCGGTCTAAGGCACTGCATCGCAGTGCTAGAGGCGTCACTACAGATCCAGGTTTGATCCCAGGCTGTGCAGCCGCCGGCCGCAACCGGGAGACCCATGAGGCGGCGTACAATTGGCCCAGCGTTGTCCGGTGACCGTCCGGGATGTCCTTGTCCAATCACGCTCTAGTGACTCCCGTGGAGGGTCGGATGCATGCACACTGACTTCGGTCGGCAGTTGTACGGTGTTTCCTCCGACACCTTGGTGCGGCTGGCTTCCGGGTTAAGCGAGCAGCGTGTCAAGAAGCAGTGGGGCTTGGCAGGGTTGTGTTTCGGAGGATGCATGTCTGTACAGATTTGCAGCGATGGGACAAGACTGTAACTACCATTTGGATATCACAAAATTGGGGAGAAAAGGGGGTAATAAATAATTAAAATAGAATCATTATCCTCACGTGGAGACAATGTTGTCATCCCAAATGGTACGCTATACCCTATATAGTGCACTACATTTGTCAAAAGTACTATGTAGGGAATAGGGTGCCATTTGGGACATGTATAATCTATTTATGCTAATGTCATTTTTATTTTACATTAACAATATAAGGCCATGTAAATTAAATCAGGGTTTCATGTCAGTGGAAGCTAAGAAGCCACAGCAAGTGTATACTATAAAGCAGCTGCATTATATGAAATAGCATCTCCTCATGGCCTATCATGACTATTTAGCAACAAACGTGGATGCATCACCATGGTTGTCCACGTTAGCATTTAGCATTGGTATGTTTGCTGAGTGGGAACCATACTGAGCCTGAAATGGGGTTATCACGCCCCCAGGGCATCACAGCCTGGCTAGCCAAAGCGTGGTGCTAATACTGGCTGTAACAAGTTGCTAAAATAAGAGAAGTTATTGTAGGTGGGCTAATGTAGCATGGTGCTAATAGCAGATTTAGCAGATTTAGCATTGTGGGCTAGCATTGAGGAAGCCATGTCACAAACAGCTGATCCCTTAAGACAAAAAGCAGAGTGCCTTTCACCCCATTTCTCAATTTAAAGAGAAGTCTGAGAGGGAAGAACAAGAGGGAAGTAAAAAGAGAGGAAAAGGGGGAGGGAGAGAGAGAACACCACTTAGAGAGCCTGAGAGTGCTAGTGTTAACTCTCGCTGACCTTTTTGACAGGAAATGGATCCCACCACAGTACCAATTAAATTAAGATCAATCCTTTCCACTTCCCTTTATCCTTCCCCCCTCACTCTCCCCAGATTCTTCTCTTACTGTTGTGTACTGTCTCCGTTAAAAGGATGACGTTAGGACCCTCTTCAACCTGAGATTCTCACTCATCAGCCACAGTGACAAGGAGAGAGTGAGTGCGAGGGCAGCTGTGTATGTGTGTGTTGAGTGTGAGGACAGGTGTTGGGTGGGCTTTCGATGGGTGAGACCGACCGATGCACAGCGGTGCCGACTCTCCAGCGCCTGGCACAAGGCCTTGTTGCTATGACGAGGGCTGTGTGTCTGTGTATGTGTCCATGTGAGTGTGAGTGTGTGTGTGTGTGTGTGTGTGTGTGTGTGTGTGTGTGTGTGTGTGTGTGTGTGTGTGTGTGTGTGTGTGTGTGTGTGTGTGTGTGTGTGTGTGTGTGTGTGTGTGTGTGTGTGTGGGTGTGTGTGTGTGTGTGTGTGAGGCTGTTCCAAAGTGGCAAAAGGCTTGAAAGGTAGAAACACTTCATTTGGAAGAAGCCCTAGCAGCTGTGTTGCGGAGTATCATCAGCGGTGATGAGCAGTGTGCATCAAGGAGAGCACTTGAACGTCACCGGTTACAAATGGATGCAGATTGCTACAGATGCATGGTGGTAAGCAGTATACAACCTTGTCGGTCCCAAACACAATGCAGCACTCATGTGGCCGATAACCTCAAGACTTTCACTCCTGATTGGCTTGATTGAGCCACCCAGAGGTAGAAAAAGTACACAGTTGTCATACTTGAGTAAAAGTAAAGATACCTTAATAGAAAATGACTCAAGTAAAAGTGAAAGTCACTCAGTAAAATACTACTTGAGTATCAAATGTAAATGTAATTGCTAAAATACGATTAAGTATCAAAAGTAAAATAATAAATCATTTCAAATTCCTTATATTAAGCAAACCAGACGGCAGCATTTTCTTGTTTATTTACGGATAGCCAGGGGCACACTCCAACACTCAGACATCGTTTACAAATGAAGCATGTGTGTTTAGTGAGTCCGACAGATAAGAGGCAGTAGGGATGTTCTCTTGAGACGTGTGTGAATTGGACAATTTTCCTGTCCTGCTAAGCATTCAAAATGTTACAAGTATTTTTGGGTGTCAGGTAAAAAGTATATTATTTTCTTTAGGAATGTAGTGGAGTAAATAGTGAAGTAAAGTACAGATACCCCAAAAAACACTTAAATGAAATAATTGCTGAAAGTAGACCATGCCCTGGGCTTATTTTCATACAAATGATACATCAGGTTTCAGGCAAAGGAAAGGCGGAGGCAGTGGCGAAAAATAATTAGGTAAAAATACTTTAAAGTACTACTTGTGTGTGTGTGCCTGTATGTGTTACTGTGTGTGTGCCTGTATGTGCATATGTGTGCTTGTACAATCTAGGTGTATCAAATATCCTAAAGTACATAGTATGCATATAGTGAATCGGCAATTGTAATGATTATAACATCATTACCAACGATCGTGTGAATGTAAAGTCGCTAGTCACTCATCATCTATATGAGCCTATTTGCCTCTTCAGAGAGCCAGAGCAGCCAAAAGGTTATGGACCTGCAATAATAAAGCGTCACGGAGTACCAGTGCTGATCTAGGATCAGATTCCCCCTGTCCATCTGATCTTACTATTAACTCCTACTGTGAGGCACTTTATGAATATGGGCCCTGAAATCCCAGTGGGCAATGACGTTGTATGACAAATAAAGGTGTCATTATTCTGGTCTAAAGATTACATCCTGGTCTCTTGACCACGAGGATAATGCATCTGCCTTTTAGCAGCAGGCATTCTCCTCTTCACCGCTGACTGTCATTTTGTAAACAATCTTAGCTGCTGGTGCCTTTTAGAAGGGAAATGGCCAGGCAGCCAGCCTGTTGCCTGGGTTACGGAGCCTCTCTCTCTCTCTCTCTCTCTGGTCTCTCTCTCTTTCTATCTCTCTCTCTTTCTATCACTCTCTCTCTCTTTCTATCACTCTCTCTCTCTTCGGTCTATCTCTCTCTTTCTATCACTCTCTCTCTCTTTCTATCTCTTTATATCACTCTCACTCTCTATCTCTCTCTCTCTCTCTCTCTCTCTCAGGTCTCTCTCTCTCTTTGGTCTCTACTCCCTCCCTCTAGTCAGTGTTCAGCCGTGTTGGGCTTATTAAGGATGCCAGCGATGTCCGCCAGCGCCTCTCCTCCTGGCCAGGTGATTGCAGAGGGCAGACCTGCACTCCCTCCCCCGAGACAGGGCCATCAGGCAGGGCTGGAGCGGAGCCAGCCTGGAGGAGACCAGCCCTTTCGATTCCTAACGAGAGGCTGCCCTTCTCTCCCTCTCATCCTCCCTCTCTCCATATTTATCTCTCTGTGACTCGCCTCTCTCTCTCCCCTTATTGAATCTCACTCTCCACATTGTCTATCTCTTTCTCGCTTACCATTTCTCGTTCACCCTCTTTCTCCCATCTTTATTTTTCTCAAACTCTCCCTCTACCCCAATTTATCCCCATCCCTACCCCCATGACCCCCACTTTCTCTCTCCCTCTATCACGCTCTCTCTCCCTATCTTCAAATCAAATCAAACTGTATTTGCCACATGCGCCGAATACAACAAGTGTAGACTTTACAGTGAAATGCTTACTTACAAGCCCTTAACCAACATTGCTGTTCAAGAAGAAGAAAATATTTACCAAGTAGGCTAAAATAAAAAGTAATAATAAAAAGTAAAACAATAAGAATAACGAGGCTATATACAGGGGGCACCGGTACCGAGTCAGTGTGCGGTGGTACAGGCTAGTTGAGGTAATCTGTACATGTAGGTGGGGGCAAAGTGACTATGCATAGATAACAAACAAACAGCGAGTAGCAGCAGTGTACAAGTGGGGGGGTCAATGTAAATTGACCGGTGGTGATTTTTATGAATTGTTCAGCAGTCTAATGGCTTGGGGGTAGAAGCTGCTGAGGAGCCTTTTGGTCCTAGAGTTGGCACTCCGGTACCGCTTGCCGTGTGGTAGCAGAGAAAACCGTATATAACTTGGGTGACTGGAGTCTCTGACAATTTTATGGGCTTTCCTCTGACACCGCCTATTATATAGGTCCTGGATGGCAGGAAGCTTGGTCCCAGTGATGTACTGGGCCGTTCGCACTACAATCTGTAGCGCCTTACAGTCAGATGCCGAGCAGTTGCCATACCAGGCGGTGATGCAACCGGTCAGGATGCTCTCGATGGTGCAGCTGTAGAACCTTTCGAGGATCTGGGGGCTCTTGCCAAATCTTTTCAGTCTCCTAAGGGGGAAAATGTTTTTTCGTGCCCTCTTCACAACTGTCTTGGTGTGTTTGGACCATTATAGTTCGCTGGTGATGTGGACACCAAGGAACTTGAAACTCTCGACCCGCTCCACTACAGCCCCGTCGATGTTAACGGGAGCCTGTTCGGCCCACCTTTTCCTGTGGTCCACGATCCGCTCTTTTGTCTTGCTCACATTGTTGTCCTTGCACCACACTGCCAGTTCTCTGACCTCCTCCCTATAGGCCGTCTCATCGTTGTCGGTGATCAGGCATACCACTGTTGTGTCGTCATCTTTCTCCCCCCTAGCCGCTTCTCCCCTCCCTCTCTCGCTCTGCTGTAGCTCTGAGCATTCCGCTGTGCTCCTCTAATTCATCACTAACTCGCTGAAGCACTGCGGTGACACGGACATTCAGGGAGTCCGGGGGACGCCGCGCACAGAGGCCACCTCCCAAATGGCGCCCTATTCCCTATATAGTGCAACCACTTTTGACCAGATGAGCTAACCCTATGGGCCCTGGTCAAAAGTAGTGCACTATATAGGGACGCAGCCGGAGCCTCCCCAGTCCGTGAAGGGCAAAATGAGGACATCCATTTCGAGAGAGGAATCAAACGAGTTAACTCTCCTCCATCCATCTCCTCCTCTCCTCCCTCATCCTCCTCTTCTCCCACTCCCCATCCACTCGTCCAGTAAATTATTCTGTTTTTATCTATCCTCTGGATGTGAATGGTGGTAGACTATCACGCTTACGTCAGCCTCTGGGAGATCTGGGTGGTTGTCCAGCAGACTGTAGTACACTGGGGTTGTACGAAGTAGCAAGTACTAGAGTACAGTGAGGGGAAGATTCAACCAATAAGTTATATTGGGCATGGTTCAAATTATTAAGGAAAAATAATGATTGTCATACAAACTCACACATTGTTCGATTGAAGATGTCACACACACACACACACATGAACACGCACACCTCAACATGTACACTATGCATTTATTTTAGTAGAGCATGATGTGTGAAAGCTGAGATGATCTGCATGCACCTCAATGGTCTGAGCCTGAAACCTCCGCTTTATTATGGTCATCCCTGCCTGCCTGCCCTGGACCCAGTCAACCCATGGCAGAGGCCCAAACTCTGTCCAGCACAGACTGTGCTCTCTCTCTCTCTCTCTCTCTCTCTCTCTCTCTCTCTCTCTCTCTCTCTCTCTCTCTCTCTCTCTCTCTCTCTCTCTCTCTCTCTCTCTCTCTCTCTCTCTCTCTCTCTCTCTCTCTCTCTCTCTCTCTCTCTCTCTCTCTCTCTCTCTCTCTCTCTCTCTCTCTCTCTCTCTCTCTCTCTCTCTCTCTCTCTCTCTCTCTCTCTCTCTCTCTCTCTCTCTTCTTCCCCCAATAGAGGACAGTAAGGCAGACATGGCCCTCCATCACCTTGACTTAGGTGGGATGGCTGGATCTATGTGCTGTTATAGGCCCGGCTGGAGATAGCAGGATGGAGGGAGGAGATGAGGAGAGGAGAAGGGGAGGACAGAGGGCTGGAGAGACAGATCTCCCTTTAGATCAATCACCACTCAACTCTCCGCCCTTGAACCTCTCTCCAGCACTAAGGAAAGAGAGAGAGAGAGAGAGAGAGAGAGAGAGAGAGAGAGAGAGAGAGAGAACAAGAGTGGGAGAGAGAACAAGAGAGAGAGAGAGAGAGTGGAGAGAGAGAGAGAGAGAGAGAAAAAGAGAGAAAGCAAGAGTGAGAGAGGGAAAGAGAGAGAGAGAAGGGAGAGAGAGGGGGACAGATGCTATGTTGTGCAGGGAACACGAGGCAGAGAAAAAGAGATAGAGAGAGAGACATGAAAGAGACCGGAGGGAGCCTAGCAGAACGCAACAAACAGCTCGTTTTGTTTTTTTGGATCAAGCTGCCTTGGTATGTTAATGTGCGAGTGTGTGTGTGCGGGATTCTGTGTCAGTGTGCGCGTGTGCAAGTGCACACACCCGTCGACCTGTCAGGGCGCAGCATCAGCCGGCGTGAGCGATGGCGGGTGTGTCGATACACTTCATTCTTGACGCCCACCACTTAAGAACACGGGCGCCATAAAACACGGCTGTCTGCCTCAAAGCGCCAATCCACTCTCACCTCCCCTTACCCCCCGTCTCCCCCACTGATCCTCTGCCGAAGCCCTGGTGTGTGAGTGACAGGTTAGAAAATGTACATGATAACCCCGCCCCTATATAAATAAGGGATGGCGTGATGATATACATAAAAGGGGTAAAAACTTTTGCATTGGCTCAGAGTTACGTTAAGACAGTATATCATAGATGTGGATGTGAGAAGGAGCTCAGCCTGATCAATGTGGTCGTTTGGGAGATGTATTTCAGCCATGCCGTGGAAGGTCTGTCTCTCCGTTGTCATGGGAATCGGGTTCCAGTAAGGATACTGTAGATAGGGATGTGATTTGCCTAAAATGTTTGGGAGTGGATTTCAACTGGGAAGACTTCACTTCACAAAAAAACACATCTTCACGTGTGCATGTGATTTGAAGCTGGGATTTCAGCGCCATCAGTTGCCTTGTTAACCCTTTCCTTTTCTTTCCCTATGCATTTTACTTTGAAATCGTCTGTCCGTTTCGTGTTTCAGCCACGCTGTACTTTTCTTTCTGCGGTTGAGGCAAGGTGGCTGGTGAAGAAGGAACATACTATTAGTGGAGCTTTCAGCAGTGGAACCAGGGCTGCGTCTCAATGGGATCCTATTCCCTTTATAGTGCATTGCACTCCAGGTGGCAGGAAGTGTCATAACACCCAAAGTGTCCCGAAAGGAAAGGGACGTATAGGAGTCTTTGCGCGAGTCCATTGCACAACCAATCCATCAAACACAGACTCACAACGCAGACCCAAAACCTTTCTGCTCACAGGGTCCCTACCACTGTGATATGTTTTTTGTTCCAGCTCAAAATCAAAGAAAACTACACAGTAAAATCCTTTACACCCAACACCAGCACACTCACAGCGTTCCTAGCACTCCCAAACATCTCCAGATTCACCTCCAAACCTAACACGCGTACTCTGAACTGTCCTTCAGACCAATAACATAACACACCTGACATGCTGTACTTCAGACCAATACACTAACACACCTGACATGCTGTCCTTCAGACCAATACCCTAACACACCTGACATGCTGTCCTTCAGACCAATACCCTAACACACCGGACATGCTGTCCTTCAGACCAATACCCTAACACACCTGACATGCTGTCCTTCAGACCAATACCCTAACACACCGGACATGCTGTCCTTCAGACCAATACCCTAACACACCGGACATTCTGTCCCTCAACACTTGTCAGGCCGTCACTGAGGATGACATTTGGTTCTTAATTGATGCTTCTGGTTAAATAAAGGTATAAAAAAATGACAGTACACCTTGTATGAGCGGACACTTACATTATGCCAAGCCAATGGCGGTGTCACCGCAATCAATGTCCCCGGTCACCCAAATATACAAGGGACAGTTAAAGTCAATTATAAATACCCTCATTAATTAGGCCATGCCCACTAAAACAACTGTGGGTAATTAAGTTGTCGACCTTAGCGTGTCGAAGCTCTTCACTCTAAACAGTAACATTACAACAGAAAAGAAAGAAGAGTGTGTGTGTGTGTGTGTGTGTGTGTGTGTGTGTGTGTGTGTGTGTGTGTGTGTGTGTGTGTGTGTGTGTGTGTGTGGGAGTGCGTGCGTGCGCTGGACAGACATTTACATCACAGGAGGTTGGTGGCACCTTAATTGGGGAGGATGTGCTCGTGGTAACGGCTGGAGCCGAATGAGTGGACTGGTATCAAATACATCCAACACATGGTTTCCATGGTTTCCATGTGTTTGATGCCATTCCATTAGATCCGTCCCAGCCATTATTAGGAGCCGTCCTCCCATCAGCAGCCTCCACTGGTCTACATTTACCTTTTCGTAATTTGGCAGACACTCTTACCCGGTGCTACTTACAGTCAATGCATTCAACTAAGGTTGGGAAGACAACCAATCACAGCCAGGTAAATAAAGCAGCTATCAGTGCATACAGTGCTAGTAAGGAGAAAAAAAGGTGAGCGTTGGCGCGAGGAAGAAGAACCACAGCAGTCCGTCAGGAAAGGGAGAGAGGAGTCTAATACCGATGCAAGCTACGTGTCTCTCCTAGTCCTCCTTTGGCCTGTAGCGTAAACCCATTTTCTGCACAGAGCCGAGAGCAACAAAGCAAACAGCGCAGGAGCGGCTAGGCTCACACATATAATCATTCCTTATACTGCTATCTATCTGAAAGGTCCCCAATTGCCCACATCCATTGCCCACATTTGCCCACATCTACACTCAAATGCCTCGGGTGACATTACAGCAGTTAAATAGCGATGGAGATAGTTCAAGGTGAGGAGAAAAGGGTCAATTATCATAGCGATTGTGTAGGTAGTATCACCGGGCTGGGAATGACAGTCATGGAGTGCTTTGAAAAGGTCGCCCAAAGTGTCTTTGGGGCTGTCAGAGGAGGAAACAGACATTTTCTCCAAACTACCTTGAGGTGGTGCGCGTGTGTGTGTGTGTGTGTGTGTGTGTGTGTGTGTGTGTGTGTGTGTGTGTGTGTGTGTGTGTGTGTGTGTGTGTGTGTGTGTGTGTGTGTGTGTGTGTGTGTGTGTGTGCGTGCGTTTGTGCGTGCGCACGTGCGTGCGTGTGTGCGCGCATGTGCATGTATGCTTGTGCGTGTGTGTCCAGCATAATCATTGAGAGGAACCATGTATGTGTGTCTTTCGGATGGGGTTGGGTGAGAAGCGGAAGTCAAACTTTGGTTGGACCTTGTGTGCAAATGACCAATCAAGTGATCTTAATTGAGATCTATTGTGAAGGATATAGTCCAACTAGATGCATTTCAGTGGATCTAAAATACCACATGAAGTGACATGATATCGTGTCACATTCTTTTCCAAGGAAGAGGATCGATTGACTTACCTATCGAAGGTATTCAAATTGACGGTCGTCAGAAGGAACGCATGTGGGGAAAGAGAGAAAAAAAAGGAGAGAACTTTAGAATGAATAGCAACACATAGCTGAAATGCACTTTGAGACGGACACAGTACGCAATGCAGTTTCATGGCTTGATCGGTATATTCCATTCACAATGAGCCCGCGATCCCATTCATTCAACCCACTGGGTCTTCATTCTGGATGTTAATGTGTGTGTGGATGTGGGTGTGTGTGTGTGTGTGTGTGTGTGTGTGTGTGTGTGTGTGTGTGTGTGTGTGTGTGTGTGTGTGTGTGTGTGTGTGTGTGTGTGTGTGTGTGTGTGTGTGTCTATATGACAGGGCGAGAGGTCAGGAGACAAGAGCTTGAGTGAAGATGAAGAAAAGAGACAAGGAACATGCAATATTAATCAGACTATCTTCCTCTCTCTTCCTCTCTCTCTCGTTCTCTCCTATCTACCACCCGTCTCTCTCCCTCTCTCCCTACTGTTCCACCTGTCACTCGGGCTATTCAATCCCAGAGCCCCACTGACTGAGCACGGTAATCCAGGTCGGAGCCTCGCTCCAGCAGCCGATATACTGCAGCTAGCCGGGCAGGGAGGGATGCAGAGAGGTAGGCAGGCCAGGTTGAAATTTATCCTGCCTCTGGTCTGGAATCAAATAGTGTTCAAAGCCTCAGACCCATGTGGCATGCCGTTACAATTTCTCTCTGACCCCAGAGTGGAGTGTGGAGGGAGGGATGGTGGTTCTATATGAACTCCTATGTGAGTTGCAGCTCTGTGATATTTGAGTGACTACTAGGTTTGACATTGGAGGGGTGGTACGATCGCAGACAAGGGTTGTGTGTGTGTGTGTGTGTGTGTGTGTGGGTGTAAGAACAAAAGAAAGAAAGAAAGAAAGAAAGAAAGAAAGAAAGAAAGAAAGAAAGAAAGAAAGAAAGAAAGAAAGAAAGAAAGAAAGAAAGAAAGAAAGAAAGAAAGAAAGAAAGAAAGAAAGAAAGAAAGAAAGAAAGAAAGAAAGAAAGAAAGAGAGGACAGAGAGACAGAGAGACAGAGAGACAGAGAGAGAGACAGAGAGAGCGCAAGAGCCACAGTAGGAAGTGGGCCAGTCCATCCATCCATGGCTGGATCCCAAATGGCAGCCTTATTCCCTTCATAGTGCACTGGTTAAAAGTAGTTAACAGTGTAGTGAAAATATAATGATATACAGTGGAATGATATATGATCTTCCCAGCAGTAAGCCTGGGTAAGGAAGACTGGTTTCTAGACTTTTGATTCTGATCCACTATCTTCCTCCCTATGTTGTGGAGAGGGAGATAATTCTCTGGGGTTGGTTGTGCTGTCAGCCTAACCATCTGGAGGTCCATAGGGAAACGTAACAGGCTAGCAAATAACTAGAAGGACGCCTTATTGCCCTAACTTAGAAAGCCAGTTACAATTTCCCTTCCCGGCTAGTTCCTAAACAAATGCAAATGAAAGCGTGGAGAGAGGAGGCTGTTTATATTCAGAGTGCAATGTTCTATTGGGGGGGGGGGGGTGTGTGTGTGTGTGTGTGTGTGTGTGTGTGTGTGTGTGTGTGTGTGTGTGTGTGTGTGTGTGTGTGTGTGTGTGTGTGTGTGTGTGTGTGTGTGTGTGTGCGTGTGCGACCCGTGAAGGGAAGAGAAGGATGGGAGGGAGGGAGGGAGGGATGGATAGAAAGAGAGAGAAAGAGAGAGACAACACAATTAGACCTAACCAAATCATGAGAAAACAAAAAGATACTTACTTGACACATTGGAAAGAATGAACAAAAAAACGGAGCAAACTAGAAATCTATTTGGTCTTAAACAGAGAGTACACAGCGGCAGAATACCTGACCACTATGACTGATCCAAAATTAAGCTAATCTTTGACTATGTACAGACTGCTGAGCATAGCCTTGCTATTGAGAAAGGACGCCGAAGGCAGACCTGGCTCTCAAGAGAAGACAGGCTATGTGCACACTGCCCACAAAATGAGGTGGAAACTTGAGCTGCAGTTCCTAACCTCCTGCCAAATGTATGACCATATTAGAGACACATATTTCCCTCAGATTGCACAGACCCACAAAGAATTCGAAAACAAATCCAATTTTGATAAACTTCCATATCTATTGGGTGAAATACCACAGTGTGCAGTCACAGCAGCAAACATTTGTGACCTGTTGCCACAAGAAAAGAGCAACCAGTGAAGAACAAACACCATTGTAAATACAACCTATATTTATGTTCATTTATTTTCCCTTTCATACTTTAACTATTTGCACATCATTACACACTGTATATATACATAATATGACATTTGAAATGTATTTTGGAAGTGTAATGTTTACAGTACATTTGTCATTTTTTATTTCACTTTTGTTTATTATCAATTTCACTTGCTTTGGCAATGTAAACATACATTTCCCATGCCAATAAAGTCCTTCATTTGAAATTGAATTGAGAGAGAGAGAGAGGGCAATTTTGTTGCATAGAAAGCAGACTGTCATTCCCTTCTAAACACGAGCTAACGTGAAGCACAGCGGCGCGGTGTGGGGGGTGTGTGGCCTAACTGACAGGTCCTATTGGATCACTACAGTACGTGCCTGTATGCCTATTGGTATTGGAGGGTATTGGTAGTGGCACTCAGTGAGTCACCTGCATGTCTCTGACACATCAAGCATCATATCACATAACGGGGTTGGTTGTCTCTTTCTCGCTGCGTGCGTGCCTGCGTACGTGCGTGCGTGCGTGCGTGTATGTATGTGTGTGCGTGCGTGCGCATGCTTGCGTGACATCCGGATACAAGTCCTGCTCACAATGCCTGTGGCTATGAGAGCCTTCTTCATCCGCTGCTGTAGTCACACACAACAACAACAACAACAACAACAACACAAACAGCTCAGTCACAATCCCATTGGAAAAAAAAACACAGACCCTGAATCAGTCTTCTACATTAACAATCCCAACCAAACATAATACGAAGAAGCATTGACTAAATAAATGCAGCTGTGTCCTTGTGATGTTCTTGTCTATGAACGTGACGTATCATGTCCTGATTTATGTTTTGTGAGGAAGAGTAGCTGCTGCAGTAGCTAACGGGGATCCGAAATCAAATCAACAAAAAAAAAAGACATCCAATCCTAGCCAGAGAGATGTACTATAATAATAATGTACGCCATTTAGCAGACACTTTTATATGAAGCTACTTACAGGGATGCGTGTGGGTGGTTGCCGGGAATCAAACCCGCCATCCTTGCTTTGCAAGCCTTGTGCTCTACAAACTGATCTAGAGAGGACTACAGTGTTGTACAGGGATTGATATTGTGCTAAGTGAGTGGCCCTGACCTCAATGGGAGCCCGAATCAGTCTAAAACAGTCATATTAACCATCGAAACCAAACATAATGTAACAATGTTCAACTTCTGATAAACACTACAGTACGACATCAAACGCAGGATTCCACTGATATTGCGCCGAGAGTGCTTTAATGAATTCAACACAATACAAGCTACTTCACTGCTTTGCCCACAGAGATGACGATGCTTCAACTTAATGTATTATTCAGCCCATTAGAATGTGTAGTGTGGTAATGATGCTCTATCTATACTGGGTCGTTGCTGTTTGCCAATCTAGAGGCCATCCGCTGAGGGAAGAGATGCATTGTGGGTTGTGGCGTGCGTGTGTATATGTGTGTGTCGGGCGTTGGCGTCGCCACTGCTTTCCCCATGGGGTTGTAGGTAGTAGCAGTGCTGTAGGGTTCTACATAGAGAATGAAAAGGCCCAAAGGCAACTCAGAGGGATCTAACTGATGCTCTTTCTTGCTCAAGTGTCTGGAATTTAATACCATCAATGACTTATTGTTACATCCCACACACACACACACACACACACACACACACACACACACACACACACACACACACACACACACACACACACACACACACGTCCAAGCACACACACACACACACACACACACACACACACACGTCCAAGCACACACACACACACACACACACGTCCAAGCACACACACACACACACACACACACACACACACACACACACACACACACACACACACACACACACACACACACACACTGAATTTGATCAAGCCTTGTAGTCTATTGATTCTTTATTGATGAATAAATAAAACAAAAGTGTTTTGTTGTTTCTCTTTAACACCAGCCATAGCAATTTTATGAAGTTGGCTTTAACTAGCCAGCTACTGTAGATGAGGCCGGGAGATGAGGAACCCAGCTAGCTACCAAGCATTTTTCAGGCTATCAATCAAGTGTGGTTGTTTAACTATGTTATCTGGCATACCTGCTGGCAAGGTTTCCAGACTTTAGAAAAACAGGCAATTACTACATTTACTGAATAAGACTCACATTCCTTTCAATATTTTACCCAGATTTTTAGCAGAAAAGCATTTTTGGGGGATTATGACATAGCAGAGTGGCAGCTGTACTAAAACTCCTAAAGAATACAAGTTATTGGAATCAATGTGCATCATTCATTAAAATTACAGTAAAATGGACATATTTATTTCCATAGAAATAGCCATAATGACTATGGCTCTAAATTCTCCAACCTCCCCCCATCCATCCATACTTAGTTTGTGCCCCCTCTAAAATAATGGGTGCATGACGCCCCTGACTGTTCTGCTGCATGTGCACATTAACAGTGTTGTTTGGTGGAAAGAAAGTGACCTAGATAGTTATTTTTTTTTTTTATGTATGCAGCTCTGTCCTTGAGCTGTTCTTGTCTATTGATGTTCTGTATTATGTCATTCCGTATTATGTTTCATGTTTTGTGTGAACACCAGGAAGAGTAGCTGCTGCTTTTGCAACATCTAATGGGGATCCTAATAAAATACCAAAAATACCAAAAGTGCCCCGGAGAAAATGTAATTATAGTCCGTAGGGTTATGTGGGAAGTATAAAGGTAACGTGTTATTAAGGTCACATGGAAAGCATCAATTAAAACATTTGTCATACAACACAATTGTTTATTTGCCTGTGATTTGATGGCATTGTGTAAGCCAGCAACAAGAGGAAATATAGGTGGTTTGTGGCGCACAGTTGTGGCAGAGTCCAGTCCATTTTCTCCCTCCATCCATCCCTCCCTCTATCTCCCTCCTCTTTTTTAATAAAGACAACAAATCAATCAAAGGGAAAGTGGCCTTTAAGCATCTTGTGAGATGATTCACAGAGGAGTGTATATAAATCAACCCTTTTCTCCTTTCACTGTGGTCTAGCAGACACCTCTATTGTTGCTCTCTCTCTCCCTCTCCCTCTCTCTCTCCCTCTCGCTCTCTCCCTCTCTCTCCCTCTCGCTCTCTCCCTCTCTCTCCCTCTCTCTACTCTCCCTCTCTCTCTCTCCCTCTCCCTCTCGCTCTCTCCCTCTCTCTCCCTCTCTCTACTCTCCCTCTCTCTCGCTCCCTTTCAGCTCTTTTGTGAGTCTTCATCTTTATTTATACTGAGGTAATGTGCGTATGTGCATGTGCGTATGTGTGTTGGGGGGGGGGGGGGTGGTTTGACTGTTTCTGGGATTTCGAGTCTCGTTTAGGTTCATTATTCCACAAAAGAAGCAGTCAAAAGCCGTATAATGTGCTATGTGCGTTCATTATTATTAAGTAGCTCCTTTTTTTTTCTGCTGCATTGCAGATTTCTTCCCCCCCCCCCCTCACTTCTTTACATTCCACTCGGTTACCGAATAGAGGTCGGTTGCAAACGGAGAGAGGGAAAAAATATATATTTATCAAAGGCACTAATGCCCTGAATAGCATGAAAATAGTGCAAAGCAAACTGGACTTACATAATGTTCTGAACGTAACCGATAAGCAATACAGCTAGCTGTACTACCACCCTCTCTCCCCTTGTCATAAATAAATAGCATTCTTCTTTCTCTCTCTCTCCCCCTTTTGAAATGTTTTTTTTTTTTTTTCGAAAGGAAAATTGCTGGTGCATTTTCATTATGTCTTTGATGAATATTTTGCTCCTATGCCCCCTTACAATGTACTAACTAACGCCTGTTGCTGTTGATGTACCATATTATACACAGTATAAGGTACACCTGATAGTGTCTTTTTTATTTACCGTACGTCTAGTAATACAGGGTATGAAATGTCAACATTTGGATACTGTTTGACATATGTATATGCATATGCATATGTATTGTCCCAACCTATATATTGTCCATACTGTCTGTACACCACATATTTATAACAAGGACACAAGAATTTCGCTGCACCTGCTTGAACATCTGGTAATCTGTGTGCTGTATGCGGCAAAAAAAACTTTGATTTGATATCGCAGAAGATAAAATAAGGAGTGACGCGCAGAATATCCCAGAACAAATCGTATGCATATACAGTAAATTGTATGTCTATTCCCCACTTAACATTATAACCGCAGGGACTTGCGGCAAACAAGAAGCAGTCTATGACTCCTTTTGAACATGTCCATTTTAAACAGTCTAAGAACTGCATTCATATTCACCATCGCTATAAAAATCCATTGTTTGTGTTTCTGATAACATACAGACACATATTTTCTTCATGGAGCAAGCCCATGCCCTCCTCCTCGTGTCTCGGCCCAACGAGAAGGTCAATCTCGCCGCGGTTCCATTCGCCATGGCGACAACACGGTGTAATCTTATCAGGTGCGCATCGGCCATTCATGATATTGCCTTCATCTGCGGGGTTACACGCTCCTGTCTGAACTCTCCGTGGAGCCGAACCCTCGCAGTGGGACGCTCCAGACACCCCTTGGGGCCAAAGACAATGGAACGGTCCACTGATCTCACCTTCACGCTAAGGTCAATACAGGGATAGATAAAAGGGTGGAAAATTGTTACCCCCCCCCCAACAAAAACTCTGAGAACAGTTTCTCAGAGAGCACAGCTCAATTCTACTATTTCTTAGAGTTTGGCAAGGCAACTGATCTTATTTTGAACTGACATATCTGGTTACACCAAGGTTAAATGAATAAATTAAATGTTTTAATCAAATAAATATTCAGTGTTGCATTGAATCTACTCTGAGAGCAGACAAGGAAGCGGCGCATTTGTGAAACGACAGAAGAAACCAGTGAACTGTGTGTGTCTGTGCGCACATGCGTGCGTGTGTGTGTGAGAGTGTGTGAAGCACGCACGTCTACGTTTCCTGGCACAGCCAAGCGCTAACAAGAACTAGCAGCTTCTTTGGGGCGCAAACTATTCAAATCCCATCCATTAACAAGCAATCAAGCTTGATTATTCCAATGTTTGCTTTAGTGGTGCACACTGCCACTTTGGTGTTAGTGTCATCAAAGTCCTGGCGATAAAAATGTATCCCCAGATATTTTCTCAGTTTACTTCAAATGCTAGTGGGGCAGGAGACTACCGTAAGAACCTTATAACCATATTATAGCCCCGAGGACACATTCCAAGCTCAATTCTACCATTTGTTTTTATAAATTGAACAAGGGGCTTGACCCAGGCTCTGACGGGGAGAAAGGGAGACTTTGGTCAGCCTACTTTATGCATACATACCGTCCAAGTTAATGACATCAATGATTTGCGGCCCTAAGCAATCTATCTACCTTATGCAACAGTATAGGCAACGTTTCTGACGTAATGTGGTCTGGCAAGTCTAGCGGGGGGACGGACTGAAAAGCGTGTGCCTGATGCCGTTTCATCCAAATTAATTTCCATTGTCTCTAAACTCGGCCCACGCGCGATCGTACGATATCTGATCACCGGCGATTTGGTGGGACGGCTCGAGAGTAGGCAAATGTGTGCCGTCACTGCACGTCTACCACCCTGGGGGAAATGCAGGGAGGCACAAATCATACTTTGTTATTCCACGAGGAAGAGGAAGAGAGTGACGAAAAGAAAAGACAATGACAGAGTCAGACCGTCCCCACAAAGCCCCGCACTAGTTCGGTGACGCAGCCGATGTCACTAGAGATAGCGTGTCTGAGCCCTTCGTTCAAACACCTCAAAATAAGACGACATAAAACCATGATGGAGAAGAAAAAAAATGTGTTACATTGACTATAGGACACTTCTGTTAAAGAAAACATATCACAACATTGCGTGGACATCTATTTTGTCCGTCTAGAAATCAACAACAAGCTATCATAAATGTGGGACAACACGACTGTAATTCTTATCCAACACCGATAGGTTCCTGCCCTATGGGCCGTTCAGGCTTTGACAAGACTTACTTTACTACTTGTTTGTACAGCCTAGGGCAACATGTTTTAATACAAGCAAGTATATGTGACAGCCCGTCAACTGGGAGGATACCAGAATTTGAGAGGAGAATTCTGCTGATTGGGCGTCTATTAGATAACATGTATTGAAAGTGTAGCAGAAGACAGGAAGCAGAGAAGTAAAAATTAAAACCAAAGCATAGATTGCTGTCATACCTTTTCCATAGACCACTTAATGGGACAACTTGAATGGTTTAAAATGACTTAACTTGTATGGTTTACCTGGAACAGTTCAATCAGCCTTTCTTGGAATATAAAAGTTACATGTGTGCACTTAGCTAGGTACAAAGGATGAGATTTTTTGGTGTACTTTGAAAGGGTTAGGTGTGTGTGTGCGCGCATGTGTGCTAGACTGTGTGCTCTTATGTTTGTGCATGTGTGTGAGTGCACGTGTGTGTGTGTGTGTGTGTGTGTGTGTGTGTGTGTGTGTGTGTGTGTGTGTGTGTGTGTGTGTGTGTGTGTGTGTGTGTGTGTGTGTGTGTGTGTGTGTGTGTGTGTGTGTGTGCTAGTTTGTGCTAGTTTGTGCTAGTGTGTGTCTACGTCTCTCTGTAGGCCTATTTGTTTTCTGTTTCATGATTCACTCTTCCCATATAGGGTATTTACTGAAAAAATATGTATCCAGTTGACCACAGGCGGCATAGTTGCTGCTCACAGCCATACAACATGACATTTACATCAGTGATGGGTAGTTCATATTTAAAAATATGTATATATTTAACTTTGCAAGTCAGTTAAGAACAAATTATTATTTACAATGCTTCCTATCAATACAGGGGCTTCCTTATCCGCGATAGGCTGTCATTGTAAATAATAATTTGTTCTTAACTGACTTGCAAAGTTAAATATATACATATTTTTAACACACACACACACACACACACACGTGCACTCACACACATGCACAAACATAAGAGCACACAGTCTAGCACACATGCGCGCACACACACACCTAACCCTTTCAAAGTACACCAAAAAAATCTCATCCTTTGTACCTAGCTAAGTGCACACATGTAACTTTTATATTCCAAGAAAGGCTGATTGAACTGTTCCAGGTAAACCATACAAGTTAAGTCACCTCGGACTTCAGCGTGATGCCCATTCCAGATATATTTAAAATGGTTGGGTAGGATATTACATTTGTAATTATAATCAATTCATTCAGAAGTCCTGGCCACAGGCATATGAGAGGTGAGATAATCAATCAGATTAAGTGATTTCTATGGAGATTTAAAATCATATATGTGTCTACATGTATGTAGTAGTCTGTAAGTAGTAGTGCGTATGTAGTAGTCCATATGTAGTAGTGTGTATGTAGTAGTGTGTAAGTAGTAGTGTATGTAGTAGTGTGTAAGTAGTAGTGTGTATGTAGTAGTGTGTAAGTAGTAGTGTATGAAGTAGTGTATGTAGTAGTGTGTATGTAGTAGTGTGTAAGTAGTTGTGTATGTAGTAGTGTGTATGTAGTAGTGTGTATGTAGTAGTGTGTAAGTAGTAGTGCATATGTAGTAGTGTGTAAGTAGTAGTGTGTAAGTAGTAGTGCATAGGTAATAGTGCATATGTAGTAGTGTGTATGTAGTAGTGTGTATGTAGTAGTACATATGTAGTAGTGCATATGTAGTAGTGTGTATGTAGTAGTGTGTATGTAGTAGCAAGTATGTAGTAGTGTGTATGTAGTAGCAAGTATGTAGTAGTGTGTATGTAGTCGTGTGTATGTAGCAGTGAGTAGGTAGTAGTGTGTATGTAGTAGTGTGTATGTAGTAGTGTGTATGTAGTAGCAAGTATGTAGTAGTGTGTATGTAGTCGTGTGTATGTAGCAGTGAGTAGGTAGTAGTGTGTATGTAGTAGTGTGTATGTAGTAGCAAGTATGTAGTAGTGTGTATGTAGTAGTGTGTAAGTAGTAGTGCATATGTAGTAGTGTGTAAGTAGTAGTGTGTAAGTAGTAGTGCATATGTAATAGTGCATATGTAGTAGTGTGTATGTAGTAGTGTGTATGTAGTAGTACATATGTAGTAGTGCATATGTAGTAGTGTATGTAGTAATGTGTATGTAGTAGTGTGTATGTAGTAGTGCATATGTAGTAGTGTGTATGAAGTAGTGTGTATGGAGTAGTGTGTATGGAGTAGTGAGTATGTTTTAGTGGGTATGTAGTAGTCTGTATGTAGTAGTGTGTATGTAGTAGCAAGTATATAGTTGTGAGTAGGTAGTAGTGTGTATGTAGTAGTGTGTATGTAGTAGTGTGTATGTAGTAGTGTGTATGTAGTAGCAAGTATGTAGTAGTGTGTATGTAGTAGTGTGTAAGTAGTAGTGCATAGGTAATACCTCCTACATATGCAATGACATCACCTGGTTTAAACATCTCTAGAGACTATATCTCTCTCATCATTACTCGATGCCTAGGTTTACCTCCAATGTACTCACATCCTACCTTACCTTTGTCTGTACACTATGCCTTGAATCTATCCTATCATGCCCAGAAACCTGCTCCTTTTACTCTCTGTTACAAACGTGCTAGACGGCCAGTTCGTATAGCCTTTAGCCATACCCTTACCCTACTTCTCCTCTGTTCCTCTGGTGATGTGGAGGTTAATCCAGGTCCTGCAGTGCCTAGCTCCACTCCCACTCCCCAGGTGCTGTCATTTGTTGACTTCTGTAACCGTAAAAGCCTTGATTTCATGCATGTTAACATTAGAAGCCTACTCCCTAAGTTTGTTTTACTCACTGCTTTAGCACACTCTGCCAACCCGGATGTCTTAGCCGTGTCTGAATCCTGGCTTAGGAAAACCACCAAAAACCCTGAAATCTCCATTGCTAACTATAACATTTTCCGCCAAGATAGAACTGCCAAAGGGGGCGGTGTTGCAATCTACTGCAAAGATAGCCTGCAGAGTTTTGTATTACTATCCAGTCTGTACCCAAACAATTCGAGCTTCTACTGTTGCCGCTTGCTATAGACCTCCCTCTGCCCCCAGCTGTGCCCTCGATATCATATGTGAATTGATTGCCCCCCATCTATCTTCTGAGCTCGTGCTACTAGGTGACCTAAACTGGGACATGCTTAACACCCCGGCCATCCTATAATCTAAACTTGATGCCCTCAATCTCACACAAATTATCAATGAACCTACCAGGTACAACCCCAAATCCGTAAACATGGGCACCCTCATAGATGTCATCCTAACTAACTCACCCTCCAAATACACCTCTGCTGTTTTCAATCAAGATCTCAGCGATCACTGCATCATTGCCTGCATCCGTAATGGGTCTGCGACCAAACGACCACCCCTCATCACTGTCAAACGCTCCCTAAAACACTTCTGCGAGCAGGCCTTTCTAATCGACCTGACCGGTGTATCCTGGAATGACATTGACCTTATCCCGTCAGTAGATGATGCCTGGCTATTCTTTAAAAGTGCCTTCTTCACCATCTTAAATAAGCATGCCCCACTCAAAAAATGTAGAACTAGGAGTAGATATAGTCCTTGGTTCACTCCAGACCTGTCTGCCCTTGACCAGCACAAAAACATCCTGTGGCGTTCTGCATTAGCATCGAATAGCCCCCATGATATGCAACTTTTCAGGGAAGTTAGGAACAAATATACACAGGCAGTTAGAAAAGCTAAAGCTAGCTTTTTCAAACAGAAATTTGCATCCTGTAGTACTAACTCAAAAAAATTCTGGGACACTGTAAAGTCCATGGAGAATAAGAGCACCTCCTCCCACCTGCCCACTGCTCTGAGGCTAGGAAACACTGTTACCACCGATAAATCCACTATAATTGAGAATTTCAATAAGCATTTCTCTACGGCTGGCCATGCCTTCCACCTGGCTACCCCTACCCCGGTCAACTGCCTGGCACCCTCCACAGCAACCCGCCAAAGCCCCCACCATTTCTCCTTCACCCAAATCCAGATAGCTGATGTCCTGAAAGAGCTGCAAAATCTGGACCCATACAAATCAGCCGCGCTAGACAATCTGGACCCTCTCTTTCTAAAATGATCTGCCGAAATTGTTGCAACCCCTATTACTAGCCTGTTCAACCTCTCGTATCGTCTGAGATTCCCAAAGATTGGAAAGGTGCCGTGGTCATCCCCCTCTTCAAAGGCGGTGACACTCTAGACCCAAACTGCTACAGACCTATATCTATCCTCCCCTGTCTTTCTAAGGTCTTCGAAAGCCAAGTTAACAAACAGATTACCGACCATTTCGAATCCCACCGTACCTTCTCCGCAATGCAATCTGATTTCAGAGCTGGTCATGGGTGCACCTCAGCCACGCTCAAGGTCCTAAACGACATCATAACCGCCATCGATAAGAGACATTACTGTGCAGCCGTCTTCATCAACCTGGCCATGGCTTTCGACTCTGTCAATCACCACATTCTTATCGGCAGACTCGACAGCCTTGGTTTCTCAAATGATTGCCTCGCCTGGTTTACCAACTACTTCTCTGATAGAGTTCAGTTTGTCAAATCGGAGGGCCTGTTGTCCGGACCTCTGGCAGTCTCTATGGGGGTGCCGGAGGGTTAAATTCTTGGGCCGACTCTCTTCTCTGTATACATCAATGATGTTGCTCTTGCTGCTGGTGATTCTCTGATCTACGCAGACGACACCATTCTGTATACTTCTGGCCCCTCTTCGGACACTGTGTTAACTAACCTCCAGAAGAGCTTCAATGCCATACAACTCTCCTTCCGTGGCCTCCAACTGCTCTTAAACGCAGGTAAAACTAAATGCATGCTAATTCAATCACTGCCCGCACCTGCTCGCCCGTCCAGCATCACTACTCTGGACGGCTCTGACTTAGAATACGTGGACAACTACAAATACCTGGGTGTCTGGTTAGACTAGGCTCACATTAAGCATCTCCAATCCAAAATTAAATCTAGAATCGGCTTCCTATATCGCAACAAAGCATCCTTCACTCATGCTGCCAAACATACCCTCGTAAAACTGACCATCCTACCGATCCTCGACTTCGGTGATGTCATCTATAAAATAGCCTCCAACACTCTACTCAACAAACTGGATGCAGTCTATCACAGTGCCATCCGTTTTGTCACCAAAGCTCCATACACTTCCCGCCATTGCGACCTGTACGCTCTCGTTGGTTGGCCCTCGCTTCATACTCGTCGCCAAACCCACTGGCTACAGGTTATCTACAAGTCTCTGCTAGGTAAAGCCCCGCCTTATCTCAGCTCACTGGTCACCATAGCAGCACCCACCCATAGCACGCGCTCCTGCAGGTATATCTCACTGGTCACCCCCAAAGCCAATTCCTGCTTTGGTCGTCTTTCTTTCTAGTATTCTGCTGCCAATGACTGGAACGAACTGCAAAAATCTCTGAAGCTGGAGACTCATATCTCCCTCACTAGCTTTAAGCACCAGCTGTCAGAGCAGCTCACAGATCACTGCACCTGTACATAGCCCATCTGTAAACAGCCCATCTATCTACCTACCTCATCCCCATACTGTATTTATTTATTTATCTTGCTCCTTTGCACCCCAGTATCTCTACTTGCACATTCATCTTCTGCACATCTACCATTCCAGTGTTTAATTGCTACATTGTAATTACTTCGCCACCATGGCCTATTTTGAGTCTTAACTTACCTCATTTGCACTCACTGTATATAGACTTTGTTTTCTTTTGTTCTACTGTATTATTGACTGTATTTTTTGTTTATTCCATGTGTAACTATGTGTTGTTGTATGTCTCAAATTGCTACGCTTTATCTTGGCCAGGTCGCAGTTGCAAATGAGAACTTGTTCTCCACTAGCCTACCTGGTTAAATAAAGGTGAAATAAATAAAATAAAATAAAAAATAGTGCATATGTAGTAGTGCATATGTAGTAGTGTGTATGTAGTAGTGATTAGGTAGTAGTGTGTATGTAGTAGTGTGTATGTAGAAGTGTGTATTTAGTGTGTATGTATGTAGTAGTGTGTATGTAGTGTGTATGTAGTAGCGTGTATGTAGTAGTGTGTATGTAGAAGTGTGTATTTAGTAGTGTGATGTGGTAGTGTGTATGTAGTAGTGTGCATGTAGTAGTGTATATGTAGTAGTGTGTATGTAGTAGTGTGTATGTAGTAGTGAGTAGGTAGTAGTTAGTATGTAGTTGTGTG
This sequence comes from Salmo salar, assembly GCF_965601325.2. Taxonomy (NCBI): domain Eukaryota; kingdom Metazoa; phylum Chordata; class Actinopteri; order Salmoniformes; family Salmonidae; genus Salmo; species Salmo salar. Next base: position 32,496,025 of record NC_138294.1, on the reverse strand, counting down.
TATGTTTTAGTGTGTATGAAGTAGTGTGTATGTAGTAGTGAGTAGGTAGTAGTGTGCATGTAGTAGTGTGTATGCAGTAGTGTGTATGTGGTAGTTAGTATGTAGTTGTGTGTATGTAGTAGTGTGTATGTAGTAGTGTGTATGTAGTAGTGTGATGTAGTAGTGTGTATCTAGTAGTGAGTATGTAGTAGTGTGTATGTAGTAGTGTGCATGTAGTAGTGAGTAAATAGTAGTGTGTATGGAGTAGTGTGTATGGAGTAGTGTGTATGTAGTAGTGTGTATGGAGTAGTGTGTAGGTATTTGTGAGTAGGTAGTAGTGTGTATGTAGTACTGTGTAAATAGTAGTGTGTAAATTGTAGTGTGTAGTAGTAGTGTAAGAAGTGTGTATGTAATTGTGTGTATATAGTAGTGTGTAAATAGTAGTGTGTAGTAGTAGTGTAAGTAGAAGTGCATATGTAGTTGTGTGTATGTTGTGTGTATGCAGTAGTGTGTATATAGTAGTGTGTAAATAGTAGTGTAGTAGTAGTAGTCTAAGTAGAAGTTTGTATGTAGTAGTGTGTATATAGTAGTGTGTATGTAGTAGCGTGTGCACAGTTGTAAAATAGTGACAACAACAAGGGAAAGAGAGAATCCATTTCAGAGATGAAGTGTGCAGAGGGAATATCAAGAGAGAAAGATTGAGAGAGAGAGAGAGAGAGAGAGAGAGAGAGAGATCAAATCGACAGAAAAAGAAAGGGATTGAATGTAGAAAGAAAGAGACAGGGAGAGAGTCAGGCTTCTAGCATGTTTCAACATCCATCACAACTTTCATCACAACTTCCATCACATATTGATGGAACACCCATATAGAGTTTCCCTCTCTGTCTCTATTTCCATTCCTTATGTCTCTTGCAATTTCTATTTCTGTCTCTCTACAGATCGATGTCACTCTCTCATCACTACTTTTCTCTATCCATACCTCTCTCTGCCGCCCCCTTCTCTCAGAAGCCACTAGCCATTCCATACACCTCCCCCTTCCGTCTTTTAGTCACCCACCCTCAACATGTCATTTGACTAGGGCTGTTGTGGTCACTGTATTACCTCTACACCGGTAGTCAAATTCCACGTGACTGTTGAGTCATGTAAATCTCCTTTTATGCTCCCGGGACATGCGTTGGTTGGTAGCACTCAACTCGCTAACGACCATCAGGTCCTAATGGCCTGGTACTCAGGGCTCTATTGTCCCTCAATCAGGTCCTAATGGCCTCGTACTCAAGGCTCTATTGTCCCTCCATCAGGTCCTAATGGCCTGGTACTGAGGGCTCTATTGTCCCTCTAACCACTCCGACATCAAAGCAAACGTAATCGAAATTCACAATCAAATTCACATCATCAAAACAGTAGGCTGACTTTTAAAACTCACCTCACTGTGATGATCAACTTGAAGAAAGAAGTTCAACAGCATGTTGAAACAGTGCACAACATGGTTGTTGTGAATGTTGTGTCAAAGCCAAACACAACGAAATGGACAGCGCTTTCTAAGGTGATGATGTATAGTAGAGCTTAGGCATCGAGTTTATGTGCCAAAGCCCCCCCAAAAACAGAATTAAAATGATGATTGTACCGTTACACAATACATAGCCGACCGCATAAGCCGATCGCATATTACACATGACAGAAACATAAAAAAACGGATTTAAGATGTCTTCGGTACATAATTCGTCTAGTTATACTCCAAAATTAAACCAATTCTAGTAATGGCCTTTGAGTGTGGACTGTATTATGCATTCTGGATGGACTGGTTACCTTATGCTACTCCTTCTATCCATGAGTCTGGGAGAGAACGTCTAGGTCTTGGTGATGCAGTTGGTTCATTGACTGCAGGGCAGCTTACAGAGTTAGCCTACAATTACAGCATTTGTACATGATTTTGAATAGTCTAGTAATACATATTTATTATTTTATATTTTCATAATGAATTACCTTTAGCAATACAAAATATCTCACTACCCTGCATTTCCATCTCCACCTCTCTCCTTTATTCCTTTCTGGAGCGTGCAAGCGGGCTGTCAACCCTTTAATGAAATGTGTTTCATTGCTAAAACATGTTACTATTGAATGGATTTCACTTGGTTTCCAAAATGAAGCACTGGGTAGATGCAGGAACAAGGTTGGAGAGCCCATGGCATACAGAGTTTGGGCAGAATATCACCTGTCGGGCAGCGAGAGCATGCTCCTCAAACAGTGGTTGATGCGTGGAATGAAATAAGTGTTGTTATATTTATTGCTGAGCTGCTCATATTAAGCACATGCTATGAAACAAAAGTAGCCTACAAAATGGACCGGCGGGAAAGCGCACGGCTATTCAGAGCATACAGATTACGTATTTTTTCCCCTTGCCCCTGTTCCTGCGGATTTGTGAAAGTGGGCCACTCTAAATCAAAACTAATTTTACATATTAGTAAAGACAAGATTCAATTGAGAATAGTCTGTATATATATATATATACACACATTTTGTGGGACACTCTGTATAATGTAAAATTTGACTGGGCGACAGACCACACACCATTTAATATGCAACTTTTTACCTAAATTATTCATACTAATTATTGTTAGTATTAAACTGTTATCTACTTTCTCAAAACATTAAGATTAATCTGTAAAACAAATAATGAGACATTATTTGGTTACACCACCGAAGATGATGTTGGTGAAGAACCATTTTTAAGAGTCTACAGCAGGGCGCACCGAGCTACGCAATGAAAAGTTGACAGGCAATTATTTATTTTTTTACTGGAAGGCTAGCCAACACGTCAGCTATCTAGTAAACACTTCAAATACGTGGTTGGTGTCTCTTTTTTGAACAAAATTAAACGGATATATCTTAGAATTTAACAAAATTGTAAGGTTGCCTATAACTGTGGACGATATGCCGATAATACGGGACGTATTGTTTTGCTGACCCGTTTATCAAAAAGCTGATAGTAGCAAAATGTCCACTGAAATGTCAAACCTGCTAATTGCTAACAATTTGTACGACACCGATAATTTGTACGACACCAATAATCAAAAAACATTGATGGCTTGATCACAAGATAACACAGATTAAGGTAATATATTTCGTAAATGCTGTTGAATATGCTGGTTAATATGGGCTGCTACGCTGGGACCATGTTTCAAATGATCACTTTTACTCTCAACATGGCCACTTCATATGTGCACTCGCTCCGTAATGGGGGGAAAATGTTTTATTTTTATTTTATTCAGCTAAATTCAATATTATTCTTCTTACTATAAAATCACATAATAAAAAATAATGGCACGGGACTTATAAGCATATCTTGTAAGCTAAATGAACAAGCCTGCAGCCGATGGCACGCCACATAGTCAGATAACATACAGTAATAGAGGCCAACTCATATTCTGTTCTCCTGAAATACATTTTCTTCATATCAGAATGTTTCTTTAGACCTGACCAAAAAAAAATAATGGATTTATTGTGGCGACGTATATAAAATGTATTTTTTTGACTTTTTTTTTAAACGTAGATGTTCCAAAGGCGTGCATCAGTGGATTGTATGCGTGGAGGCCTGGAGATGCCAAACGTGTTTATGCTAATTCACGGTACATTACCGTGAGACAGGCAGTCTTTTGCATGACAATAATCGGCTGACAAAATGGCATGACTACCACAGACCTAGATGTGACACACTAAAACATACTAAGAGATAATGATAATGAAACCAGACCATTTAATATGAGCTTTTAATTAAAAAGCATGTTTACCTAATCCTTTGACCTCACCCTCCCCGGCAGCGCCAGGGAATCTTATTAGGTGATGATGATAAGACTATATTACCTGAATAAATCATGTCGCTCATAGAGAGAGAGAGAGAGAGAGAGAGAGAGAGAGAGAGAGAGAGAGAGAGAGAGAATCAGCTCAATGTAATTGAAGAATCCATAGAATCTAACAATTTCTGGGAAAGTTGGAAAACACCAAACAAACAAAAACAGGAAGAGTTATCTATCCAAAATTGAGATGTATGGATAAACCACCTCTCCTATCGTTTTGTCCCTATAACAAAGAACGAACAGAAAAAACATATTCATGATCAAATCTTAGAATAAACTATTAAAGACTACAAGAACCCACTGGATTCTCCAATTACATTGAATGAACTACAGGATAAAATAAAAACTCTCCAAACCAAAAAGGCCTGTGGTGTTGATGGTATCCTCAATGAAATGATAACAAATACAGACCACAAATTACAATTGGCTATACTTAAACTCTGTAACATCATCCTTAGCTCTGGCATCTTCTCCAATATTTGGAACCAAAGACTGATCACCCCAATCCACAAAAGTGTAGACAAATTTGACCCCAATAACTGCCGTGGGATATGCGTCAACAGCAACCTTTGGAAAATCCTCTGTATTATCATATCAGACTCGAACATTTCGTACATTTCTCGTACATTTCCTTAGTTAAAACAATATACTGAGCAAATGTCAAATTGGCTTTTTTACCAAATTATCGTACGCCAGACCACATATTCACCATCCACACCCTAACTGACAAACAAACCAAAACAAAGGCAAAGTCTTCTCATGCTTTATTGATTTCAAAAAATATTTTTGACTCAATTTGGCATGATGGTCTGCTATACAAACTGATTGAAAATGGTTTTGGGGGAAAAACATACAACATTATAAAATCCATGTACACAACAATAAATGTGCGGCGAATGTGCTGCTTTGACAATGTACAGACTCAGTAAGCATAGGCTTCCTATTGAGAAAGGCCACCGAAGGCAGAACTGGCTCTCAAAAGAAGACAGGCTATGTGCACACTGCCCACTAAAGTGGAAACTGAGCTGCACTTCCTAACCTCCTGCCAAATGTATGACCATATTAGAGACACATATTTCCCTCAGATTACACAGACCCACAAAGAATTAGAAAACAAACCCAATTTTGATAAACTCCCATATCTACTGGGTGAAATACCACAGTGTGCAGTCACAGCAGCAAACATTTGTGACCTGTTGCCACAAGAAAAGGGCAACCAGTGAAGAACAAACATCATTGTAAATACAACCCATATTTATGTTTATTTATTTTCCCTTTCATACTTTCACTATTTGCACAACGTTACAACACTGCATATAGACATAAACATTTGAAATGTCTTCATTCTTTTGGAACTTTGTGAGTGTAAAGTTTACTGTAGATTTTTTTTTTCTTGTTAATTTGCACTTTTGCTTATTATCTCTTTCACTTGCTTTGGCAATGTAAACATATGTTTCCCGTGCCAATAAAGCCCCTTGAATTGAATTGAAATTGAATTGAGAGAGATTGAGAGGGGGGGGGGGGGGGGGAAATACCTGAGGTAATCCTGTTTGGGGCTGCCCATGTCTGAAGGTCTACATTATGTAATAGAGGTGTCCGTCCAGGCGTGGGTGCTTAGCCCGGCTAATAAGTCCATTATGGCTTTGTTGAGGCACTAATCTCTACAGTGTGTGTGTGTGTGTGTGTGTGTGTGTGTGTGTGTGTGTGTGTGTGTGTGTGTGTGTGTGTGTGTGTGTGTGTGTGTGTGTGTGTGTGTGTCACACTGAAGGTGGTGTTTAACAGATGCTGTCTTATTGGAAGCCAAATGAAAAGTCTCTCTATCCATTTGTCCTCGCTATCCAATCTCCTGGCAGATTGGACTGTAATGGCGCTACTGATACAGTAGTGTTGGTGTGGAAAATGAGAAGCCGGCAGAGTCATAACAACTGAGCTGAGCAACTTCGAAAACCTTGAGATGAAAATGGACTTTGAAAACGTCCTAAAGGAAAGCAAAAACAAACATCCCTCAAGCACACAGACAGACATAGAATGGCTGTGTTTGTTCGCATGGGTGTTTGTTCATGTGTGTGCCGTTCTTATAAGCAAGCCCGAGAAATGCATAATCAGCAAGAAAGCCATGAAATGTATCACAACAAAGCAAGTGTGAAATATGATTTGGCTAAACAAAGTCAAACCCAGTGTGTGGTCGGCCTGACAGAGCAAAAGACGGGGGCACTTCAACAAGAGAGGCCTGGTACTCTGATGGATAGGCTGGGTAACTATGCCTGGCAAGAGAGGGCCTGCTGAGGGGATAGACTACTGCAAATAGGAGGCGCACACACACACACACTCAGACACACACACTCAGACACACACACTCAGACACACACACTCAGACACACACACACACACACACACACACACACACACACACACACACACACACACACACACACACACACACACACACACACTCACACAGGCACGCACTCAGACAAACCGAAACACACTCTCACACACAAACACACACACGCACACACACACACACAAATAAAAGCCTGCAGATGTTGGCTAGAGCAGTTTATCCCTCAAAGTTGCTGAGCTGTCTCGTCTGCTTGTCCATATCGTCTCCACAGGGGGCCTGAAAAGGCCTAAACCTGGCATGTTTAAGCTCTTTCTCTCGGAGAGCTTGTCAGATCAAAATACCTACGCCGTCAAGATGGAAGGTGCGACATGGAGGGTTTAGTGTTAGCATTCAAATGAGAGTTTATGGAATGGAGGGATGCAAGTGGAGGGAGGGAGAGAGGGATGAAGGAGGGGTCTCTGTTTACATGGATTCCAACACCAGAGCACCGATTCATCAAAAGCAGAGACAGAAAAACGACCCATGAATAAATGAATAGCCGGTCCACAATGCATAGAGGCTAAAGACGAGCGACAATTTACTCTAGGTGAGTTTAAATACACTCTCGTGATGTGGGTGAGTCCCCCCTAAACTCTTGGTGATGTAGCAGTGTGTCACGTCCTGACCAGTAAAAGGGGTTATTTGTTATTGTAGTTTGGTCAGGGCGTGGCAGGGGGTGTTTGTTTTGTGTGGTTCGGATTTTTTGGTTCATGTTCTACATTTTCTATTTCTATGTGTTTATCTAGTTTTCTATTTCTATGTTGGGGTTTTGGTAATGACCTCCAATTAAAGGCAGCTGGTTGTCGTTGTCTCTAATTGGAGGCCATATTTGGTTGGGTTAGTTTTCACTTGTGTTTGTGGGTGGTTGTTTCCTGTATAGTCTGTGCACCTTACGGGACTGTTTTCGTCGTTTGTTTTGTTTAAGTGTTTTTCCTTCAATAAATAAGAAGATGATCAATATACCCGCTGCATTTTGGTCCGCTCCTTACGACGCCCGTTACAGAACCACCCACCAAAGAAGGACCAAGCAGCGGAGGAAGGAGCAGCAGGAGAGCTACTTGGAGTCGTGGACATGGGAGGAAATATTGGATGGAAAGGGACCCTGGAGGCAGGCTGGGGAGTACCGGCGACCGAGGGAGGAACTGGAGGCAGCTAAGGCAGAACGACGGAGGTATGAGGCATTATATCCTCCATTTCAGGAGGTGAGGAGGCAGCGCCCAAAAATTGTTTTGGGGGGGGACACGAGTAGTTTGGCTGGGCCAAGGGTTAGCCCTGAGCCAACTCCCCGTGCTTATTATGGGAAGCGTTTGGCGTGGAGAGCACCGTGCTATGCGGAAGTGCGCACGGTCTCGCCCATCCGCACGCACAGTCCGGTGCGGTCCATACCAGCCCCCCGCAAGTGCCGTGCTAGAGTGGGCATCCAGCCAGGAAGGAGTATGCCTGCTCAGCACATCTGGCCACCAGTGCGTCTCCTAGGCTCAGGCTACCCTGCGCCTGCTCTACGCACGGCAGCCATCATTCCTCAGCACAGCCCAGTTCACCCTGTGCCAGCACTCCGCCCGTGCCGGGCTACAGTAACAACTCAGCCAGGATGGGTTGTGCAGGCTGTGCACTCCAGACCTCCAGTGCGTCTTCAAGACCCAGTGTATCCTGTTCCTGCTCCTCGCACTAGCCCTGTGGTGAGTGTTACTGTTCTGGCGCCTCCAAAGCCAGCCCCACGCAGCAGGCCTCTAGTGCGCCTGCCCAGTCCAGTCCAGTACGTCCTGTTCCTGCTCCTCGCACTAGCTCTGAGGTGCGTGTCAATAGTCTGGCGCCTCCAAAGCCAGCCCCACGCATCAGGCCTCTAGTGCGCCTGCCCAGTCCAGTATGTCCTGTTCCTGCTCCTCGCACTAGCCCTGTGGTATGGGTTACTAGTCTGGCACCTCCTAAGCCAGCCCCACGCATCAGGCCTTCAGTGCGCAGTCCCAGTCCAGAGCTTCCGGTGACAGTTCCCCGTCCAGAGCTTCTGGCGACAGTTCCCTGTCCAGAGCTTCCCGGCGACAGTTCCCCGTCCAGAGCTTCTGGCGACAGTTCCCCGTCCAGAGCTTCCGGCGACAGTTCCCCGTCCAGTGCTTCCGGCGATGTCCTACAGTCCGGAACCGACAGAGACGGCCTACAGTCCGGAACCGACAGAGACGGCCCACAGTCCGGAACCGGCAGAGACGGCCCACAGTCCGGAGCCGCCAGAGACAGCCCACAGTCCGGAGCCGCCAGAGACGGCCCACAGTCCGGAGCCTGCAGAGACGGCCCACAGTCCGGAGCCTGCAGAGACGGCCCACAGTCCGGAGCCTGCAGAGACGGCCCACAGTCCGGAGCCTGCAGAGACGGCCCACAGTCCGGAGCCTGCAGAGACGGCCCACAGCCCTGAGCCTGCAGCAACACACCTCAGCCCTGAATCTCCAGAGACGCACCTCAGCCCGAGGTCTCCAGCGATGCACCTCAGCCCGAGGTCTCCAGCGACGCACCTTAGCCCAGAGCCTTCAGCAGTGGTCTACAGCCCTGAGCCTTCAGTGGGGGTGGGCAGGTTAGAATGGGGACTAAGGCTGGAGTCAGAGCCACCTCCGTAGTTGGAGGATTGGGGGGGGGGGGGGGGGTGTAGCACGGGAGCCGTCGTTGACGGTGGCCACCCTCCCTTCCCTCCCTTTAAGTTTGGGGTTATTTTTGTGCGATTTTTGTTTTGAGGTGCATTCGGGGTCTGCACCTTTGGGGGGGGGGGGACTGTCACGTCCTGACCAGTAAAAGGGGTTATTTGTTATTGTAGTTTGGTCAGGGCGTGGCAGGGGGTGTTTGTTTTGTGTGGTTCGGGTTTTTTGGTTTATGTTCTACATTTTCTATTTCTATGTGTTTATCTAGTTTTCTATTTCTATGTTGGGGTTTTGGTAATGACCTCCAATTAGAGGCAGCTGGTTGTCGTTGTCTCTAATTGGAGGCCATATTTAGTTGGGTTAGTTTTCACTTGTGTTTGTGGGTGGTTGTTTCCTGTATAGTCTGTGCACCTTACAGGACTGTTTTCGTCGTTTGTTTTGTTTAAGTGTTTTTCCTTCAATAAATAAGAAGATGATCAATATACCAGCTGCATTTTGGTCCGCTCCTTACGACGTCCGTTACACAGTGATATACCCGTCTAATCACAAATAGCGACAGGGTATGCAGGAATATATGTGTTTAAACTGTTTTAAATAAACAGATGGGCTTTCTTGGACACTGGTCCAAAGTATGTCTCCAGTCCCAACACAAATGAATTCAGGTTCCTTAAAAAAGAAGAGAATGAAAACGGATTCAGTAATGAAGCTGGCATTTTGCGGGTAATCACTGCTGGGCCGACAGTTTCTGAACCTATACTTGCACGTGTGCACAGCTAAACAGCAAGGCCACTTGGATGGCGCCACACCAGAAAGCATATACCATAGAATCTCAATCTGAACGACACCCATCGAGCCCGTCTAATCAGTCGTCAGATCAGGATATGAGGTGACATGAGGGTGAGGTGAGGAGATACAGAGAGACAAAGTGAGAGTGGAGATATATGCTTTACTGTAGTTGTCTTGATGAATGATGTAACATGGCAGATGTATCTACAGTGCAGTGTGTAGACCAGGAGAGTTGAGACAGAACTACGTCATTTTTCTCTAGTCTATTAGTCTATTAGCCCCAAGGGCAAAACAACGTCATTTCTAACCCATATCAACCCATTAGATATTTTTACCCAGGAAACACTGAATTCATTTCTTCCTTTTCCATTTGATATTTATCTCGTTCCGTCGTTTCTCTTTTTTCCCCTTCTTTACTTCCAGTGCCTGTCTTTCTGTGTCAGCCAGATTTTTTTCTCTCCCTATTTTCCTTCCGAGTCGCAACAATAGAGGGAAGACTTATCTTGTCAAGAGATCAATGTGCATCAATTACCCAGCATTCCCTCTGTGTGTGTTTAATTACAGAGCAATCACTCGGAGATACCAGTGTTACTGATTATTTTGTGTGGCTGATGCTTCTTGTAAATATTAGGGAGCACGTAGATGATGGAGGAAGTAGGGTGCATGGCTTGGGGTGTTGTGATGAAAACAGCAGCGGTGGAAAATTACTTTCCCCCATAGAGATACTAAAGAGCCCATCTCCAGTCAATACAAGGCCTCTTCTGTGACAGCATTGGCCATTCAGCCATTTAGGGCTATCTCCATTGTAAATACAATAAAAGAGCCCTATGCATCTCTACTGTAGGTGTTCCCCTCCCACAACCACAGGGAGATGGATGGCTCTTCCTTGTGGCCTTGGTGTGGGTGATGTAAGGCCTGCCGTAATGGAAACTGGCACCGGGTGCTGAGTGGGCGCACCTGAGGCTTGTTGGGGGAAAGGTGGGAACAGACGTTTGTGTGTGTCATACCGCCCCATGTCAGACTGCACTGCACGGACAGGATAGAATAAAACAAAATGGGGAAAGAGAGATATAGAAGAAACAGAGAGAGAGAGATCGAGAAGAGAGAAAAAGAGAGATTGAGAAGAGAGAGAGAGAAAGTGAGATTGAGAAGAGAGAGAGAGAGAGAGAGAGAGAGAGAGAGAGGATGGAACATAATCACTCAAAGGTTAGTGAGGTCTGGCACAGTGTCCCAAATGAAGGGTGTGAGCGTCGCCAGGCAGACTGTGAGCTCAGCCGGCTGTCTGATAGATCACCTCCCCACTCCCTGGAACAAACCTTGCAGAATAAAGAAAGGGGCAATATATTGATTTGACAGTGACTGTTATTACGAGCGAGAAAGAGAGAGAGAGAGAGAGAGAGAGAGAGAGAGAGAGAGAGAGAGAGAAAGAGAGAGAGGGGGGAGAGAGAGAGAGGGGGAGAGAGAGAGAAGGGGGGGAGAGAGAGAGAGGGGGGAGAGAGAGAAAGAGAGAGAGTGAGAGAGAGAGAAAATATGTAACATGTAAGATTCTCCTACATGTCCAGAGGAAAACTACAAGCAATGCATGCAGGGCAGAATTAGGCCAATATCCACTAATAATAAAAACTCAAAAAAAGAGCAATTAAGTTCTGGAAACATCTAAAATACAGTGACCCCCTATCATATCATTTCCAAGCCCTGCAATGCCAAGAGCTGAGCAAAGAAAAGAGTCCCCTCATCCAGCTGGTCCTGGGGCTGAGTTCACAAACCTGTTCTACTAACACACTGAACCCTCAGGACCAGAACATCCAATCAATCAGAATGAACCGAATTACAACACAGTCAAAACAAAACTACGTTGCTTATTGGGAAACACAAGCACAAACACAAAGCAAAATGCAGTGCTATCTGGCCCTAAATCGACAGTACACCGTGGCTAAATATTTGACCATAGTTACTGATCAAAACCTTACAAAAACCTTGACAAAGTACAGGCTCAGTGAGCACAGCCTTGCCATTGAGAAGGGTAGACACAGGAAAACCTGGCTCCCTGTAGAGGAAAGGCTGTGCAACCACTGCAACACAGCAGAACCTGAGACGGAGCTGCATTTCCTGACAAAATGTCAAAAATATAAAACAATTAGAGAGTGTCATTTTCCCAAATTTGAATCCCTTATTCAAGGTTTAAAAGACCTCTCTGATGAGGATAGGCTACCCGTCCTGTTGGGGAAGGACGCAGAGAGCTGTGGGTTGGCAACGCACTACATTGCTGCCTGCCATAAGATGAGGGACAGTGTCTGACAGACCAATCAACCTGCACATGTCCTCTACTGTATGCTTATTGTTATTGTTGAATGTATGGTTATTTTGACCCTTGGTTTTTGTTGTTACTGTTGTCCCGTTGACAATTTTGATTCTCATTTGTATTTATTTTTATATTGTAAATATCCAAAATAAGCTTTGGCAATATGTACATTTTTACGTGATGCCAATAAAGCAAATTGAATTGAATTGAATTGAGAGATTGTGTGTAGCGAATCTCAGACGTTATCTGTATTACAACACCTGTATAGGGGTTGATGAGAAGTACGGGTTGCCAATCAAATTTCCCTGCCCAATCACAACAGGGCATAGGTACTCGGTTATCATCCTCCTCCTAATGACTTATATTCTACTGTCCTCAGTTCCCGCTGTCAAAGTCCACCATTAAAGATGCATTGGGTGGGTTCAGGGGCACCTAAAACCACAGCCAATTTACTCATTGCAGCAATATACACTACCAAGACCAAAAACTCACATTACTACCCCAGCAGGAAACCACGACTAACACTTAAGTGAGAGCTCTGGTCAAATGGAATATACTGCACAACTACACACACTAGAGCTCCTGAGTGGCGCAGCGGTCTAAGGCACTGCATCTCAGTGCTACAGGCATCACTACAGACCCTGGTTGGATTCCAGGCTACATCACAACTAGCCGTGATCGGGAGTCCCAGTGTCGTTAGGGTTTGGCCGGGGGAGGCCGTCATTGTGAAGAAGAATTTGTTCTTAACTGACTTGCCTAGTTAAATAAATAGTGAATATATTGTGTCTGCCTGGAGAACGGTCCCCCTTTTCTTTTCTCTTCTTCTGCTTTGGGAGACGGTTTCACAGTTCCAAACTGTGTTTAAGAAGCGTATGCTGCTCTCCCTTCCTTTGGATCTCCACAGTGAGACGTTGGACACAAAGTTTGCCTTATTCTGTCTTGCTGTTTGACCGTGACTCACTTCGACAATGGTAGGAAGGTCTTCGCTGAACACCGTTCGCTTCCGAGGGGACAATAGAAAATAGATTTAAATCCCATGTTGCTTATTTCACACCGTACCACCGTGAATACAGCACTGGCCTTGGTGTGGATTGACAAAATGTAACTTTTATATTAGAAGAAAATCTATTAATTTGCTTGTTTGCTGACAGTGTGTTTTTTTCCTTGCTTGTTCCATGCTGAAAAAACACGTTTTCACTAAGCATTGTGTTGTGGTGATTTGTCTGTCTGACATTCTGTCTGCCTGTGTCAGATTTTCTGCCTCCTTGTCTGTCTGTCTGCAGACCTGTCTGCCGTCCAACGCCTCCCGCTTGTTTTATTGCTTTGCTTCCAGTTTAGACCTACTAGTGGTGTGGTTAATGCTATTCTCCGCAGTTTGCTGGACTGGCCCTCGCAAGCCCTCATCATTTCACCGGCGCTGCTGCCGGGTGGGACACTTCAAAGATACTCTCTCAAAGTCAAAGACACAAAGAAAAGCAAGATGCCCTGTGCGTGATACTCTGGAGAGAATACAATTTTCGAAGCCTAACGATGCATTTAGTCAGCTGGGTGATATTCACACTATACAGTATTTGTGATTAGGAGACAAAAGAGCCCGTTTGTTCATCTTCAAAAGATGGACCTACATTACAAAATGGCTGCTAAGCCTCTTGTTATGGAAAGGATCTTTGGTTTGGAGCCAGACCCATGTTCTACTACTAGACTACGTTATCTGCCTAAGAGTCACAGTGACGTCAAACGCTTCCATCAAATGACAGCAACATTTGCTCTCTATAAATAAAACTCAGCACATTAAAGACAAATTCATCCATCTGCTGTTAGCGTTAGAAACAGCATTTAAGTAGAACTATTGGAAGATCGCCAATAACGCAGCTAGTCTCGGTGTGGCGTAGGGATTCAGAGCAGAGGTCAGGCAGGGTGAGGTTGAAGCACAATGTTGCATCGTAACCTTCCAGTGACAAATCACCAGATTAATGACAGGTTTAGGAGTGGCCCGTCACTTTACACATCACCCAATTAACATGATGGATGAACCGTCAGGGCCAGGCATATTTGCTCGTTTGTCTTGCGTGCCCTTGAACTCCAGCTGTAACTGACCCGCTAAGATATCGATGAGCCCCCCGAAAACATGGATAATTTTGCTGAAGGGAAAAGGTGATACTTAGGGGTGTTGCGGTGACGGTGTTACCGCCACACCGGCAGTTATGAGTCACGACGGCAGTAAAATTCTAAGTGACCTCTTAGAAACACTAATCTCCTCTTATGCACTCAGGACATCCAGGCTGGATCACAACCGGCCGTGACTGGGAGTCCCATAGCGCGGCGCACAATTGGCCCAGTGTCATCCGGGTGTGGCCGGTGTAGGCCGTCATTGTAAATAAGAATGTGTTCTTAACTGACTTGTTATGTTCGTCGTAAACATTGGACCAAGGTGCAGCGTGGTAGGCGTACATTTTAAATGTATTAAATGAACACCGAAAACAAAACAAATACAAACGAAAACGTAACGTTCAGTAGGGCATACAGCACAGTACCAAAAACAAGATCCCACAATCTTAGGTGGGAAAAAGGGCTGCCTAAGTATGATCCCCAATCAGAGACAACGATAAACAGCTGCCTCTGATTGGGAACCTTACTAGGCCAACAAAGAAATATAAACATAGATTTGCCCACCCAAGTCACAACCAAATAGAGAATAAAACAGACTCTCTAAGGTCAGGGCGTGACAGTACCCCCCCAAAGGTGCGGACTCCGGCCGCAAACCTGAACCTATAGGGGAGGGTCCAGGTGGGCATCTCATCTCGGTGGAGGCTCCGGTGCGTTGTCGCTGACTCCGGACAGTAGATTGTCGTTGCGGACTCCGGACCGTAGATCACTGCTGGAGGAACCGAACCACCGATCGTCGCCGGAGGCTCCGGCCTGGGAACCCTCGCTGGAGGCTCCTGATTGGGAGCTCTCGCTGGAGGATCTGGACTGGGAACCCTCACAGGCGGCTCTGGACTGGGAACCCCCGCTGGAGGCTCTGGACTGCAGACCATCGCTGGAGACTCTGGACCGCAGACCGTCGCTGAAGGCTCTGGACCGCAGACCGTCGCTGAAGGCTCTGGACCGCAGACCGTCGCTGGAGGCTGTGGACCGCAGACCGTCGCTGGAGGCTCTGGACTGCAGAACGTTGCTGGAGACTCCGGATCTTGGCTTATCACTGGAGGCTTCGGGCCATGGATCATCACTGGAGGCTCTGGGCCATGGATCATCACTTGAGGCTCCGGGCATGGATCATCACTGGAGGCTTTGTGCTATGGATCATCACTGGAGGCTTCGGGCCATGGATCATCACTGGAGGCTTCGGGCCATGGATCATCACTGGAGGCTTCGTGCCATGGATCATAACTGGAGGCTTCATGCCATGGATCATCACTGGAGGCTTCGGGCCATGGATCATCACTGGAGGCTTCATGCGTGGAGCCGGCACAGGATATACTGGGCCATGAAGGCGCACTGAAGGTCTGGAGCGTAGAGCTGGCACAACCCGTCCTGGCTGGATGTTCACTTTTGCCCGGAAAGTGCGGGGCGCTGGCCGAGGACGCACTGGGCTGTGAAGGCGCACTGGCGACACAGTGCGTAGAGCCGGCGCAGGATATCCTGGGCCGTGGAGGCGCACTGGAGGTCTGGAGCGTAGAGCTGGCACAACCCGTCCTGGCTGGATGCTCACTTTCGCACGGCAAGTGCTAGGAGCTGGCACAGAACGCACCGGGCTGAGGATGCGCACTGGAGACACATTGCGTATCTCCACAAAACATGGTACCTGAAGGGTCACACGCTCCTCAAAGCGACTGTCTTGCTCCAGACTCCAACCCCTTTCCTCCCTCTCCACTGCCAACCACTCCTCGCTCAAAAGATCCAAGAATTCCTCCTCGGTCTCAGACTCACCCCTCAGCACCGATGCCCACGTCATCTGCCCCCCCCTCCCAAAAAATTTGGGGGGCTGCCTCTCGGGTTTCTGTCGTGTCCTCTCCACGCTGCTTGGTCTGTTTGTGGTGGGATCTTCTGTTACGTTCGTCGCAAACATTGGACCAAGTTGCAGCGTGGTAGGCGTTCATTTTACATTTATTAAATGAACACCGAAAACAAAACAAATACAAACGAAAACGTAACGTTCAGTAGGGCATACAGCACAGTACCAAAAACAAGATCCCACAATCTCAGGTGGGAAAAAGGGCTGCCTAAGTATGATCCCCAATTAGAGACAACTATAAACAGCTGCCTCTGATTGGGAACCATACTAGGCCAACAAAGAAATATAAGCATAGATTTGCCCACCCAAGTCACACCCTGACCTAACCAAATAGAGAATAAAACAGACTCTCTAAGGTCAGGGCGTGACACTTGTCTAGTTAAATAAAGTTAAAATAAATTAAAATTTATAAAAACGTGTTAGTAGTACCCAACTCGCTAACAATCATCAGGTCCTAATGGCCTGGTACTCAGGGCTCTATTGTCCCTCCATCAGGTCCTAATGGCCTGGTGCTCATGGCTCTATTGTCCCTCCATCAGGTCCTAATGGCCTGGTGCTTAGGGCTCTATTGTCCCTCCATCAGGTCCTAATGGCCTTGTGCTCAGGGCTCTATTGTCCCTCCATCAGGTTCTAATGGCCTGGTGCTCAGAGCTCAACAACAGGTTGAAAGAGAGTGGCATGGTCGTTGTGGATGTTGTTTCAAACACAAGGAAATGGACAGCGCTTTCTAAGGTGGAGATTCATTTAAAACACCCATATGCATATTAGAGGATATGCATAGCACTATATACACTGCTCAAAAAAATAAAGGGAACACTTAAACAACACAATGTAACTCCAAGTCAATCACACTTCTGTGAAATCAAACTGTCCACTTAGGAAGCAACACTGATTGACAATAAATTTCACATGCTGTTGTGCAAATGGAATAGACAACAGGTGGAAATTATAGGCAATTAGCAAGATTGGCAAATTCGCCACTGGCGCCCTGTGCTCTTCACAGATGAAAGCAGGTTCACACTGAGCACATGTGACAGACGTGACAGTCTGGAGACGCCGTGGAGAACATTCTGCTGCCTGCAACATCCTCCAGCATGACCGGTTTGGCGGTGGGTCAGTCATGGTGTGGGGTGGCATTTCTTTGGGGGGCCGCACAGCCCTCCATGTGCTCGCCAGAGGTAGCCTGAGTGCCATTAGGTACCGAGATGAGATCCTCAGACCCCTTGTGAGACCATATGCTGGTGCGGTTGGCCCTGGGTTCCTCCTAATGCAAGACAATGCTAGACCTCATGTGGCTGGAGTGTGTCAGCAGTTCCTGCAAGAGGAAGGCATTGATGCTATGGACTGGCCCGCCCGTTCCCCAGACCTGAATCCAATTGAGCACATCTGGGACATCATGTCTCGCTCCATCCACCAACGCCACGTTGCACCACAGACTGTCCAGGAGTTGGCGGATGCTTTAGTCCAGGTCTGGGAGGAGATCCCTCAGAAGACCATCCGCCACCTCATCAGGAGCATGCCCAGGCGTTGTAGGGAGGTCATACAGGCAAGTGGAGGCCACACACACTACTGAGCCTCATTTTGACTTGTTTTAAGGACATTACATCAAAGTTGGATCAGCCTGTAGTGTGGTTTTCCACTTTAATTTTGAGTGTGACTCCAAATCCAGACCTCCATGGGTTGATAAATTGGATTTCCATTGATTATTTTTGTGATTTTGTTGTCAGCACATTCAACTATGTAAAGAAAAAAGTATTTAATAAGATTATTTCTTTCATTCAGATCTAGGATGTGTTGTTTAAGTGTTCCCTTTATTTTTTGGAGCAGTATATAAGAGACTAATCCCAAAAGGAAAACCATGAATAAAAATAATGATCGTGCCATTATACAATACATAGCCTACCGCATATTACACAAGGCAGAAACACATACAAAATACTGATTTAAGATATTTGGTACATAATTGGTCTAGCCTAAATGAAACAAATTCAGAGTTAGCTTCATTTATAATGAATTTGTTTTTGAGATTGAATAGTCTAGGGCATTTTTGTAATATTTTCATAATTAATAGGCTGACACATTACCTTTAGTAAAAGAATATCTCACCACTGTGTGTTTCCATCGCCTCCCCTCTCTGATTCAGAGGGGTTGGGTTAAATGCGGAAGACACATTTCAGTTGAATACATTCAGTTGGACAACTGACTAGGTATCTTCCTTTCCCTTTCTCCCTCTCCTTCATTCCTTGTCCAGTGTGCAGAGAGGGGCTGTCAACTTAATGAAATATGTTTCGCTGTGAAAACATGTTACTGTCGATGTTCCCAAACAGATTTCACTTGGTTTCCCAAATGAAGTGACAGGGTTGGATAGCCTACGGCATACAGAGTTGGGGTGGAATATCAACTGGAGTAGCCTGTCCAACATGAGTGAAATGAACTGCTGGGGAAAGTGGCCTCAAATCCCTATTCGAGTGCAAAAGGATGACATTTCTTCGTTTCTCTTGCCCCTTTTCCTGCCCATTTGATAATGAGCCATTCTAAATTGAAACTAATATTACACATTAGTGAACACAAGATTAAATTAAGAATAGTCTGATGGGTGAAAATATGATCACTTGATGAGAGAACAGCGTGTGCAGCCTGAGGCAAGGAACAGAGCACATGCTTTGTTAGCGACTTCCTCAAATCATCGATAGTCTATAGTCACACCACGCAGCCCGTACACATTTTGACTTCTAAGGCATTCTATGGTTTGTATAGTTCACAATTAAAGTAGCCAAATACTGTAACTCTAAATCTAGCATATAGGACCCGTTTCAAATGATCACTTTTGCTCTGGAAGGGGAAAAACATGTTTCTATTTTATTCTGCTGAATTCAATTATAATCTTCTTACTAAAATCCTATAATGTAAAATAACGGCACGGGACTTATAAGCATGTCTTGTCTGCTAAATGAACAAGCCTACAGCCGATGGCACACCGCATACTCGGATAACATACAGTAGACCAACTCAATACGTTCTTCTGAAATACATTTTCTTCATATCAGAATGTTTCTTTAAACCTGCCTAAAATCAATAGATATATTGTGATGGTGTATATCCAATTGATTTAAAATGTAGACGTTCCAAAAGGCGCGCATCAGCGGCTTGTACGCGTGGAAGGTCTGGAGATGCTAAACGTGTTAGCGTAGCCTAGCACATTAGCTTAGTGCTGGGAGCTAGCACACTGCTGCTATCTGCTGCATGGCCGCGTATGAACAGCCTCAGCGGGTATATGAGGCCCTGTGGTGCAGGATGAAATATGTTTGCCTTAGTTAATTGGGTTTAATGGTGGTCAGGTCGGGGCTGAGAAAATGCTGCCCAGTCCCCACAGAGAGGGCCTTCACCCTGGGGCAGATGCAGGCAAACCCCCCCCTCCCTCTGGTTCTCCTTCCAGAGGTCACTCTATTCCCTTTATCATGCACTACTTTTGGCTTTATGTGCACTATATAATCGAATAGGATGCAATTTCAGACAGTCGAGAACTCAAGTTTCAGATAATAGGAAATGTCTTGAAACTATATATGTTGGTGTCCCTGAGCACACATTGTAACATGTTCAGTGGCTCTGAATAGAAGTTGGTAAAGTTAAAGTCAAAGGTAAAGTGAAACTTTTCAAGACCTTCAAATTAATAGCTTTTGAGCAAGTTTCTGGGGGATAAACTCGAAAGTGTCGTCGGTTTCCTGGCTAAAATAGAGACTGAACAATATTTTCAGAGACCCACAAAGCTTAACCAGAGACTGCTGGCAGCAACTGACTGCAACACAGACAGGGCATGTGGGCTTTACTTCGTTCATCAGGTGAGGAGAGGGGGAGTGCAAGGGACGGAGGGGGCTGTGAGTCATGCTTGGGGAAACACACCGCTCGGGGGGGGCACCCTCTCTTTCTCATCAGCCGCTCACAGCCGGAGCTCTCTCACGTTTCCGTTTTATTTATTGATTTTTTATTTTAAAACATTTCCTCCTTCCCTTCTTTCCGCCCGTTAAACCGTGGTGCCACAGAAGCTTTTGCCGTTAAGTGTGTCATGGCGCTCCGCCCTAGGAACTGGAGCAGCTCCCATGTGCATGACCTATGCCATCAACATCATCACAGCTTTTCTGGGCCTATATCGTAGTGCTCCCTCGCTCACTTTCCCGTTCCCCGCCATTTTTGTTGTTGCCATTCGTTTTGGTGACATCGTTCTGTGGCTTTCTTGAATATAAATCAGCTGAAAGACAAAACGGAGACAAAATATGTGGGAGCTGTGCCCGGGTTCCTTATGCTTAAGCATGAGTCAGAGATGTGGCAGCAGGCTGATTGGAGAGTTTGAGATGGAAACAAACTTTGTGGAACAAATACATTCCGGTGAACAAATAGGACAACATTAAGGAGGGTCCAACACCAGTACCACAGCTCACTGCTGATTATTCTGGAGGGATCCAAAACAAGAATATTTTAAGATTCCTTCTCCCTTCATTGGGACGTGACTCAATATTCAAATGCATGTATTTGCAATGATTCATAATGGAAATAATCCAAAAGACAGGCACAGTCATATGTAGATTGTGTCACAGGAAAAATAAAGGCAATATGACAGCGCCTACATTCCTACTACCACTAAACAGCGTTGATTTTCATATATTTGATTTCTCCCAGTATAATTTCCATAGCATTTGCCATGACATTGTTCTGTCATGGTAAAGCCTGTGCTAATGTGAATGTTTAATCATGTTTGGCCTTCAGGACTGGAAACATACAGCAAGCAGGCAGGCTGAGGGACTGACTGTACAGTACTGTGTTATGGTAAATATTACTGATGGCTAACCTGACACAGGGACAGAACGCTAAGGTAGAGCCCAGCCCAGCTGTGCCCACAGTGTGTCTGTGTCCGTGTGTGTGTGTGTGTGTGTGTGTGTGTGTGTGTGTGTGTGTGTGTGTGTGTGTGTGTGTGTGTGTGTGTGTGTGTGTGTGAGAGGCAAATAGAGATAGGTGGGAGAAAGAACAAGTGAGATAGAAGGCACCAAGCCGAACCAGTCAGAAGCTTAGCAGTTGAAATATTCTTATGGTCGCCACATGTACTCTTAGAAAATCTCTAAACCCTAAATAACCCTTAAAGGGTTCTTTGGCTGTCCCCATAGGATAACCCTTTGAATAACCTTTTTTTTTGTTCCATGCAGAACTGTTTTGGTTCCAGGTAGAACCCTTTTGAGTTACATGTAGAACCCACAGAGGGTTCAACATGAAACCCAACATAGTTCTTCCTGGAACCCAAAAGGGTTATCCTATGGGGAGAGCCGAAGATCCCTTTCGGAACTATTTTTTTCTACGAGTCTACAATTGTGTGTCTCAGCATCTGCTTTTGGACAATAACGGTCTACTTCTATAGCGCACGAGTGAAACACTCGCAAAGCACAAAGCAACATTATCAGGAGGAATTTGGAAGACGTCTCCGTCCGGATTTGACCTCGCTGACCCTATTTGGCACAGTTACAGCCATATTGGGTAGGTAATGCTATTTCAGTGAAGACGACAAGAGAGAAGGGTGACTCTCATCATGTTTGATGCGAGCTGGATGATTACACACGACGCTCTAAAGACGATGCTCTGCAATTTTGACTCATTTGAACAGGAAACTCTTCTTGCTGTAGGTATTTCTTTGAGGCAGCTTTGCCAAATACCTTGGATTCCTCCATAGTTGCATCCCTTTTTCCTACACAGGGCACTACTTCTGACCAGGGCTCATAGGTCTCCGGACAACATGAACGCACTATGTAGGAAACAGGTTGCCCATTCTGCTCAGGCTGAACATGAGCTAAATCAAACTCTGAATCTACATGCCGCCGTAACTTTTAAAGACTTTCATTAGACCACATCTAAGAGACGTCTGTAGTACACTCAGCTCGCACCTGCAGCAGCTGACGGAAACGCGATAAAGTCACGGCTGCCTCCTTCAGATCTCAACAATGCTCTGTTTATCTGTGTGATAGTAGATAACACCTGTGAGCACCAAAGCTGCTGTCTGGAGGAATTACAAGGAGAAGGATGAGGAACGGATATTGCTTTGGTAGGGAGAGTGGTTATTAAATACACTGTGATCACAGTTGTTTTCTGTTTTCCCTAATGTGGTTTTGTGCCATGTACAGTAGGTTACTTTGTGTACTGTACATTGCGCTGCGTGTGTGTATTGTTTAGACTTCAGAGCACAAGGCTGCCATGGTTTTGAGATTCAGTTACTTCATATCCTTCAATTTTTTTTAACCAGCATGTGGAACAGTGTACAGTACAATCAACGTTCCATTGGCCTTCTGCAGAAACCACTCTGTGTAAAATTGTATCTAAATATATATGTTTTGTTCTCGAAAACCTAGCATGTGGCTCTCCACGTGAACATTTCCAGTACACTTCTGAATGAAAAAAAATCGAACTCAATTCACACACCTCGTATCCCGCCTATCGCAGTAACCCCCACAAGCTAAATTCAGAATAGTACGGACCTGGAACTGCACTGACAGAGGCGGATGCTGTACTGCAACCAAACAATTAATGAAGCCGACGGTGCTAACTCCTCGAGAACGCCACAAGGCATCTCCAAGGTCACCGATGAGGTGATTCGCCTCGGGCGCCGGGCATAGAGGCATGACAGCGGGAGCAGAGAACGCTAGGACGGATGCACCTATTCAGATGTCCAAAGAAAAGAGAGATGTTTGAAGGAATACGGATGTAGGAGTCATAAGCATAGATGAAGGAGTATTGGAATGAACACATTCAATGTCTATGGTCAAGGGCTTGTCTGGTATAACTCTTAGACTGTATATCGAAACGTATGGACAATAAAGTTCAAGTTAATCCGTTTCAATAAATGTTTTTGAAGTTCAACCTTTTCAATCAAGTTGTACTGGCTGTACTATACCATTCGCCTGGCCTGAGGATACATGCACATTACATATTGCATGTATATTATGTGGCTATCGCTGTGTTCATAAAGACAGGATGTTGCCCTGTATTTTTAGACAAAGGGGATGAGAGAGGAATAGAATAATTCATTGTGATTCCTTGACTGATGCTTCCTCAATACTCCTGATACATTTGGATATGTGCATACATTTGAATATATCATGGATACTTAGGCATTTCAGTTGGCCTTAAAATATGTACATTTCAAGTGATATGTAAGAGAAATGGGGAAGTGATGAGAAGGGATGCTCTTTCAGGTCACTTCTGGACTCTTAGAGTTCATAGTCTCGGTAGTAAGCTGTTAACGGCAGTACGTAATTAGAACTATTTTTCAACTTATACAGACAGCTGCCTCCTTCTTGCTTATCTAGCGAGCCCTGAGACAGAGAAGAGCCGTCTATTTATATTCGATGCTATTGAATGTAATTCACAAAGCGTTGGGATTACCAAGGGCAAAACATATCTCTCAAAGTACAAAATAAGAGTCGTTCAACAGGGAACAAAAACTATGAATTTTAACATTTTAGTCGACACTCCTATCCAGAGCGACTTACAGTAGTGCATACATTTCATAATTTATTTTCTTCCCATACTGGTCCCCCGTGGGAATTGAACCCACAACCCTGGTGTTACAAACACCATGCTCTACCAACTGAGCCACACGGGACCATTGAATGCCAATCTACAGCTAGTCTGAAACTGTTATCCAATACTCATTGCCCACACTTTTGTTGCTGTTGAACGCTTCCTTTAAACAACACTTGTGTGCGGTTGGCATAGTTAAATCAGTCTGCAGTATATCAATGGCACATAATGTGCCAATGAAGGCTGACTAATCTCTCTACTCTGCTCAGTTCTTTATTGAAACACACACACTCTCTCTCTCTCTCTCTCTCTCTCTCTCTCTCTCTCTCTCTCTCTCTCTCTCTCTCTCTCTCTCTCAATCACACTCTCACTCTCAATTCAATTAAATTTCAATTAAAGGGCTTTATTGGCACGTGAAACATGTTTACATTGCCAAAGCAAGTGAAATAGATAATAAACTAAAGTGAAGAAAACAATTTAAAAAATAACAGTAAAGATTGCACTCACAAAAGTTCCAAAAGAATAAAGACATGTCAAATGTCATATTATGTTTAAAAGGTTTAGTACAAAAGGGAAAATAAATAAACATAAATATGGGTTGTATTTACCTGGGGCAACAGGTCACAAATCTTGCTGCTGTGATGGTACACTGTGGTATTTCACCTGAATAGATATGGGAGTTTATCAAAATTGGGTTTGTTTTCAAATTGTTTGTGGTTCTGTGTAATCTGAGGGAAATATGTGTCTCTAATATGGTCATACATTTGGCAGGAGGTTAGGAACTGCAGCTCAGTTTCCACCTCATCTTGTGGGCAGTGTGCACATAGCCTGTCTTCTCTTGAGAGTCAGGTCTGCCTACAGCGGCCTTTCTCAATAGCAAGGCTATGCTCACTGAGTCTGTACATAGCCAAAGCTGTCCTTAAGTCAGGTATTCTGCCACTGTCTGTTTAGGGTCAAACAGCATTCTAGTCTGCTCTGTTTTCTTTGCTAATTATTTCGAATGTGTCAAGTAATTATCTTTTTGTCATGATTTGGTTGGGTCTAATTGTGTTGCTGTCCTGGGGCTCGTGGGCGCTCTCTCTCTCTCTCTCTCTCTCTCTCTCTCTCTCTCTCTCTCTCTCTCTCTCTCTCTCTCTCTGTTATATTTTTGGCCTTAGCCGAGGAACACATGCTCAGGGGATGTCTCGCTCTAATCATCTTTTTCATCTCTGTGACATCTCTGTGACAAACACAGTCGGCCTGTCTGACTGCAACCCGACTCAGCTTCTGGCTGGTGAAGTTTTCAAAGTTGTGTCTGTATTTGTGTGTTGACGGAGTAGTGAGTTCACACAGTACCTCCCGTTTGATTTGAACAAAGTTGTGCATTATCAGGAGAGATGAAATGTGAAAAAGTGTGTGTGTGAGTGAGTGTGTGTGAGGCGGGCAGGGTGAATTCAGTGAATGTATATCACTTAAGTCTCGAGCCAGCTGTGGTGGAGTTAGTAGGTAAGACTGTCGAAGTAGGCCAAGGAGCGTGTGTGTGTGTGTGTTTCTTTGGCCCTGGGCTTTGGGAGTGTGTGTGTGTGTATGTGCATGTGTGTGTGTGTGTGTGTGTGTGTGAAACTTTGTGTGTGTGTGCCTTTCATTAAAATACAATTACAGGAGTCTCTATTACACGGGTCGCGGGGCGCTATGGAGGAGAGCAGAGCAGGAACAGATGCTTAGAAGTCACTGGGGGACCTCCTGGGGGCCTCGCGGCTTAACGCAAAGACACACACACACACACACACACACACACTCTCTCTTTCTCTCTCTCTCTCTCTCTCTCTCTCTGTTACAAAGATACCACTAGTGTTCCTGTTGAATAGTCACTTTACCCAACCTATATGTACACATCTACCTCAATTACTGGTACCCCGTGTATATAGCCAAGTTATCATTACTCATTGTGTACAGTCGTGGCCAAAAGTTTTGAGAATGACACAAATATGAATTTTCACAAAGTCTGCTGCCTCAGTTTGTATGATGGCAATTTGCATATACTCCAGAATGTTATGAAGAGTGATCAGATGAATTGCAATTAATTTCAAAGTCCCTCTTTGCCATGCAAATGAACTGAATCCACAAAAAATATTTCCACTGCATTTCAGCCCTGCCACAAAAGGACCAGCTGACATCATGTCAGTGATTCTCTGGTTAACACAGGTGTGAGTGTTGACGAGGACAAGGTTGGAGATCACTCTGTCATGCTGATTGAGTTCGAATAACAGACTGGAAGCTTCAAAAGCAGGGTGGTGCTTGGAATCATTGTTCCTCCTCTGTCAATCATGGTTACCTGCAAGGAAACACGTGCCGTCATCATTGCTTTGCACAAAAAAAGGCTTCACAGGCAAGGATATTGCTGCCAGTAAGATTGCACCTAAATCCACCATTTATCGGATCATCAAGAACTTCAAGGAGAGCAGTTCAATTGTTGTGAAGAAGGCTTCAGGGCGCCCAAGAAAGTCCAGCAAGTGCCAGGACCGTCTCCTAAAGTTGATTCAGCTGTGGGATCGGGGCACCACCAGTACAGAGCTTGCTCAGGAATGGCAGTAGGCAGGTGTGAGTGCATCTGCATGCACAGTGAGGCGAAGACTTTTGGAGGATGGCCTAGTGTCAAGAAGGGCAGCAAAGAAGCCACTTCTCTCCAGGAAAAACATCAGAGAGAGACTGATATTCTGCAAAAGGCACAGGGATTGGACTGCTGAGGACTGGGGTAAAGTCATTTTCTCTGATGAATCCCCTTTCCTATTATTTGGGGCATCCTGAAAAAAGCTTGTGTGGGGTTGCTTCTCAGCCAAGGGAGTGGGCTCACTCACAATTTTACCTAAGAACACAGCCATGAATAAAGAATGGTACCAACACATCCTCCGAGAGCAACTTCTCCCAACCATCCAGAAACAGTTTGGTGACAAACAATGCCTTTTCCAGCGTGATGGAGCACCTTGCCATAAGGCAAAATTGATAACTAAGTGGCTCGGGGAACAAAACATCAATATTTTGGGCCCATGGCCAGGAAACTCCCCAGACCTTAATCCCATTGAGAACTTGTGGTCAATCCTCAAGAGGCGGGTGGACAAACAAAAACCCACAAATTCTGACAAACTCCAAGCATTGATTATGCAGAATGGCCTGCCATCAGTCAGGATGTGGCCCAGAAGA
The DNA here is from genome assembly GCF_965601325.2 of Salmo salar. Taxonomy (NCBI): domain Eukaryota; kingdom Metazoa; phylum Chordata; class Actinopteri; order Salmoniformes; family Salmonidae; genus Salmo; species Salmo salar. The sequence goes on along the minus strand of NC_138294.1, from coordinate 32,469,345 downwards.
TAATTGACAGCATGCCAGGGCGGATTGCAGAGGTCTTGAAAAAGAAGGGTCAACACTGCAAATATTGACTCTTTGCATCAACTTCATGTAATTGTCAATAAAAGCCATTCCATAGTAACATCTGACAAAAATATCTAAAGACACTGAAGCAGCAAACTTTGTGGAAATTACAGTTTTTTTCAACTGCTTACATACAAAACCTTAACATATTTCACAGCCTTTGACTCAGTAGTCAGTTGCATAAAACACTTTTTTCAAAACACTACACACAATTCTCTACCTAAAACACAAAAATCTAACAGGAAGTGACTTGCTTTCCTTTTCCAAACACAACCAATCAAAATGCTACACTTATTCACCAGGTCACACACACAATAGGACAGAGGGCAATTACCAATGTCCCTGGACAGCGTGGGGGTAATATAACTATGTGTGCTGCCATCACTCAAAACGGGGTCCTCCATCATAATGCCAGCCCTATGCTCACTTTTCTGGATGCAATTTACACAATGCTTGTCCCTGATCCAGATCAGGAGCCTGCTATATTTGTGGTTTTATGGGACAATGTTAGTTTTCACCGGACTGTTCTGGTCCAAAACTGGTTTGCCACCCATCCACAATTTGTAGTTTTGTACCTACCCCCATAGTCACCTTTTCTAAATCCCATAGAGGAATTCTTCTCAGCCTGGCGCTGGAAAGTGTATGATCGCCAACCCTATGCCCGCATGCCGCTTCTCCAGGCAATGGAGGACGCATGTGGGGACATAGAGGTTGCCTCTGTCCAAGGTTGGATACGCCATGCTAGGAGATATTTCCCTCGATGTTTGGCAAGAGAAAACGTATCTTGTGATGTGGACGAAGTATTGTGGCCAGACCCAGCCCGGAGAAGAGATAAAGCGTAGCTTAGCACTGGTGACTGCCCCCCCGTTACCAATTCCTGGACTGCCTCCCCGGGACCCCACACACACAATTGTGTTCTTTACTGTATTCTAAAGAATATACTTTTGGTTTACATATGTTTATGGTTTTGTTGTATACTAGTGTATACAACAGTAATGTTTGGCCTAAAAAATATTTTCTGTTTCTACATTGCATTGGTGTTTACAGTGTACTTGTTACCCCTCTCAGCAGATTACTTTCACTGTAGAACATTGTATTGAAATGTAGATATAAGCCTATGAAAGACCAAAGAGCTTTAGATTTAGAACAACAGTGTTTACATGGTATATCCAAAAATGTACTACTATGAAAGCAGTGTTTGCCATTTGATGCAAATGCTTCATTCTGACATGTGTTTATGGCATTTTGAATGCAGTGTTACATTTTGAAGGAGATGTGAGGCATTTTGCATTTTGTGTGTGCAGTTTTGGGAATTGTGTGTAGAGTTTTGAAAAAAGGAGAGATAGTTTTGAAAATGTGTGTAAGCAGTTGGTAAAAACTGCAATATGTATGTTATTTTCTAAACTTTTGGCCATGACTGTATTTATTCCTTCTGTTATTATATTTCTATAATTGTTAGATTTTCTCTCTGCATTGTTGGGAAGTCTACACTGTTAGTCTACACCTGTTGTTTACTTGGCATGTGACAAATTACATTTGATTTGAATTGACCCCTCACCTTCGGTATGTGTGTATCATGTTGGCAAAGGCACATGTACACACTGTCACGTCCTGACCAGTAAAAGAGGTTGTTTGTTATTGTAGTTTGGTCAGGGCGTGGCAGGGGGTGTTTGTTTAGAGTGTTTCTGGGTTTGTTGGACTATGTTCTTTGTTAGTCTATTTCTATGTTAGTTCTAGTATGTCTATTTCTATGTGGTGTTTATTGGGTTGACCTTCAATTGGAAGCAGCTGTTCCTCGTTGCTTCTAATTGAAGGTCCTATTTAAGAGGGGTGTTTTTTTCTATGGGATTTGTGGGTAGTTATTTCCTGTTTTGTGTTCGTGCACCTGACGGGACTGTTTAGTGTTGTTTTTGTATACGTGTTTCTTTTGTTTTCCTTCTTTAATAAAATAAGATGAGTTTACACGTTCCCGCTGCGTTTTGGTCCAATCCCTACGTCACACACACACACGAATGAGTCTGCCGACACAACCCTTTACAACACACACACACACACACACACACACACACACACACACACACACACACACACACACACACACACACACACACACACACACACACACACACACACACACACACACACACACACACACACACACACACACACACACACACACACACACACACTGTTGTCATTTATAACAACAATACATGTGCAGCTCTTCCTTGAAGGTTGAAGAGATAGGCTAATTGTTGTTACCGTGGGAAGCATTTTCTATAGCAAGTGGGCCTTGAAGAACATTCTCCCCTATAATCAGGGAAGAAGGAATAGCACTTGAATCGGTGGTTGTCCTAAGATGTGGTGCTTTGAAAAGGCTTGGAGGAACCAATTTCTCTCCATAAGTTATATCATGCTTCTATCTATATTCTAACTAGGTTCTACCTGAACTAAACACTAACCATAGGGTATATCTAGCTTCTAGCCAAGTTCTAACTCATTTTTATTTCAAAGATGAAGGCTTACATCACGCCCTAAGGAGAACGGTTAATTACAGTTTTTTACAATCACTTTGGCACTAATTTCGGAACCTTGATGTCATTTTTCAAAACTCTAGACACAAAACTCACAACCAATGATCAAAATGCTAATTTTTCAAAACTCTAACACTTTTTACAATTGCTTGGACACAATACACATAAAGCTAAGATCATTTGTTCATTGAACTAAAATCACCTGTTCAAAATGACACAACTTAACATCAAAGTATAACCATTTCAAAATGCAATTCACACGTTACATCTGAGATCACTTCATTACAATGATCTAACTACCAATTGATACAACTGCTCAAAATGATAAGTAACTGTTGCATTACTCTTAATGCCGGTTTTATGGAAACTGATGAACAATATTCCATGTTTATGTCATGAAAGTTTCAGGATTACAAGATCCATTGACACCAATTACCGTGGAACATGGACCAATTGGACTACATTATCTATGGATGTAATATTTCATCATCATTCTTTATCAGATACTGTTTCTATGGTCCCATGTACCACTTTTTCAGACCATGTTTTCAGATTTTCATTACTGTACACTCATTGGCCACTTTATTAGGTACACCTATCTAGTTTTAAACAGCTGTTATTTGAGCATTTGTGGCCTTTCTGTTAGCTTGAATGAGTCTGGAAATTCTCCTCTGACCTCTCTCCTTAACAAGGTGTTTTTGCCCACAGAACTGCCGCTCACTGAATGCGTTTTGTTTATTGCACCATTCTCTGTAAACTCTAGAGACTGTAGTGCATAAATATCTCAGGAAGGCAGCTGTTTCTGAGATGCTGGAATCACCATGTGTGGCATCAACATTCATACCACGGTCAAAGTTGCTTAGATTACGCATGTTGCCTGTTCTAATGTTTGGTCGAACAACAACTAAAGCTCTCTACTCTATATACTCTATATATTGAGTTGCAGGCAGCCACATGATTCGCTGTTCAAATGTAACCTTCCTTGATGGGCTGAATCAGGTCTGTAGAGCTGATGACATGACCTATGTCATTGTGTGGGATAATGTCAGGTTCCACCATGCTCAAATGGTGCAAGCATGGTTTCAGGCCCATCCACAATTTACCACCCTGTACTTACCCCCATACTCTCCTTTCCTTAACCCGATTGAGGAATTTTTCTCCACATGGAGGTGGAAGGTATATGATAGGCGCCCTCACGAACAAGCCGCCCTTCTCAGGGCCATGTATGACGCATGCAATGACATCACGGCAGACCAGTGTCAGGCCTGGATTCACCTTGCCCGAAGATTCTTCCCAAGATGTTTGGCTAATGAAAACATCCATTGTGATGTGGATGAGAAGCTATGGCCAAATCCACCAGACAGGGTTGAGGGAAATATAGAAGTACAGTAATCAATCCTTTGTTTTGCATTTTACAGTAAGCCAGGTGAGGAACACTGCAGTTGATGTTTTACTGTAGTTTTTTTCTTTTTTTGTAGCTAAATAATTTTGCTTTGATTCAAAGAAACCTATGAGTGATTTTATTGTATTTCATCAATACATTTCAGATTTTGTTCAATGATTCCACTGTGTCTGTAGTATTCTCTTTACTAGTCCTTTTACAGTGATGTACTTATTGTAGTACCATACTGAAACATGTATCACATATTTTGTACTAAAATATTTAATGATTGAACGAACAACTACACAGTGAAACTATCAGTATATTGTGTGGGTGATCTAAATTAATGTTCCTATTGTATTTCATGATAAATGAGTTATTTGAACCAATGATTCTGCAAGTGCAAGGTTTCTTTAAAGATATGAATGCACAATGCAATGTTTTGAACATTGGACTGCCTGTGTTACAAGTGATGACCGTTTTGAGTTTTGTGTCTAGAGTTTTGAAAAATGCCCATAAGATTGTAAAAAACTGTAAACTGCATCTTCCAAATGATTCATTTATCATTTTGATGCAGGAATAAAGTCTGACTGGCCTTGTAATGGAGGAAAAAGGGATACTGAGGTAAAATCAAGATAAAGATATGGGGGAATAAGAGCACTATGGTGGACATGGAGTCGTAATATTATACTGTAGAGGTTAACACTGAAATGAGAAAAGGTGGAATAAAACAAAATCCCTACTGGATGACTTAAACACCTGCACACCCCTTTAGACGTGTGGCCTCAGATGACATGCAAGCGAGCTGCTTTGCACTCCGTGACCAACTGCCATCCCGGCAGCTATGTGTTTCCTCCCTCAAAGTTCCCTTGAGCCCAAAGGAGCAGAGAGCGTGGGGGGCTCACCTGTGAACGCTCATGTCACCCCCCCCCCCCCCCACCCCCCACCCTCCCACCCTCCTCTCACCTTAAGCAACATTATCCCTCACCCCAGCTGTCACTCGTACCCAAATTCCCAGAGTGACTTTCTAAAAAAAAAAAGATGAAAACTCAATGCAGAGACACGTCAGCTTAGCTGTGCTTTAGTTGCAATACCCGAGTTCATTACGTTCATTTTATCTTTAAGAGTTGAGCAGGGCCGTGACATCTCTGCAGGGCCAGCTGTGTTAATGAAGACGATTAAATGTGGCTCTTCGAGTGTACGAGACGGTCCGGAAATAAAACACCTATTGTACGCCCAGCACCATCAACAGTTTGACAGTCACGTCTCTCCTTAACATCAACGAGAGTTTTAGATTTGAAAGGCACGCGGCGTGGGTTGTCAATAAAATGGACTCGCTGGGACACGACGTGGGAGAGCACGACGGCTGACGTTCCACGGCAATATTTTAAAAAGGTGTTCAAAATGCAGAGAGTTCAAATTCACCGTATTAGGATGAACACTTGTGTGGCAGTGTTTTAAAAGTACAATTCATATGAGCATGCGAACTATTGCATAACAATCCCAACAGTTTTTTTCTCTCCAAATATAGCCAGTACAAGAACACCTAAATATGGACTACAGCTAGTTACTTGTTGAAAGTCAACAGACATGTGGGTCAACATATTTTTGGTCTTTTGATAGTTTGTAGAGCATCTACAGATGGACTATCCAAATAAACTTTTACTAGTATGGGTAGTATCAATATATTGTTTGGCACTGGTGTGGCTTTCCGTTTTGTTCAAATTAGTGCCCCACTCCACCAGAACTGAGTACCTAGCTGTCCTGAAAGCGTAGTCTGATGCTTGGACAGGGGTGTAGTGCTGCTGGAGCGAGGAGGTGCGGCGCTCCCCTACTTTTTTTTTTACATTTGAGAATACACAAACTATTTCTGGAAAATGTATTCTGATAACTTCTACATAAATTATATTTAATTACCATGAAAATTCCATGAAAAATTATAGAATGATAAACCAACTAAATATACATAGTACCCTAGAGATATGAAAATAGTGGTTTCTTCCCTGTCTTCTCTCGGGCGGTTGCAAGAACGATAAAGAGCACTAGACTATGGGTGTGAACTGTGGAGACCCGTCGGAGGCTTGGCCACACTTTGGCCAATCAGAACGTTGAAAAAAAAAGATCTAAATTCACTATGTGTCTTCCTTGATGTTCATAAAGCTCCACGGAACCCCTCTTGCGCATTGGAACCCAGAACGATATGTGACCACTTGGTTACGGTGACACCGTTCTGCCGAGGACACCCAAACCAGAGTGGTCACCTCAAAGCCCAAGGAGCCTGACCCTCTCTGGAAGTTGCTGTAGCCCTGCTTGGGATATGTAGCCTACACTGGCTATTGGTTGAGACACAGGTCCCATTCTAGTTTGGTACGTCCAGGTGGGCAACTGGAAATGTGAATTGGGAAAAGTTGGATGTAATTAAGAGGCATGAATAGACCAAACCAAATGCTTGATCTTATGGCTGTTTCAAAATTGAATTTCCTGCAATTCTACGTAGTAATGATTTCTGTTCACTACTTGGTCAATTAATTTGATAGCATGTTTAATCTATGCAAATACATTATATGAATTGCTAGTTCACCTCTGTTTTCTTTTATTCTGTAATAGGGTATATTGTAACCATGTGTTCAAGCTAATCAAATCGAAGTGTATTTATGATACAGCGTGTTAGGTACACAATATAATGAAATACCTACTCACAATAAAGCTATCCTCGCAAACAGTTACATTAAGGCTACAGCCTATAACTAGCTATACAATAAAGTTGTAGGCCTATTAGGCTATAGGCCTGCTGAAAATTATTTTTGTTTGTTCCTGAACTGGCCGAATGGCAGAGCTATCCTTCAGCTGTCCTTCAGCACCACAAGTTGGTTAACATCATTGTGCGATCCTGGCGCTGTCCTTTCAGCACCACAAGTTGGTTAACATTATTGCGGGATCCTGGCGCTGTCCTTTCAGCACCACAAAAGGTTCTCCAAAAAATTGCATCTCATCAAGATCTGCTGCCAACGCCTAATAGTCTTACTCATCACTTTACAAGTAGAAAATTATTATTTCTCACAACAGTGCTTGTTTAGTAAAGTTAGATCAAAGCTGAATCAATGTCTCGCAAGATCACATAATGATGACTTAGCATTTTACACAACAGAACATAATACCAAAGTATAGTAGGTCTATAATGTTACTGTAAGAGCCAAAAACATTTCCTACTTTTTGGAGGGTTAGCTGAAGCTGAATAGTCACATTTCTGTTCTCACGCACCAAAAGTCAACAGAGCCACTAGGTAGGTTTATGCTTAGATTGAAACAAAATACAAGGAAGGCTAATAGTCTGTTAACACCATCTGGTCTAATTCCCTCACCACACAGTAATTCAAGAAGATCTACATTCATATTCCCATGAAACTGAAGATCAATCCTAATGATTGGCATGGGGATGCAGTTTGGACGTTTCACCGGTAAAAACGTGAAGAACTATCATTCACGACGATAGGGATGATGGCCTATATTTGAAATTAGGTAACTAACTTGGTGTTTGAGGGTATTCAAAATATAACATTTTATTGAGACAATGTGTGGGGATAGGCAGACGTTGCAATTGGAGGATGCATTTTATGCACATTCTATAATGATAGATTATTCAATTGGCCGCACATGTCGCTACAAACGTTGAGGAAATTGACATAATTTTTTTAAAAGGGTGCTCCTTCACCTAAACAAATTGCACTACACCACTGTGACTGCACCTGTCATTACTCCAAACAACCACAAAGTGGTTTCCAGAGCCTGTTCTATTGCTAAAAGGGTCTGCAACCACCATTTATGTGAGCCGCAGCACTAGCTGACAGGCATATCAGATCACTGTTAGCTCTGTTAGCTTCAAACACAGCTAGCGCTGCTCTAACGGTCCCGTTAAAAAGTGTTTGAAAAGTGACTGGTGCTTTCAGTCACTCTGACAGTAACCCTGAGGTTTCACGCTGTCTAGATCTACGACAAAGAACAATGAGAAAAGAAGACTGTCTCGTCTGGAAGCATGGAGTAGCGCATGACACTATTGTCTCTGGGTGAACATGCATATTTGAATAGAAATGCCCTGCCACAGTCGCTGTGTGAAAACCATGCTGCGTTGTCAGCGGGTGTCATGTCGAAACGTCAAATTATCTTTAATGTCATAGTTAATGATGTGTGCGGTAAAATTGAATTGCAAGCTGCGCACACAAGTGTGTATGTGCACACACGCACGCACACACACCGCGTGCGCACGCACACACACACACACACGCACACACGCACGCACGCACGCACGCGCAAATCCTCAGAGAGATACACACAAACACACTGTGTTTAACGGCAGCCACTTACTGGCGAGCAAATGCTTACATGATCACGACATCAGGCTGATACATAGTCATTGTGAGTGAGAGGGCTTTGTGACACTGGGCTAGGGGCCGAGCCATCGATCTGCGGGCCAAGGCTGCTTCTACCGCTGCCACTGTGAATCACCATGGAGGCTCCACACACTCACTGGCCATGCACACCAGGCTTAGGCTACAGCTCGATACACAGACAAATGCATGCGTGCGCACATACTCAAATGTATGAGCGCACACACACACATGGACACACACATGGACACACACACACGGACACACACACACACACACACACACACACACACACACACACACACACACACACACACACACACACACACACACACACACACACACACACACACACACACACACACACACTACACCGTCGCCACCTGCAGGCCCATAATAACAAACACACACCGCTGAGCTCCATTTGTCCGGAGCAGCGTGGCACCATCGTCGGGCTGCTTCTCACCTCAGCTGGCTGAGACTGTACAGCCAGTGGCTCAAACAGAGCTGTGCAGAGAGTGGAGAGGCTTGAAACTGACTCGCCATGTCGGCTCCAACATAGCTCCGTTCCAATACACTGGGAAAGCTCCCATAGCTCTGTTCCAATATCCACACTAGAATGACACTTAGCGATGAAGCAATGTATTGGGCATGGATTCTGGCTCAGTAGTATGCTAGTAGGGACATTGTGTGTGTCTAAAATGGCGCACTATTCCCTACATACTGCACAACGTTTGATGAGAGCCCTATAGGCCCCTGCAATATTAGCTGCCCCAGTCAAACTGCATCATGGGCCAAATCACCAAGCCACAGGTTAGAGATCAACCCTGACCCGTCCTTCCTGAGGGAGGCCTGTCACAATGTAAATCTACATGGCGATGAGGGGAGACGGATTTGACACATGGTGCCACTGGGGATGGGTGCAGTGTACTCGTTTGCGGGAGCTTGCCAAACTGCATTGGCCTCAAAGTTGACCGAGTGCAAATACAGTATTTGTATTTGTCAGTCACATGTTTAGCTATGCCGCAGCATCTTGACGAGAGAGCGGGCTGTGGATCTTCGGTTGGCTCTCAACCAAATGCATCAAAGCCACAGGTTAAAACAGTGCAATTCCGTGGCCTCTGTTTGTTTCACATTACAGTAAAAGTCTCATACACCAGATCTGGGTTCAGATAGTGTTTATTTTCTTTACCATGCAGGCCGGCAGGGTTTGCTCTTCTCTTCTATTCTATTAGTTACATTGAATCAAGTGAGCTCGAACAATTGCAGGTCTATAAACCAATCACTTTTTTGAACACAGATCTGATACAAAATGGATATATCCAAACCCGCAAAGCTAAACATACAACCCTAGATCATTACTCCCAATAGGTTCACATGTAGTAGTTACAATATGTAGGTATGTTTGTCTCACAGGGCTTTCTCTCTCACTCCTGCCAGTGGAATTCAATCAGCAATATTGTCCGCATCCAAAATAGAACCCCATCCCATGTGTGGTGCACTACTTTTGACCATAGCCCTACGGGCCCTGGTCAAAAGAAGTGTACTATGTAGGAAATAAGTTGTCATTTGGAATGGACCCAGACAGACCCGGTGTCTCTAGCTGAAATAATTGAGCGGTGCTAGCAGGGACATAAAAGAGTGAAGTTTAAGAACCGTAATGAGGGCTCCGGCTTATATTCTTCTCCCCTCGGCTGAGTTTGCCAAGCGGTGCCATTTTGTTTTTATGACGAGCAGCCAGAGGAACCACACAGGAGCCTTTAGCATTGATTAATTACCTGACTCTCTGACTTCTCATTCTGTTTATTATGATCCCTCTCTTTTGTCTGGGCTCGCCGTGCCAAGGTGAAAAGACCTGGCGAGCAAGGGGCCGTCGAGTAATGATGATAACTTTTCTCTCTTTTTTTAGCTCGCTCACTTTTTTGGACGAAAATGTCCGCAGGGTAGAGCAGTCCATCACGATGAGGAAGAGGTTTTGGCTTAAATGAAAAGACGAAGGACGAGACGGAGATGGGAGAAGGGCCGGGACGCAGCTAAACTGTACTCTCTCTTTCTCTCCCCCTCTCAATCTTTGTCCATCCAACACCCACTGTTCTTGCCTGTCCCCTAAGGCAATTTAGTGATGCCTTTCTTGACTGAGCAATCGCCAAAGGCGCAAGCCACACTAAGACGGAAAGAAGGGGTGCCTAAAAAGACGTCTTTTAAAACCATTTTTTTTTAAGTTGCTAATGTAATTTTTAACAACGGGTCATTTCCCATACAAATCGTTTAGCGAGCAAAAAGCTTCCTTTGACTGCCTTGTGAGTAAATTAAGGCGATATTTCACTAATTAAGTTACATACTGTAAAGCTCTCTTGTTAAAACCACGATGCATTTCTGCACCCAGAGCAATGAGGAGGAAGAAAAGCAATGACATGAAGTGAGTTAAGGGATTCTTTCTATTATGGGAACACTCTCTGAAAACTGTGAAAGAGCACTGTGAAAACAGAACCGAAATAATATATATTAATTATTAAACGCTTGCTTAATACGTAAAAAGAACAGAGTCAACATTGGCCTCTGGGCGCTTGCTTTTGCACTCGGCATCTCTGTTTATTTTAATTATGGATTTGAGCAAACGGAGGGGCTGCAGCGACAGGGACACGATTGGGAAAGAAACTACTGCATTGTGGGCCACTGCACACACAGATCATTTTGTTAGAGGAGGGAACAGACACATTTATTTCAAGTGTTATGTCCCTCTTCCCCACTTCCCCACTTCCGCATAAGATATTTGCACATACATGAAAACGTGTCATTTCCATGCATGCTACAGTATCCCCATTCCCCACCCTGTAAACCACCTTCACAGCCATAATAAATCATTCATGAAGCTTTGCAGTGTCACAGTGCACGTGTCCCAAATCGCACCCTACGCCCTATGAAGTGCACTACTTTTGACCAGAGCCCTATGGGGTGCACTGTAAAGGGAACAGGGGTTCAACTTGGGATGCAACCTGTGGAAATGTACAGGATTACTTATTCAGTAAATGGGATCGGTTTTTGAAGATGGTTTGGTGGATTTAAATGAATGCAAATCAACAGAGAACAGACCAAAGCTAAATGGCCATTACTCTCTATATTTCAACCAGGCTAACAAATGAGGCTGTGGCAAAGAGCTGTGTTTCTCATACTGAATACATAAATTGTCTCAAATCATCATCTGATTAAACTTTTACTCTTGGAAAGAGTATGCAATTTGTCAAATAAAGAGTTTTGTTTCTGCTGTTCGGGCCTAACCTATTGAGAAGCCAGGAGCTGGTAGTAGTTTATCTCCTTGTTGAGAGAGCTTCCCCAGTGGGGCAAAGAGATATCCCCCACTCCCCTAGCCTAAGTTGCTCCATCCTGGAGCTCCATAGGGCTAGGGGGCAGCACATCTCTAGCTACCCCCATAGACAAACACTTCTCTCGAGGGGTGGGCAGTTAGATGTGGAGGTGGAAAAAGTGCACAGACTCAATCAGAGAGCCACCAGCCTCAACATCAACAACCTTAAGTTTATTTTACCTTTATTTAACTAGGCAAGTCAGTTTAGAACAAATTCTTATTTTCAATGCCATCCTAGGAACAGTGTGTTAACTGCCTTGTTCAGGGGCAGAACAACAGATTTGTACCTTGTCAGCTCGGGGATTTGAACTTGCAACCTTTCAGTTACTAATCCAACGCTCTAACCACTAGGCTACACTGCCGTAACTCAGACATTGGCCATAATGACATTAAAGCTAAATCATCACATTAATAATAAACCAGGCGTCAGCAGGCTATTACTCACAATCGAAACTGAGTGGGTGAGCTAAGAAATGATTAATGAATAATAAAAATGGCCAATGAGTGAGCAGAAAATAACAATGACATGTTCTGTTGTCCAAAATCTCCCCAGTAAGCCCAAATAAACTGTGTTTTTGTTTCTCTGCGGCCATGAAAGTGACTGTTGTGTTCATTTCCGTGGATGTGTCCGTCATGGATGACATCATCCCTTCTCGAGTCAGAGAAGTGAAAGACAGTGGGGGGGTTGAATTGAAATGGTTTTGTCAGAAGTTCACCTGACACTCACCCAGAGGACCACTCAGGTCTCACTCTCAGTATTTTGGTTGGTGACAAGGGCCCTAAACTAAAGCGTCCATTGACTCTCATCTCAAACACATTGCTGTATATCATATAACATCAACGTTTGACACCTATATTTACCCATTGTTTAAAAAAATTGAAAATAAGGACCTCCTGAGTGGTACAGCCATCTAAGGCACTGCATCACAGAGCTAGAGGCATCACTACAGACCCGGGTTCGATCCCGGGCTGTGTCGCAGATCACCGGGAGACCCATGAGGTGGTGCACAATTGGCCCAGCAGCGTCCTGTTGAGGGGAGGGTTTGGCCGGCCGGGGTGTCCTTGTCACATCACCGCTCTAGCGACTCCTTGTGGAAGGTCGGGTGCATTGCATGCTGGCTTTGGTCGGCAGTTGTACGGTGTTTCCTCTAACACGTTGGTGTGGCTGGCTTCTTGGTTAAGCAAGCATTGTGTCAAGAAGCAGTGCAGCTTGGCAGGGTTGTGTTTAAGAGGACACATGGCTCTTAACCTTCACCTCTCCTGAGTCTGTATGGGAGTTGCAGTGATTGGACAAGACAGTAACTACCAATTGGTGGGGAAAAGGGGTAAAAAGTACCAAAAAATAGAAAACAAGCCAATCTTGTAATTAGCATCATTGTGTAGTGAAACCATGAGAAGTAATGCGCCTAAGCTGAGATCTGTTGTTTGAATGTAAACCCAATGTAAGTGTTAAATACACAATGTATTTCAAAACAGAAGTACTCTGAAGAACCGCTGTCGGTGTTTCAATCTGAATATTTGTGTTTTTAAGAGAGCCTTGTGAAAACCATTGCTGGTGTTTCACTGCATGTAAAAGGCAGCATCAAAACACAAAAAGCATGTGTTGACAGACTGTCTCTCTCATACAACCAAATGGTTTTGAAATGCCAATAATTTATAGAGTTAATATTGATTGATTTTCAGACAATATTTGAATTAGGATTTTAAAGAAGACACTGGGAATGTAATACTTTTCCTAGGGTAGACAATGGCAGTAATTATAGGCTACAGTTGTCAGGCTCAATGTGATTTATGTATATATATATATATATATATATATAAATGATGTTACAATCAAAATGTATAGAGCTATTTAAGTTATAGTAGGGGTAAAATGTATAAAGTGGACCTTCATGTGAGAAGGTGGAGGTAAACCAAGGTCGTCTGCTTGGCAAAGCACCGCCTTAGCCCACTCAGCCAGTCTTCAGGAACTAACAGCTGTGCTGAACCACCCTTGTTACATTTAGCACATGGGGTCCAATTCAGCCTTGAGCGAAGTAGACTTAACAAAACATGGACTTAAGTCGAAACACACAAACTAAAATCTCGGAATTCCACCTATAATTTTTCTGCGCTTTGTTTAGAAACAGAATCAGAAAGACAGCACATGTTTTGGGAATTTTACCCACTCAACCACAGAGGCACGTACTGTGTGAGTAACTTGGGCTGTACTGTTCAGTATTCCCCCAGTCTTGGGCGTGGAAAGAGGATATTCGTGTCAGGTATGGTCAAGTATAATAACATGCAAGTTTGTGGGCACCTCCCCTGTGATCAGGTCCTTCACAAACTCAAACAGGAAAGAGCACACCAAACACTCAGGTGAAACTCTCCAAAACAGTATGTGTCTTTGACAATGTGACTACCTGTCACGGTCGTCGTATGAAGGAGCGGACCAAAGCGCAGCGTGTGTATCGTTCCACATCTTTATCTGTGGAACTATGCAATACATACAATAAACTAATAAACAACAAACCGTGACAAAGAGGTGCAACATACACTAACTCAAAATAATCTCCCACAAAACCTAGTGGGAAAAACAACAACTTAAATATGATCCCCAATTAGAGACAATGATAACCGATAGCCTCTAATTGGGAATCATACAAAAAATCCCACATAGAAAAAAGAAACTAGAACCAACATAGAAATACATAAACTAGACAAAACCCCAACATAGAAAAAAGAAACTAGAACCAACATAGAAATAAATAAACTAGACAAAACCCCCTGTCACGCCCTGACCTACTCTACCATAGAAAATAAAAGCTTTCTATGGTCAGGACGTGACACTACCAAAATGTTATTACATTGAAGAAGGAAACAGAAAAGGAATTCACTCAACAACAACATTTGTTTTGAGTAGAACAGTGTTTCCCAAACTCGGTCCTCGGGATCCCAAGTGGTGCACATTTTGTTTTTTGCACTCACACTACACAGCTGATTCAAATTATCAAAGCTTAATGATTAGTTGATTATTTGAATCAGCTGGGTAGTGCTAGGGCAAAAAAATACATTTGCACCCCTTGGGAAACCTTGGTGTAGCATTTGGGCTGATAATGGTCACTGTATGCCTGCACTCCAAGTCAAACAGACATTTTGATTCATTGATCAGTTTTGTAAATGCAACATGTAGTTGTTAATTGACACGTCATTGTTTGCCCTACAGGACGAGAGAGGATTCCAACAGAGAAGACAACAACGACTTACGGATGTAAATATACTGCTCAAAAAAATAAAGGGAACACTTAAACAACACAATGTAACTCCAAGTCAATCACACTTCTGTGAAATCAAACTGTCCACTTAGGAAGCAACACTGATTGACAATACATTTCACATGCTGTTGTGCAAATGGAATAGACAACACGTGGAAATTGTAGGCAATTAGCAAGACACCCCCAATAAAGGAGTGGTTCTGCAGGTGGTAACCACAGACCACTTCTCAGTTCCTATGCTTCCTGGCTGATGTTTTGGTCACTTTTGAATGCTGGCGGTGCTTTCACTCTAGTGGTAGCATGAGACGGAGTCTACAACCCACACAAGTGGCTCAGGTAGTGCAGCTCATCCAGGATGGCACATCAATGTGAGCTGTGGCAAGAAGGTTTGCTGTGTCTGTCAGCGTAGTGTCCAGAGCATGGAGGCGCTACCAGGAGACAGGCCAGTACATCAGGAGACGTGGAGGAGGCCGTAGGAGGGCAACAACCCAGCAGCAGGACCGCTACCTCCGCCTTTGTGCAAGGAGGAGCAGGAGGAGCACTGCCAGAGCCCTGCAAAATGACCTCCAGCAGGCCACAAATGTGCATGTGTCTGCTCAAACGGTCAGAAACAGACTCCATGAGGGTGGTATGAGGGCCCGAACTCCACAGGTGGGGGTTGTGCTTACAGCCCAACACCGTGCAGGATGTTTGGCATTTGCCAGAGAACACCAAGATTGGCAAATTCGCCACTGGCGCCCTGTGCTCTTCACAGATGAAAGCAGGTTCACACTGAGCACGTGACAGACGTGACAGTCTGGAGACGCCATGAAGAACGTTCTGCTGCCTGCAACATCCTCCTGCATGACCGGTTTGGCGGTGAGTCAGTCATGGTGTGGGGTGGCATTTCTTTGGGGGGCCGCACAGCCCTCCATGTGCTCGCCAGAGGTAGCCTGACTGCCATTAGGTACCGAGATGAGTTCCTCAGACCCCTTGTGAGACCATATGCTGGTGTGGTTGGCCCTGGGTTCCTCCAAATGCAAGACAATGCTAGACCTCATGTGGCTGGAGTGTGTCAGCAGTTCCTGCAAGAGGAAGGCATTGATGCTATGGACTGGCCCGCCCGTTCCCCAGACCTGAATCCAATTGAGCACATCTGGGACATCATGTCTCGCTCCATCCACCAATGCCACGTTGCACCACAGACTGTCCAGGAGTTGGCGGATGCTTTAGTCCAGGTCTGGTAGGAGATCCCTCAGAAGACCATCCGCCACCTCATCAGGAGCATGCCCAGGCATTGTAGGGAGGTCATACAGGCACGTGGAGGCCACACACACTACTGAGCCTCATTTTGACTTGTTTTAAGGACATTACATCAAAGTTGGATCAGCCTGTAGTGTGGTTTTCCACTTTAATTTTGAGTGTGACTCCAAATCCAGACCTCCATGGGTTGATAAATTGGATATCCATTGATTATTTTTGTGTGATTTTGTTGTCAGCACATTCAACTATGTAAAGAAAAAAGTATTTAATAAGGTTATTTCATTCATTCAGATCTAGGATGTGTTATTTTAGTGTTCCCTTAATTTTTTTGAGCAGTGTATATATACATTGTAATTATTCTCGAATGAGTTCATGTGCAAAGGTTTAGCATTTCAATGAATAGAATTATAGACTGTGTGTAGTGAATCCATTTGTCTTTCCCGCTCTTTCTTAGTCCCACCCCTTTCCTTTTGTTTACCAAGCTGCCATATCGGTTTAGCCCACTAGGGACTTTTCCATCGTTGTTAGTAACCAATATCTACTGTTTTGTTTTTATGTATTTCTGTAATTATTTAGTTAGTAAATAAATAATTAAGTCAATTTGTATATTGCTGATTCATAATTTATGCTACCGTTTGTGCAGATAACCAATCATTTTACGATGTTCAGATGAGACTGATAGAAGGTAAAGAATAATTAATGATTGACTGCTATTGATATAAAAGATATTTAAGAGTGGATTTGGGATATAGCCGCTCTATATAATCAATTGCTTCCGTGGTGCCCCGGATTCCTAATGAGTTAATTATTGCCTGATTAATTTAATCAAATAATTAAATGTTAGGTAATCAATTTTAAAATAGCATGTCATCTCATTTTAAGGATACTAAAGACACGACACTATAATGCTATATGCTACATTAAATAGTCACTGCCAATTTAGTATGCATTAGCTCTGGCCTACCATGTCACGTTATGCCATCAAATGTAACTATATTTGCATAGCTTCATTCATGCATATGCATATTTCCATTGATATGTTTAATTGTATATTCATGTTGCAATTTAATATTAAATCAGTTAATAACTGAATTATGCAATTATGTACTATCATGATCACTTGTTATTATTTGCTATGTCTCTGTTTCCCTGCAGAAAAAAAATACATACATACTACATTTCCCAAAGGCTGGGCAATCAAGACTAGGATCAAAGACTAATGCCAACTGAACTGTCAATCATATCATCTAACTTAACTGTACTGTGATTCAAGCCATCTGAACAACTTTCCATGTGCCATCATCTGATTATGAAGACTCATGGCATAATAGCATCATGGATGACTGGTGGATCCCATTGAGCCCTGGGCTGAAGTTTTGTACGAGTGCTTCTGCTAACATTATTGCCTGTATAATGCAATATTTCCCTTTATTTTGAAGAATATGAATATTATAAATAACTTACAGATCTGTGAACTCTTACTTTTATCCATATAAAAATGTTAAAGACCTGTTAATGTTTTGATGTCATTTGATCATTTGTAAAGAAAATATAAAGCATTTGAAGCTTCAAAATTATGTATTGAAAAAGTTATTTTTGTACTCATTAATTATTATCATGGACAAACTATTTTCACACAACTATATTTTTCCGTATCCTTGATTTAAGCATAATACCGTACATTTGACCTTTTGGAATGACCTATGAAGAGTTTGTCAGCACACCATTTAAAAGCAGGGAATATACAAAAAGAGGAGGGACTCTCATTTACACTATATGAAAACTCCAGAACTAGACAGGATTGTAAACACCTTCATTGTGTTTAGGAGCTTTAGAGAGAGAAAATGACACCCAATAAGACGGGATCTAATTGTACTCGAAACACCATAATAGTGTTTTCAACCTTTTCCGGGTTAGTGTTGCCAGTCTCTGGCAAGGCGTTGCACAACTCTTGACAATGTGGTGTTACAACACCTTAGGATGAATGTTTCAGCACTCCTTAAGTCTGTCTCATAACCTCTTACACTCATGTGTTTCAAAACTCCAGCAAAGTTAAGGTTCCGTCTCCTTAAAGTTGGTGGCAGCTCAGTTGCCACTAGCTTTAGTGTTACAAAACACTTTATTTCAACAGTGTGTTGTGGTTCGAGATGTGTCCAGAGAGTGCAGGATCCAAAGTAGCTTCAGAATTCCTCATCACCAACACTTTGTAAATACAGGAAGTGTTACTAACGTTTGTTTGTAGCTAGATAGGGTTTGGCCACTGATACCCAGCCCAGCAGTGGTATGGACAGAGGCATTATGAGTAACATTAGAGCAGTAGCTGGCCAGCACCATAGATGGATGGTGTCATTTACGGGATGCCAAGGGGGACATTTTTCAACAGAATACCCCTGAATCCCTTCAGCCATAACTCCATGCACTGCTGGTCCTTTCCCAGAACTGTGGATGTATTTATACGCCACCACTGCCGGAGGGAGTCTAGTCTAGCATAGCAAGCCCAGTCTAGGCCAAGAACCTGGTTCTGCCACTGCCCCAAATCTGCTCCCTCATCCATCCATGGCTTCTTATGTGATTTATGAACCTAGAACACACAGTCGTGGAGAAGAGGCTCTGCTAGGTGACACTGGTGCTCTCGATTCGCCTCCGGGCATTTCGGTAAGAAGGTCTCTAAGTAGACCAACCGAACCCCTTCTGATATATGATGGTGACGTACAGCGATGGGAGTAGTCATGGGGGGGGGGGGTGCGTACGTGCGTGCGTGTGCTTGTGCATGCTCCCACACATCTATGCATCCCCTGTCCACGCTCTTTCGACCGGGTTATGGCTGAAAATTTGCAAGACAGACTGAAATAATTCTGTGTGTGAAAAGGTCAGAGTCAGAGGCAAGAGAGCAAACAGGCTGCCTGCTGCCTCAGCCTAATGTGGTGGAATCATTTGGTGGTGGAGGGTGGAGGACAGACAGAGGGGAGGAGGAAATGTGGCTGGTATTTATGCTTCTCCATTAGCATTCAGGCTGCAGGATGAGCCAGTGTTTTCCCAAGAATGGAGGCCTGAAAGCCATATAGATGACGGCAAACAATCAGCCTTATCTCTAAAGGCCCGAGAAGGGGGATAGATATAGGAAGACAGAGGGAGAGCGAGAGATAGAGGGGAAGAGGGAAGAGAGACAGAGGAAAAGAGAGAGGGGGAAGAGAGTGATTGAGAGAGGAAGGGAGAGAAAATTGTTTAAAATAGACCAACGTTTAGCGAATGGATGATGAATAGGCCTACAAAAGGCTCCGTCTCTTTTCCCGGAGGAGAAAATACGGAATAAAGATGTAGGCCTGGTTGCATGATAATCTGCTCTCCCTATTAATTGTCGGGCAGAACAGCCGGACAAACAACACTGTGACGTAAATCCTGACATAATATCAAGCTTTATACCAAATCCGGATGAAATGAGACTAAATGGAATCATAATACTTTTACAGAGGCAGAGGCAGGTACACTGGCAGACAGTATCCAGTCTATGTACTGTTGCAGATTATCTCCTTCAATGGTAAGTGGCCCCATCCATCAACATCAAAACAATAACAAGGAAATGGACAGAAATGTTTCTACGTAAATGCAGCTAAATGTCTGTCTATTACACCAACAGTTTAAAGAGCACAAGAGAAGAGGCTCTTCAACCGACTCAGATGAAGCCATTTAATACCTCATCTGGAGAGTAGAGTGACTGTGTGTGTGTGTGTGTGTGTGTGTGTGTGTGTGTGTGTGTGTGTGTGTGTGTGTGTGTGTGTGTGTGTGTGTGTGTGTGTGTGTGTGTGTGTGTGTGTGTGTGTGTGTGTGTGTGTGTGTGTGTGTGTGTGTGTGTGTGTGTGTGTGTGTGTGTGTGTGTGTGTGTGTGTGTGTGTGTGTGTGTGTGTGTGTGTGTGTGTGTGTGCGCGCGCGCGTGCGTGTGTTTGACTGACTCAGGCCCATATTCCATGGCTTTTACCTTCAGGCCCTGCAGCCAGAGCACAAAGCTCACGGAGGGAGGGGGCGAGTCGGGCAACGTCGTCCTGTCTGGAGACAAAACGCCATGCGCTGGCCTTGACCACAACAAAAGTGATGATAATCCACTTCCCAGATAACAATCTTGTGGAATGGATTATCAGAAACAAGCTTCCAGGCCCAGAAAAAAGTTGCCATATCCTCAGTTTAACGATACTACCACTCTAGAAATGATTGACCTATGTAAGAGATATTTTACCAGGGAAGGTGGTTCACTCATTACGAGTAAAGTGATCAAACTCACCTCGTAGAAGTTTGTAGGAGTAGAAGGGAAGAACACGACTCTCGTTGGTGTGAAAATAGCCATAGAGTCATGATGATGCTTAATGTTCTTTTCATGTTGTGCTTGTAAAACCACTCCGTCTGTCTAGTAAATTCTTGCAAAGGACAGCAGATATTTTTTTTTCTTCTTCGTTCCGGCTTGGGGCCATAATTGAAATTTATGTTGTTCATCTTTTTATGTGATTAGGGGGACTATTACATACATCTGATGGACGGGAAGGAAATCTTTGGGGCACTTTAGAGGTTTCCTCCGAGATGGATCAGCAACGAGGAATACGAGTTTTCTCATTTTTGTTTCACAGCTTAGCTTCGCGCTGACTCAGATCTTGCTAAATTTATAGGGACTCGCTGGCTTCTCAAAGAGGATAAAGGGGTTGAGTTAGAGTTACAGGCGGCTTTCATCTCTTGGTTGAATTATGGCAGAGGATTAGTACTGTGAGTCATACCTGAGCTGGACTGTATTCCAAAATGGCACCCTATTCCTTATGTAGTGCACTTACTTTCGAACAGGGCCCATAGGGGATGTGGTCAAAAGTAGTGAACTGTGTAGGAAATAAGGTTCCATTTGGGACACATCTTTTTCCTAAAATGGCGTAGCAGTCAGACGTCTTTGTTCTGTCGTGTCCCTTGTACAGTGAGGGAAAAAAGTATTTGATCCCCTGCTGATTTTGTACGTTTGCCCACTGACAAAGAAATGATCAGTCTATATTTAATGGTAGGTTTATTTGAACAGTGAGAGACAGAATAACAACACAAAAATCCAGAAAAATGTATGTAAAAAATGTTATAAATAATTTGCATTTTAATGAGGGAAATAAGTATTTGACCCCCTCTCAATCAGAAAGATTTCTGGCTCCCAGGTGTCTTTTATACAGGTAACGAGCTGAGATTAGGAGCACACTCTTAAAGGGAGTGCTCCTAATCTTAGTTTGTTACCTGAATAAAAGACACCTGTCCACAGAAGCAATCAATCAATCAGATTCCAAACTCTCCACCATGGCCAAGACCAAAGAGCTCTCCAAGGATGTCAGGGACAAGATTGTAGATCTACACAAGGCTGGAATGGGCTACAAGACCATCACCAAACAGCTTGGTGAGAAGGTGACAACAGTTGGTGCGATTATTCGCAAATGGAAGAAACACAAAATAACTGTCAATCTCCCTCGGCCTGGGGCTCCATGCAAGATCTCACCTCGTGGAGTTGCAATGATCATGAGAACGGTGAGGAATCAGCCCAGAACTACACGGGAGGATCTTGTCAATGATCTCAAGGCAGCTGGGACCATAGTCACCAAGAAAACAACTGGTAACACACTACGCCGTGAAGAACTGAAATCCTGCAGCGCCCGCAAGGTCCCCCTGCTCAAGAAAGCACATATACATGCCCGTCTGAAGTTTGCCATTGAACATCTGAATGATTCAGAGGACAACTGGGTGAAAGTGTTGTGGTCAGATGAGACCAAAATGGAGCTCTTTGGCCGTCAAACATGGAGGTGGAAACATTATGCTTTGGCGGTGTTTTTCTGCTAAGGGGACAGGACAACTTCACCGCATCAAAGGGACGATGGACGGGGCCATGTACCGTCAAATCTTGGGTGAGAACCTCCTTCCCTCAGCCAGGGCATTGAAAATGGGTCGTGGATGGGTATTCCAGCATGACAATGACCCAAAACACACGGCCAAGGCAACAAAGGAGTGGCTCAAGAAGAAGCACATTAAGGTCCTGGAGTGGCCTAGCCAGTCTCCAGACCTTAATCCCATAGAACATCTGTGGAGGGAGCTGAAGGTTCAAGTTGCCAAACGTCAGCCTCGAAACCTTAATGACATGGAGAAGATCTGCAAAGAGGAGTGGGACAAAATCCCTCCTGAGATGTGTGCAAACCTGGTGGCCAACTACAAGAAACGTCTGACCTCTGTGATTGCCAACAAGGGTTTTGCCACCAAGTACTAAGTCATGTTTTGCAGAGGGGTCAAATACTTATTTCCCTCATTAAAATGCCAATCATTTTATAACATTTTTTACATGTGTTTTTCTGGATTTTTTGTTGTTATTCTGTCTCTCACTGTTCAAATAAACCTACCATTAAAATTATAGACTGATCATTTCTTTGTCAGCGGGCAAACGTACAAAATCAGCAGGGGATCAAATACTTTTTTCCCTCACTGTACCTCATCCCCATACTGTATTTATTTATTTATCTTGCTCCTTTGCACCCCAGTATCTCTACTTGCGCATTCATCTTCTGCACATATACCATTCCAGTGTTTAATTGCTATATTGTAATTACTTCGCCACCATGGCCTATTTATTGCCTTATCTAACCTAATTTGCACTCACTGTATATAGACGTTTTTTTTCCTACTGTATTACTGACTGTATGTTTTGTTTATTCCATGTGTAACTCTGTGTTGTTGTATGTGTCGAATTGCTACGCTTTATCTTGGCCAGGTTGCAGTTGCAAATGAGAACTTGTTCTCAACTAGCCTACCTGGTTAAAAATAGTGCACTAAATAGGGACTAGGGTGCCATTTGGGACACATAGGGAGTCTTGTGATTGGTCGGTCTCCACAATGCACCATCTTAGGCCTGCGTTCCAAACATCTACCCTATTTAATTTATGGTGCACTACTTTTGACCAGAGCCCTATATCCCTATAATTTGCACCTTCAAATGTGTTTATTATACCGAATGCAGAACCTGTTCAATACCAGCCTCCTAACTAAAATAGATTTCATATTGTAGTGTACAAACTGTACATATTGTAGTACAAACTGATGGACAACTAGCTCAAACCAAGTTTATTCACCCAAATGGTCAAACAGCTGAACAGAGCAAGACACATGGTATTTAACCCTTTCTCCTACAGTATGCTGGGTCTCCACCTTAGACATCTGAACAGCCAATACACCTCTGTTGCTAGACAGAACTTTAGTGATATCTGTTTTTCTCACTTCATCTGACCTCTGCCCAAATTCCTCACTCCTCCCCAACGCACCCCTCTGTCATGATGACTTGTACCAGACTGTGGCCATTATCCTTCTCATAGGATCCCTGATGTCTTACAATAACATATTCTGACAGAATGTAAACATTCTACATTCCCCTCTCTCCCTCAGTGACATGAATAAGGTAATTACATATTTTCAAGTTTAGAAGTCAGAATCTATCAGTAGTATACAGATTGGGTTCTGGGTTAGTTATGCAAGTATGTTTACCTCATCTTCATCCACTGGGGATGAGCGAAAAACTAAACAAATGGACAAAAACATTTGTGACCATCACTGAAAAGTGACCATCGCTGAAAGTAGGAGTACTGGCGCTGTAGGTGCTAATGTGGTTCTACTGACACGAGGGCATGTTTTATTAAAAAATATATATATATTTCACCTTTTTTTAACCAGGGCCCATAAGGCTAAACCATAGGGCTCGGGTCAAAAGTACTGCACTATATACATATATAATATATGAATTGGGACACAACCAATTAATATATCTCCACTGCAAATCAACAACATGTAGACAAAGGATTCATACTGTGAGCAAAACACATACATTCAATAATATGTCGGTTTATAAAGAGAGAGTTAGGTAGAAGTGGGGGGGAGGGGGTCGGCTGTTTGTTTTAATGAATGCTAAACACTCTGACAAAAGTGTCTTTAATTAGGAGGGCTGACAAAGCAATAAGCACCTTTTGAATGCGTAATTATGCCGTAATGTTTATTAATGTGTTTATTCCCCAGTACAGGGACAGCACCAGACAAGAAGGCAGGCAGCAACCTGATAATTATTTCCAAGACAGATAGAGAGAGGGAGAGAGAGTAGAGAGAGAGAGGAGGAGAGGGAGAGAGAAAGAGAGAGAGGGGGAAGCAGAGAGAGAGAGAGAGAGAGAGAGAGAGAGAGAAGGTTTTCTACAGCAATTGTGGCACGTAAAATGTAAACCTTCATTTATTTTACAATTATAACATTTTATATCGCAATTGTGGCACCTAGGCTTTTTGCCATTTATGAAGGTTTATTCAATGTGTTTTCAATGGGCTTTAGTAGGAAAGGCCAAATTCAATATTTGATTAAATAATAAAAACAAAATAAAATACATATACCTAAAAAAAATCCTAAAATTACAAATCAAATAGCTTAATGATCCATGGTATGACCATCTTAAAACAATTCCATATGTTAGTGAAATGGAATAGAGCTAGGCACAGGCAAACTCCTAGATGAAAACCTGGTTCAGTCTACTTTCCAACAGACAGTGGAAGACAAATTCACCTTTCAGCAGGACAACAACCTAAAACACAAGGCCAAATATACACTGGAGTTGCTTACCAAGATGACGTTGAATGTTCCTGAGTGGCCTAGCTACAGTTTTGACTTAAAAACGGCAAGACTTGAAAATGGCTGTCTACACTCTTACAAAAAAAGATTACAAAAGGGTTATTCGGCTGTCCCCATAGGAGAACCCCTGTTGGTTCCATGGAGAACCCTTTTCGTTTTCACGAAGAACCCTTTTTGGGCTCCATGTAGAACCCTTTGTGGAAAGGGACGTATATGGAACCAAAAAGGGTTCTACAATAAACCAAAAGGGTTCTTCTACCTGGAACCAGAAAGGGTTCTTCAAAGGGTTCTCCTATGGGGACAGCTGAAGAACCCTTTTGGGTTCTAGATGGCAAATTTCTTCTAAGACTGTAGCAATGATCAACCAACTTGTCAGAGCTTGAAGAATTAAAAAAATATATAATACGCAAATATTGTACAACCCAGATATGCCAAGCTCTTAGAGACGTACCTAGCAAGACTCACAGCTATAATCGCTGCCAAAGGTGATTATAACATGTATTGACTCAGGGGTGTGAATGTGTATGTACATTAAATATTTCTGTATTTCATTTTCAATACATTTTCACTTTGTTATTATGGGTTATTGTGTGCAGATGGGTAGGGGAAAATCGATTTAATCCATTTTGAATTCAGACTGTAACACAACAAAATGTGGAATAAGTGAAGGGGTATGAATACTTTCTGAAAGCACTGAATAAGAGTACATACTTCTATGTTAATGCCAGAGGCAGGGGGCAAAGGCATTGGTATGGAGAGAAGGAGAGAGAAAGAGAGAGTGAAAGCGAGAGAGAAAGAGAGACACACACAGAGAGAGAGAGAGAGAGAGAGAGAGAGAGAGAGAGAGAGAGAGAGAGCGAGAGACCAAGCACTTGCTTGGCAACAAGGAGAAGGAAATTATTAAACATATTAACACATGGAAGGGACGTGCGTATGTGTCGTTAGGCCCAAATTGCTGTCAACTTATCAGCAGAAAAAAGTTAGCATTAGCTGGGTGAAAAAAAACCCACCTCAAACTGATATACCAGGGAAATGATGAGGGCATTTAAATGGCACCCTATCCCCTAACTCCGCACAACATTTGGCCTGAGCCCTATGGTTGCTGGTCAAAAGTACTGCACATCATAGGGAATGGATTGCCATTTGGGAATTAGCTGGAAACCACAGGCATAGACAGTAATCTGTACTGGTTTAGCATTGATCTCTGGTTGTTTCATTGGATTAACAGTATCAAAACAACCAGCTACTGTATCAACTCTAAGACAGAGATGTCTTGCCATGTTGAAAGGCCATGTCCTGGAGTGACTTGTCTGACTGTCTGAGTGCCTGTGCACTGCTTTCAGTGTGCAAACAGCTTTGTTGAACGTTCAAACTCCAGCACATGAAAAACATACAGTCCTCTCAGGGATGAAAACATACAGTTCAAGTCAGAAGTGTACATACACCTTAGCCAAATACATTTAAACTCCGTTTTTTTCACAATTACTTACATATAATCCAATGAAAAATGCCCTGTCTTAGGTCATGTTAGGATCACCAGTTTATTTTAAGATGTGAAATTTCTGAATAGAGAGAATGATTTATGTCAGCTTTTATTTCTTTCATCACACTACCCAGTGGGTCAGAAGTTTACATACACTCAATTAGTATTTGGTAGCATTGCCTTTAAATTGTTTAACTTGGGTCAAACGAAGTTGGGTGAATTTTGGCCCATTCCTCCTGACCGAGCTGGTGTAACTGAGTCAGGTTTGTAGGCCTCCTTGCTCGCACATGCTTTTTCAGTTCTGCCAACACATTTTCTATAGGATTGAGGTGATGGGCTTTGTGATGGCCACTCCAATACCTTGACTTTGTTGTTTTTAAGCAATTTTGCCACAACTTTGGAAGTATGCTTGGGGTCACTGTCCATTTGGAAGACCCATTTGCGACCAAGCTTTAACTTCCTGACTGATGTCTTCAGATGTTGCTTCAATATATCCACATAATTATCTGTCCTCATGATGTAATCGATTTTGTGAAGTGCACCAGTCCCTCCTGCAGCAAACCACCCCCACAACATGATGCTGCCACCCCCTTTTTCCTCCAAACATAACGATGGTCATTATGGCCAAACAGTTCTATTTTTGTTTCATCAGACCAGAGGACATTTCTCCAAAAAGTACGATCTTTGTCCCCATGTGCAGTTGCAAACCGTAGTCTGCTGTTTTATGGCGGTTTTGGAGCAGTGGCTTCTTCCTTGCTGAGCGGCCTTTAGGTTATGTCGGTAGAGGACACGTTTTACTGTGGATATAGATACTTTAGTACCTGTTTCCTCCAGCATCTTCACAAGGTCCTTTGCTGTTGTTCTGGGATTGATTTGCACTTTTCACACCAAAGTACGTTCATCTCTAGGAGACATAACAAGTTGTGTGGTCCCATGGAAATGTTGGAAAAATTACTTGTGTCATGCACAAAGTAGATGTCCTAACCGACTTGCCAAAACTATAGTTTGCTAACAAGACATTAGTGGAGTGGTTGAAAAACAAGTTTTATTGACTCCAACCTAAGTGTATGTAAACTTCTGAATTCAACTGTACATTCAAATGTCTACCACCCAAGCTGAGCTGGTTGTGTGTGTGTGTGTGTGTGTGTGTGTGTGTGTGTGTGTGTGTGTGTGTGTGTGTGTGTGTGTGTTAGTGCACTGTTAATGCAACAGGATGCATGCCCACCAGAATATTGAGGAAGTTGACCTTTAGGTCTTAGTGGGGAAGGTTGACCTGAAGCTCATCTACAGGACTGCATGTGCATATTTTAAGATAACGTAACGTAAGTGTCCTGTATGTGTATTTCAAGATAAAACATATGTATTTGAGCATAACATCAACACATGCAGTCGAGCAATCGTACTATTGTGTCTTCTCGATTCCTAACTCAACAAACCTGTTTAGTGCGAACCACCGAATTTCACCATGACAAGGAGACTGAAAATAAGGCTGAATACAAACAGTGTAGTTATTCCCTCCAAAAGGCAATCAAACAGGCAAAACATCAGTACAGAGACAAAGTGGAGTCACAATTCAACGGCTCAGACACGAGATGTATGTGGCAGGGTCTACAGACAATCACGGACTACAAAGGGAAAACCAGCCACGTCGCAGACACCGACGTCTTGCTTCCAGACAAGCTAAACACCTTTTTTGCCAGCTTTGAGGATAACACAGTGCCACCGACGCGGCCTGCTACCAAGGACTGGTAGCAGTCCATGGTAGCACTTCAGTTCCATGGTAGCACAACATTTAAGCGTGTTAACCCTCGCAAGGCTGCCGGCCCAGGCAGCATTCCTAGCCTCGTCCTCAGAGCATGCGCAGACCAGCTGGCTGAGGTGTTTACGGACATATTCAATCTCTCCCTATCCCAGGCTGCTGTCCCCACTTGCTTCAAGATGTTCACCACTGTTCCTGTATCCAAGAAAGCAAAGGTAACTGAACTAAATGACTACCACTCACTTCTGTCATCATGAAGTCCTTTGAAAGACTAGTCAAGGATCATATCACCTCTACCTTACCTGACACCCTAGACCCACTTCAATTTGCTTACCGACCCAATAAATCCATAGACGATGCAATCGCCATCGCACTGCACACTGCCCTATCCCGTCTGGACAAGAGAAATACCCATGTAAGAATGCTGTTAATTGACTATAGCTTAACATTCAACACCACAGTACCCTCAAAGCTCATCATTAAGCTCGAGGACCTGTGTCTGAACTCCGCCCTGTGCAACTGGGTCCTGGACTTCCTGACGGGCTGCCCCCCAGGTGGTGAAGGTAGGAAACAACACCTCCACTTCAATGAGCCTCAACACAGGGGTCCCACAAGGGTGAGTGCTCAGCCCCCTCCTGTACTCCCTGCTCACCCATGAATGTGTGGCCACGCACGCCTCCAACTCAATCATCAAGTTTGCAGACAACTCAACAGTTGTAGGCCTGATTACCAACAATGACAAGAGAGCCTACAGGGAGGAAGTGAGGGCTCTGGGAGAGTGCAACCAGGAAAATAACCTCTCACTCAACGTCAACAAAACACAGGAGCTGATCGTGGACTTCAGGATGCAGCAGAAGGAGCACATCCCTATCCACATCGACTTCCTCGTGTACACATCACTGACGATCTGAAATGGTCCACCCACACAGACAGTGTGGTGAAGAAGGCACAACAGTGCCTGTTCAACCTCAGGAGGCTGAAGAAATGTAGCTTGGCCCCTAAAACCCTCACAAACATTTACAGATGTTAATTTGAGAGCATCCTGTTGGGCTGTATCACCGCCTGGTACGGCAACTGCAGGGCTCTCCAGAGGGTGGGGCTCTCCAGAGGGTGGTGAGGTCTGCCCAACGCATCACTGGAGGAATTCTACCTGCCCTCCAGGACACCTACACTACCCGATGTCACACGAAGGTCAAAAAGATCATCAACCACCAGAGCCACAGACTGTTCACCTGCTATCATCCAGAAGGCGAGGTCAGTACAGGTGCATCAAAGCTTGGACCGAGAGACTGAAAAACAGCTTCTATCTTAAGGCCATCAGACTGTTAAATAGCCATCACTAGCCAGCTTCCACCCGGTTATGCAACCCTGCACCCTGAATGTAGAACATTGCATGAATATAGTGTTTGTGTCCCAAATGGCATCCTATTCCCTAAATAGTGCATATAGAAAGTATTCACGCCCATACTTCAGGTTTTTTGTCACTGGCCAACACACAATGCCCCATTGTCACGTCCTGACCATAGTAAGATGTTATTTTCTATGGTAGAGTAGGTCAGGGCGTGACAGGGGGTGTTGTGTTTTTCTATGTTTTCTATATCTATGTTTAGTTCTAGTTTTCTATTTCTATGTTTTTTGGAGGGGGGGGATGCTCTCCAATTAGAGGCAGCTGGTCCTCGTTGTCTCTAATTGGAGATCATACTTAAGTAGGTTTTTTTTCCCACCTGTGTTTGTGGGTAGTTGTTTTCTGTTTAGTCTCTGTACCTGACAGAACTGTGCGCTGTCGTTTTTTCTCTTTGTTATTTTGCTTCAGTATTTTGAGTTATAATAAGTTATCATCATGAGCACTCAACACACTGCGCTTTGGTCCCCTCTCTACGATAGCCGTTACACCCATAATTTCAGTAGAAATGTGTTTTTCAAAAATGTTACTGATGAATAAAACATGAAAAGCTGAAATGTCTTAAGTCAATAAGTATTAAAAAAAAATTGGATGGGAAGCCTAAATAAGTTCAAGAGTAAAAATGTGCTTAACAAGTCATAATGAGTAGCATGGACTCTGTGTGCAATAATAGTGTTTAACAGGATTTTTTAATACCTCATCTCTGTACCCAACACATACACTTCTCTGTTAGGTCCCTCAGTCAAGCAGTGAATTTCAAACACAGATTCAACCAAAAAGACCAGGGAGGCTTTCCAATGTCTCAAAAGAACGGCATATTGAATATCCCTTTGAGCATGTTGAAGTTATTCATTACACTTTGGATGGTGTATCAATACACCCAGTCACGACAAAGATACAGGCATCTTTCCTAACTCAAGTTGCCGGAGATGAAGGAAACCGCACAGAGGCCAACGGTAACTTTAAAACAGTTACATAGTTTAATGGCTGTGATAGGAGAAAACTGAGGATGGATCAACAACATTGTAGTTACTCCACAATACTAACCTAAATGACAGAGTGAAAAGCATGAAGCTTGTACAGAATAAAAATATTCCAGAAGGCACTAATGGCGTATTGCAAAAAATGTGGCAAAGTAATTAACTTTTGTCCTGAATACAGTGTTATGTTCAGGGCAAATCCAATACAACACATTACTGAGTACCACTCTTCATATTTTCAAGCATATTGGTGGCTACATCTACCTTGTTCAGGGGCAGAACGACAGATTTTTACCTTGTCAGCTCGGTTACTGGCCCAACGCTCTAACCACTAGGCTACCTGCCGCCCCCAAAGGCGCTTCTACAAATTATTGACTCAGGGGTGTGAATACTTATGTAAATGAGATATTTCTGTATTTCATTTTCAATACATTTGGGTAAGAAAAAACATATATTGAATCTATTTTGAATTCAACAAAATGTGGAATAAGTCAAAGGGAATGAATACTTTTTGAAGGCACTGCAGTTCCTATAGGCCCTGATCAAAAGTAGTCCACTATGTAGGGAATATGCTGACATTTGGGACTCAAATAGGGACTGTATGGTGTCTGCACGGCAACAAGATTTGTCTGGACAGACAGAGAGGCTTATAATGCATCACTGAGGCCCTGACTGCCTGCTCCCCTCTTTGTCACACTGTCTGCAGATATTGAATATGTGGCATTATGCATGAGTTGTAGGTGTTTTGTAACCTGGTGGTGGTGGTGGTGTGTGTGTCCATGCATTGATTTGTGTGCGTCCCTGCATTTGATTTGTGTCTGTGTGGACATGTCTGTACGTGTGTACGTGTGTGCATTTCAACTGTTGACACTGAACTCGCCGCCTGACTCCCTCTAGTAGAAACCCTATTTTACCAGCTGTCAATTCTATAGGTATCCTCAGGGACCTTCTTGCGGCAAACAAGAGATGGCTGGTTGAAATCTACAGGGATACTATGCAACTAATTGAATCTATAGTCCAAAAGCTGTTGGCAGAGAGAGAGAAAGAGAGAGAGTGTGTGTGTGTGTGTGTGTGTGTGTGTGTGTGTGTGTGTGTGTGTGTGTGTGTGTGTGTGTGTGTGTGTGTGTGTGTGTGTGTGTGTGTGTGTGTGTGTGCGCGTGGTGTGGTTGGAGATTTTCAGCAGACTCGGGGGCCCATAGAGGAAGATGGCTATCGATGGAGTATAATGGAAGCCAAGGTTTCTATTCAAAGCCCTCAGTAAGGTTTGTGATGGAGTGCTTAAACAATAGGTAGCTACCGGGGAATTTATCACAATGCTCCCGAACTCCCCTCCCAAATAACATCCTATTCACTACGTAGTGCACTACTTTCGAAGAGACCGCTCCTATGAGCCTTCGTCAAAAGTAGTGCACTACACAGAAAATAGGGTTTCATCTGTGACTCCTGGCATTGATTTAGAAATGATCTTCCATGAAGTGAATGGGCAATGGCCCTGTCCCAATTATACACACGGCTTACTGCGTCGGGAGAAATTACTGCTGACAATAGACTCTCATAGACTCTGGCCCTGACTGGACTATTTCATCTGCTCTCTATCTACCTCACTTGTTTTTGTCTGATACCTCTAAATAAAAATGATTAAAGGAAAAGGAAAATGCAATTATAGAATGATATGAATGAAATATTTGGTTCTCCAGTCTCAATAGGAAGGTTATTTAAGTGATAATGCCCGAGAAGCTGGTGTTTGGAGGACATTGACACAGGTGTCGTTAGGACCGTGCCACTATATCCTCCAAACACCGGCTTCGAGGACATTATCACTTTTATACAACGGGTTATCAACATATTCAAAAAATGATTGACATATTTTCATTCAAAAAATTTATTTTGATGAATTTATTCATAGTATTTCACCCTTCCACAAGATATAGTCCCAAAACAAACCTAGGGTTACTACCCAAGCCGGCTGGTCATTTGTTCTATTGGTTCGGTTGCCAGAGACGTGACCCAGTCGTTATGTCTTTTTGTTCTGTATCTATGGAAGCGACCCAGTCGTTTGTTCTAAATGTTCCATTGCCATACTGGCTGGCCACGTTCTTATCCTTTGCTTACTAGCTAACCAACTACAGCTAACTTACAGTCACGTCAAACAGTGCAGACAGAATATCAACAGTAGCAGCATTTGTTTAAGCTGTTTTCTTGTGACATTTATTTGGATACATCCATAACAATGACCTAATGAGGTACAATTTCACCTGGCATAGAACATGTGCTCTCTCATTAGGACACTGTTGTTCAGGAGATAGCCAACAACACAATCACTTCAAACTGAAGCTGGAAAGACTGCAAACTACCTGCACTTCATTTCCTTTTTACCTTTTTTTCAAATGACATTTATTTGTATATATCCATAAAAATGATGACATCTGATTCATGATTTCGACTGACTGGCTGCCTGCCTCTCCCTCTCGTCCCGACTGCCAACCCCGACACGTTCATTATTATGGGACATCTGTAGGTCAAATTTGAATATTGAAACAAATGTTGCAAATGTTGCAAATGTCGGAGAGACAGACAGCAAGGTTTATACAAATCTCCGCTGTTGAAAACTAAATGTTAATCTAAAAGAAATGTGAGATTAATGTCTAGATTATTTTTATATTGGAGATCAAGTTTAGAACTTCCCTGCCTGGGCTGATGAGACAGTGGACTGTCCAGTCAGATGGAACAGAGTAATTAGGAATTTTTACATCATAGATAGGTGGAATAAATACCGGCTGGAATACACCTTTAACCAATCAGCATTAGACCCACCTGTTATATAATCGCTATTAAACTGTCATCAACCTTTAGCAGCACGAGACGTCATCCAGCAATTTTTGACCTGTTACTGTTGAAAAGCAATATCCCAAGTATAAATACAGTGAAGTAAACAACTAAAGGGTAAAAAAAAAAGGCAAAATAGAGTTCAAGGAGTAGGATTTTCAAGGAGTTGGTCTGATGTCCTCCCCTCTTGCTTGAGAAACAATGGAGGAGCAACAGAGAACAAAAGAGTGCTATGTGATTGTGCCATGTCATGGTTTACCTGGACCACCTGTTGAAATGAGCCTTCTGTTAAGTAAATCAGCTGTTAAATGAGATGAAAAGGAGACTGGAGTGCCACATAGTAATCGATGTCATAAGTAATAGCAATGCTGCGTGTGTCATCATCATTCAGGCCAATATCATGTTGGGGGAAGAGCTGGATAACACAATAATATATGCCATTTAGCAGACATGCTTACCCAAAGTGACTTACAGCACTGTGTGCATACTGTACATATGGGTGGATTCAGTGGGAATCGAACCCACGAACCTGACTGCATTTGATACATCCTACTGTGCCCCCACTGCACTGGACTGTGTGTGTGTGTGTGTGTGTGTGTGTGTGTGTGTGTGTGTGTGTGTGTGTGTGTGTGTGTGTGTGTGTGTGTGTGTGTGTGTGTGTGTGTGTGTGTGTGTGTGTGTGTGTGTGTGTGTGTGTGCGTGTGCGTGTGCGTGATTGCGTGAGTGCGTGCGTGCCTTCGTGCGTGCGTGCATGCGTGTAAAGGTTTTCAGCAGACTGTATCTTTACTGTATTGCTCTTGGACAAAACCATCTGAGAAGATAGTGGTAGTTCTTTAGCCAAGAGGCAATCCTGGATTGGTTCATTTTTGGACTTGAAAATGATCAACATTTTGGACAGGGCTTTTCTTGAATCTGACTATTTTCTACATTCAATAATAATAGTGAAAACATCAAAACTATGAAATAACACATATGGAATCATGTAGAAACCAAAACAAGTGTTAAACAAATAAAACTGTATTTGTTTCAAAAACTCAATAATGATGTGGGTCCACCAGACCCGTGAACATTGGCTGAATAACAAAAACATCAACACCACCCAAGAGTTTAAATGGAATGGCTATTCTAGTTCCTCAAAGCTTTTTTGAGTTAAATGAACTTGAAATAGCGTATCCAATTCTCATTCCATCGCTTACGGCCATACCAGCCTGAATAAGCCCAATCTTGTCTGATCTCGGAAGCTAAGCAGGGTCGGGCTTGGTACTATGACCATCCGTCATAGAGTATAGAGCTGTAGTTTGGGATTCAAACCTGGGGGTAGAATCAAACGGGGCATCAAACAGCTATTAGAGCAGCCCCTGTCTATTTAGTGATTGCTCAGTGATGGAGTAAAGGCTTCAGTGGTTAATGGCCAATTCATTCTGTTCCTGCAGGGCTGAGGGATGAGGCTTTATGGGCCGCTGTGAGGTGGTTCAGTTCAGTTCATTTGGTGTGTGTGTGCATACAGGCACACACACTGAAATGCATTTAGTGCTTTTAGCCATTTTGGTCTTGTTTAGCATAGATGTTTGAGCTTGAAAGAAATTGACTTGTTCAAATCTCTCTCTCTCTCAAATCAAATCCCTTAGGATTGTGTGTGTGTGTGTGTGTGTGTGTAAATGAGGTATTGCATTGTTACCGTGAAGAACAGTGATGTATAAGTGGTGGGAGAGAGGGAACGTTACAACCCCAATACACTGCATCCAGTCCAGTTCTTGGAAAGAGAAATGCTACCAGCACTTCACTTCAGAATGGGGAGACCATGAGGCTCTCAGATTAGCTGTCAAGTCACGACTCACCACATGTAGCAGGGCAAAAAGTGCTCGCACTGTGTGTGTGTGTGTGTGTGTGTGTGTGTGTGTGTGTGTGTTTTGTGTGTGTAACTGAGTGAGTACAAAGTGAGATCAGGACACGTGGAAAGGGAAAGAAAGCTAGTCGAGCTATCGCGCTTTACCACTGGAGAGCCGTAATCGATTCATACTCGTCACAAGTTGCAGGGGAGACTCGGGATGAAAAGTATGATCAAAGTTAAGGTCAGGACACACGGGAAATGAAAGAAAGTTAGCCGAGCTATCGAGCTACCCGAGAAATCATTCATTTACTTTAGCACTGGAGATCATCATCGATTGAAAGAGGTCTAAATATCCTCCCTTACAGTTCAATTCAGAATGTTTATCGAGGGCATCGATTGAGGTGGTGCATTGAGATTGACTAGGTCATCACTGCAAAGACCGTGGCAAAGTCAGACGTTTTCTC
This sequence comes from Salmo salar, assembly GCF_965601325.2. Taxonomy (NCBI): domain Eukaryota; kingdom Metazoa; phylum Chordata; class Actinopteri; order Salmoniformes; family Salmonidae; genus Salmo; species Salmo salar. The sequence continues at coordinate 32,433,731 of NC_138294.1, read as the reverse complement.
TATCGGAACATTAAAACTGACTTAGGACGTGTCCCAAACGGAACTCTATTACCTATGTAGGGCACTACTTTTGGTCCTGGTCAAAAGTAGTGCAATACATAGGGAAAACAGGGGGCCATTTGGAATGAAGCCTATTTAACGTTAGTCACTGTGCCATCTCTCTATTCTTCTATCGCGGCGTTCCATCCCCGGCGCTCATGATGTAAGATTGCATAAATGTGCTACAGCAGAAGAGTAGGCCTAGTCCACTAGGACCTGTGTGTTCTGTTCTCTTCTGTTCTGTCGTACTACAGTACAAAGGAGTTGAGTTACGTAAGTACTCTCTCTCTCTTTCTTTTGCACCTCTAGTTTATACCTCTCTCTCTCTCTCTCTCCTACAGCATTTTTACAGCCATGTGTAATCAAAAAACAGACAGATGCTCCAGCAGCGTTCCCGCGATTTTATAATTATGTTTACATTCCCCATGGTGCATTGCCCCTCGTGTTCCTCTCCACCTGTTAGTTACTAAGGAACACGACGGTGTGCTTGAACGTTTGTTGTTCACCACACCCCTTTTTCTTCTCACCAGGTCAAGGGACTCCCAGAGTACACGTATTCCTCATCCTTTTTCCTCTCATCACCACCCCCATCCCCTCAATTCATTATTCAAATCTTCATTAGCTTATGAGCTGCCGCAAATTGACAGTTTTGTTCTCTACCACCAGCCCTCCCTCTGAAATGTACGCCACCAGAAATCATTGGAGTGGTATCCTGGGAAGAAAAAACAACAATTGGGTGTCAGCACAGCGGTGGGTCATAAAGTATCGGGCGTATCATGCCAATTAAGCCTGTGTTCTCTTTAAGGTGTGGATAATAGTGTTTACAGTGGTAATGGCGGTAATGGTGTGCTGCACACTCCTCGCCACGGCGCTCTGATGGCGTCTGCACAGGAAGGTGATTTAGAGGGTCTTTACACGGGTCAGGTACCATCTAAAATACATTAGAGTTGGGGTAAGGAAATGTACATAGGCCACTGTTTATGGTCATTAACACAACTCTACTGCTGTAATTTATTTCAAACCATTAATAAAATGCTTTCTCAAACCAATGCATAAATAATAATACAACAGACCCGTATAAACGAGCCCCGATGAAAAACAAACCTTGTACATTATATAACAGCTGGGAATCATTTAGAATAAGAGTCTACCAAGGTTGCGCAACTCTTAACGAATTGTGTTTGACCAAATACAATGCTATTTCTTTGTAAACAAACTAACAACAGACTTTCAGCATGCTTATAGAGAAGGGCACTCAACATGTTTTTCACTGACAAAAATGACTGATGATTGGTTGAAAGACATTGGTAATAAGAAGATTGTGGGAGCTGTACTGTTAGACTTCAGTGCATCCTTTGATATTATTGACCATAACCTGAGAAAATGTATGTATAATGGCTTTTCAACCTATGCCCTATTATTGACTCAGATCTGTCTATCTAATAGAACTCTTGGAAGCTTCTCTAATGTCAAACATTAGGCAGCTCTCTAGTTCCTCTACCCTTTTCTATTTTTACCAATGACCCGCCACTGGCATTAAACAAAGCCTGCGTGTCCATGTATGCTGATGATTCAACCATATAAGCATCAACAGCCACAGCTAATGAAGTCACCGAAACCCTAAACAAAGAGTTGCAGTCTGTTTTGGAATGGGTGGCCATTCCAAATAAACTGGTCCTAAACATCTCTAAAACTAAAACTAAGAGCATTGTATTTGGTACAAATGATTCTCTAAGTTCTAGACCTCAGCTGAATCTGGTTAATGAATGGTGTGGCTGTTGAACAAGTTGAGGAGACTAAATTACTTGGCGTTACCTTAGACTGTAAACTGTCATGGCCAAATCATATAGATTCAATGGTTGTAAAGATGGGGAGAGGTCGGTTCGTAATAAAGAGATTATCTAGTTAATTTTTACACCAAGTCCTGCAGGCTCTAGTTTTATATTATCTAGTATTGTCCAGTCATATGGTCAAGTGCTGCAAAGAAAGACCTAGTTAAGCTGCAGCTGGCCCAGAACAGAGTGCCACGTCTTTCTCTTCATTGTAATCAGAGGGCTGATATTAACACTATGCATGCCAATCTCTCTTGGCTGAGAGTGGAGGAAAGACTGACTGTGTCAATTCTTGTTTTTATAAGAAACAATGTGTTGGAAATTCAAAAAAGTGTTTACATAGTCAACTTACACACATCTCTGACACACACACTTACCCCACCAGACATGCCACCAGGGGTCTTTTCACAGTCCCCAGGTCCAGAACAAATTCAAGGAAACATACAGTATTATACAGAGACATGAGTGTATGGAACTCTCAGCTTATTTGGCGCAAGTGAACAGCAAACCTGGTTTAAAAAACAAATAAAGCAACACCTCACAGAACAACGCCTCACCCCCATGTGACCTACTTGTTGTGTGTATGTACTGACATGTATGTGTAACATACATGCACACACACACTACATGTTGATGTTTTTAAATGAATATAAATTGCAAAGTATTTTGTCTGTAATGTCTTTTTTGTTATGTGTCAGACCCCAGTAAGACTAGCTGTCCCCATTGATGTCGGGTAATGGAGATCCTAATAAATAAAAAAATGAAACATATATGAATTGTTTTTGACAAAATTGCTCAAGCTCAGTAAATTTGGTTGGTAATAATTGATGGTCAACAATATTCAAACCTTGTCCTTGATTTTAAAGGAAATTTAAGTCAGGACTGAGACTAGGCCACTCAGGAACAATCAACATATCTTGAAAAGCCATTCTGTTGTTTCTTTAGCATAAATGTTTGTGTAATTGTCTTGCTGAAAAATAAAACTATATCCCAGCGTTAGGTTTTCAGAAGACTGAGGCAGGTTTTCCTTTAACTTTTTACCTGGGCTTTGATCCTTTCATATTTATTTTGATACTGACAAACTCCCCAGTCTCTCCGAATGACAAGCATACCCATAACATGATGCACCCACTACAATAATTGAAAATACAGAGGGTTTTTACTATGTGTTGAATTGTATTGGATTTGACCCAAACCTGTAGTCTTTGCCGTGTTGTCTTGCAGTATTACTTAACGGCCTTGTTGCAAACAGAATGGATGATTTGAAGTGGATTTTTTAAACACAGGCTTCCTTTTTTTCACAATATCATAAAGGCCAGTAATGGAGTGAATGCAATTTTGTTGAACCCTTTGTATTTTCACGTATTGTGGTGGCAGCATCATGTTATGGGTATGCTTGTCACCGATAGGGACTGGGGAGTTTGTTAGGACATATGAAAGAACCAAAGCCCAGGTAAAAAGTTAGAGGAAAACCTGCCTCGGTTTTATGAAAACTTAACCCTGGGATAGAGTTTTTTAATGCCACAGGACAATTACATTTCCACATTTTAGTCATTTAGCAGACGCTCTTATCCAGAGCAATTGGGGTTAAGTGCCTTGCTCAAGGGCACGTCGACAGAGTTTTCACGTAGACAGCTCGAGGACTCGAACCAGCTACCTTTCGGTTACTGGCCCAACCTCTTAAATGCTAGTCTACCTGCCGCCCACTATATGGCCAAAGTTTCACCAGATGGCTTTCCATGAGGTTTTGAGTGTTCATGAATGGTCCAGTCTCTGTCCAGATTTATAACTGCTTAAAGAATCTGAGACAAGTTTAGACTAGTGTTGTCCATCAATGATTCTCAATCAGATTTACTGAGCTTCAGCAATTTTGGCACAAACAATGGATATACTGTGGTAGGCCTGATCACCAATGACGATGAGACAGCCTATAGGGAGAAGGTCAGAGACCTGGCAGCATGATGCCAGGACAACAACCTCTCCCTCAATGTCAGTAAGACAAAGGAGTTGATCGTGGACTAAAGAAAATGGAGGCCCATGCATCCCACCAATAACATTGCGGGGCTGTATTAGAGCGGGTGGAAAGCTTCAAGTTCCTCTGTGTCCACATCACTAAGGACCTCCAAATACACCAACACAGTTGTGAAGAGGGCACAGCAATGCCTCGTCCCCCTCAGGAGGCTGAAAAGATTTGGCATGGGCCCTCAGATCCTCAAAAAGTTATAGAGCTGTACCATTGAGAGCATATTGACTGGCTGCATCACCACTTGGTATGGCAACTGCTTCACATCTGACTGCAAAGTGCTACAGAGGGTAGCGCGTATGGCCCAGTACATCACTGGTGCCAAGCTCCCTGCCATCCAGGACCTATACCAGGCGGTGTCAGAGGAAGGCCCTAAAAATTGTCAAAGACCCCAGCCACCGAAGTCATAGACTGTTCTCTCTGCTACCGCACGGAAAGTGGTACCGGAGTGCCAAGTTCAGGACCAAAAGGCTCCTGAACAGCTTCTACCCACAAGCCATTAGGCTGTTGAGCAGTTAATCAAATGGCTACCTGGACTATTTGCATTGACACCCTTTTTTGTATTGACTCTCTTGCACTGGCGCACATACTACACATACTACACTTACATTCCCACACACATACACACACACACACACACACACACACACACACACACACACACACACACACACACACACACACACACACACACACACACACACACACACACACACATTCAGTGCCTTCAGAAAGTATTCACACCCCTCAACTTTTTCCACATTGTGTTACAGAATGGAGATGAGTGAAACGTACTCCTCAGCCTTAAGTGTCCCGCTTGCGTCGCCTCATTAGCTAGCTTTTGAGGTAGCGCGTATAGCTAAGACACTTGAGGGAGGACGGTGAGTATAGGCTGAATCCGGAGGCAGTGGTACTCGGTAAGCAAGCAGTGTGACGTCCTTTACACCTACACACAATACCCCATAATGCAAAGTGGAATTACATTTTTAGAAATGTTTACAAATTAATCGAAATGAAAACCTGAAATGTATTCAACCCCTTTGTGTATGGCAAGCATAAATAAGTTCAGGAGTAAAAATGTGTTTACAAGTCACATAATAAGTTGTATGGACTCTGTGTGCAATAATACTGCTTAACATGGTTTTTCAATGACTACCTCATCTCTGTAGCCCACACATACAATTATCTGTAAGGTCCCTAAGTAAAGCACTGAAACACAGATTCAACCACAATGTACAGTACCAGGGACGTTTTACAATGCCTCGCAAAGAAGGGCACCTATTGGTAGATAAAAAACACAATACAAAAAAGCTGACATTGGATATCCCTTTGAGCATGGTGAAGTTATTAATTACACTTTGGATGGTGTATAAATAAACCCAGTCACTACAAAGATACAGGGGTCCTTCCTAACTCAGTTGCCAGAGAGGAAGGAAACTGCTCAGGAATTTCACCATGAGGACAATGGTGATTTTAAAACAGTTCAATGGCTGTGTTAGGAGAAAACTGACAATCGATCAACAACATTGTAGTTACTCCACAATACTTACCTAATTGACTGAGTGAAAAGAAGGAAGCCTGTACATAATAAAAACTTTCAAAACATGCATCCTGTTTGCAATAAGGCACTAAAGTAAAACTGCTAAACATTTGGCAAACAAATGCACTTTATGTCCTAAAAACAAAGCCTTATGTTTGAGTACCACTGAGAACCACTATTTATATTTTCAAGCATGATGGTGGCTAATAATAATGTGCAAATATTGTACAATTCAGGCATGCAAAGCACTTACAGATTCATCCAGAATGACTCACAGCTGTAATCACTGGCAAATGTAATTCTAACATGTATTGACTCAGGAGGTTGAGTACTTATCAGGATGTATTAGTATTTATATATATATATATATATATATAATATATATATATATATATATATATATATATATATATATACTCCTAAGTAAGCATTTCACGGTAAAGTCTACACCTGTTGGTTGGTAGAAGGTTGGTAGAATCTTACTCAAAATCATTCTCAAGTGTACTGGCTGCCAAAGGTGCTTCCACCAAGTATTACCTCTAGGGTGTGAAGACATGCTCAATCAATACATCCTCATTTTGTATTTCTTAGTCATTTGGAAAATGTTCTACTACTGTATATTTATTTCACTTTGAACATGTGTAGTAGGTTGTGCAGATCAATAGAAAAACAATTTAATTTAATCCCTTTTTAGATGACATTTTAACGCAGCAAAATGTCAAGACTGTGCAAGGGGTTGTAGACTTTGACCGTAGCCTATATCGGCTGGTGAACAATATTGACTTCAAAACCACGTCATCTTCCACTGCAACAAGTCACCTGTTGCATCTCTGTGCTCTTTGTGACTCCCTGACTCAGTCCCCATTGTCCCCATCTGCCCCATACCAATTTCGGACAAGCTAACAAGCGTCACTTTCCAAAAGAGCAAACGCTTGACTTGACCTCCAGTTACTCACCAGCCTAACAGCCCTTTTAGAGCATTAGCTACTGCTGTCATGTTGAGAGTGGGGTCAGAGGTCGAGAACAGTCCATGCTTTGTTTGTCTGTATGATTGTCAGTGTGTGTGTGTGCTTGCCTGTGTGTGTGTGTGTGTGTGTGTGTGTGTGTGTGTGTGTGTGTGTGTGTGTGTGTGTGTGTGTGTGTGTGTGTGTGTGTGTGTGTGTGTGTGTGTGTGTGTGTGTGTGTGTGTGTGTGTGTGTGTGTGTGTGTATGTCTGGTGGCAGTCTGGGTTCAGTGAGGAAACGCTGACCTCAGGTCAGTGCAGTGAGAGCAGGTGGAGTGAGGACAGGACAGACAAAGAGAATGGCCAATCAACAATGAGATCATTCACATCAGAAAACCTACTCAAACAAGAAAGTGGATGACATCACAGAACTGCATTAGAAAAATATGAAATTGAACTTTTATTAGCTAATTGCCAACATTTCAAAGGCATTGGTGAACCCCGGACTGTACATCTGTGTTTGGGACTGCGCCACTGTGCGGTGTGCAAACTTTAAACAAAAGTAAGCTACAAATCACATCAGTGATTTGTCACTTGAGAGCAGAGCTTTGTGGCTCTATTCAGTACTATACAACAGATGGGCCTACTGTACTGTATACAGTAACAACCTCATAACAGCTAGAAGATGAGCCAGCAATACTGATGAAAACAGTGCGGCTCGCGATCATCACGCAAGCAGGGAGCTTCCTTACAGACGACAGACAAGTGGAGCGGTGACATTTGGCTGCGATAAGACTCGTACAACGGGACGACAACCGTCAAAACCCGAACAGCTGGAGTCTGGCACGGCAGCCAAAACAGAAGAAAACCAAAAGAGTTCTATATATACTATTCTCTCTGTTCTCTCTTTTCACCCCCTTGTGTTTTGAAAGGAAGAGGGGAAAATTAATGGTTTGGCTGTTTCTTGTTCCTTTACCCCTTTTTTTATATTTTTTGATGAACCATAACTTCCGACAGGTATTCTGCATATCTTAAGGGGATCAACAAGGTGGATGGAAGGATGGAAGAAAGGAGGGTGAAAAGAGAATGATAACTTCATTTCCTTTGTGTTCCCTCCCGTCACAACAAAGGAGGGTACCGCAGAGAGAAAGAGGCAGAGAGAGAGAGAGAGAGAGAGAGAGAAAGACAGGGGGACAGACGGAGAAAAAGACAGAGAATACAAGACAGACAGAAAGAGAGAAAGAGAGCGTGATGGAGGGGGGACAGCGATTCAGATGTATAGAGAAAGTGAAAGAGTGAAAGAAAAACAAAGACAGAGAAAAAGAACATTAGCAGTGTGCTTGTTGCGGATGGCTTCCTCCTCTGTCTCAGTCTTAAGGATTGTACCCTTTTTTTCAATTTTCGCCTAAAATGACTGCCCCAAATCTAACTGCCTGTAGCTCAGGGCCAAATCAAATTGTATTTGTCACATGCACCGCATACAACAGGTGTAGTACACCTTACATTGAAATGCTTACATACAAGCACTTAACCAACAATGCAGATTTAAGAAAAATACCTACAAAAATAAGAAATAAAGTAGACAGCAAGGGTTCAAACTGTAGAACCCAGTTCCTACATTTGAATATAAACATTTATTTTATCAAACAACTATGCTACCTTTTATCTCTGGGACCCTCAGGAAGACAAATCAGAGCAAGATTACTGAATGTAAGTACATTATTTTCCTTTAGAGGTGTATGTATCAAACCAGTTGCCATGATAAAAGTGTTTTGTTGCTGTGCACTCTCCACAAATAATAGCATGGTATTTTATTTTACTGTAATAGCTACTGTAAATTGGACAGTGCAGTTAGATTAACAAGAATTTAAGCTCACATGGTAGACACTGCTCAGGTGCACCTACACTCTCCTGAAGAAACATAATGAAAAAATACCCACCCAAGTCTGAGAGAGAAGACACAAAATAATGCAGTGTTTTGGAAGATGAGGAAAGTTAGTAAGAAATGCATAGTTTGCTGTAATTAATGCTAGATGTCATGGGGTCATTTAAAGAAATGAACAGGTAGGAGAATGAGTGACTGAGTGAGTGACTGACAGGCTGGTTGACTGGCTGGCTAACTTGCTGACTGGCTAAACTCAATTGACTTCGAATGAGTGAATGCGTGAATGCGTGAGTGAGTGAGAGAAAATGAATGACCACATGATCAACAGATCAAAAATAATTACCAATATTTACTTTTATTTTACCAGGTAGGATGACTGAGAACATACTGTCTTTTTTGGCAATGACGTGAGGAAGAGGTACAGTTTTGAGGGAGCATGCAAATGGCCTGCTGACTGCAGGAATGTCCACAAGAGCTGTTGTCAGAACATTTAATTCATTTCTTTACCATGAGCCACTTCCAACGTCGTTTTAGTGAATTTGGCAGTTCGACCAATCTGCCTCACAACCACAGACCACGTGTAACCACGCCAGCCCAGGGCCTCCAGACCTCCTACTTAACCTGTGGGATCGTCTGAGACTAGCCACCCGGACAGCTGATGAAACTGAGGAGTATATATGTCTGTAAAAAAAACAACATTCTGATTGGCTGGACCTGGTTCCCCAGTGAGTGGGCCTGGCTCCCAAGTGGGTGGGCCTATGCCCTCCCAGGCTGACCCATGGCTGTGCCCCTGCCCAGTCATGTGAAATCCATAGATTACGGCCTAATGAATTCATTTAAATTGACTGATTTCCTTATATAAACTGTAACTCAGTAAAATCCTTAGTGTTGCATGTTGCGTTGATATTTTTTGTCCAGTATAGTTGCACTACTTCAGTCGGAACCTTCCGAGCAGCTATAAGCCAGCATCATTATCCTAGCTCTTCAGCAGGTGGTTGCAGACACAAACAGGCTATACTCTCACTCCCTTCTGTAAACGACTAAATGTGCACTCTGATTCCTTCTGAACTGACAAGCATGTTGACCAGAGTAGGCACCCGTGCACACTCCGTGTGTATCTGTCTCTGTTGTCCCTAACGCGGCTGCCAACCTCCTAGCCCTTCTAACGCATCGCTGACAAGCAGTCGGTCCTAAGAACAAACAAAACAGGCTTTGTAATTAGAAAAGGTAATTAGTGGAATGAACATTAGACAACCGTTAGACAAGCATTATAATATGTGTTTCTGATCTCCTCGCGCCGGAAACTCCAGGGGTGCGTCCCAAATGGCACCCAATTATCTACACAGTGCACTACTTTTGAAAAGAGTCCTTTGAGCCCTGGTTAAAAGTAGTGCCCTATCTATGAAATAGGGTGCCATTTGGAATGGAACAACCAGCCACCGTCAGACGGCGGCAGTTTGAACCGAGTTGACAGCGGACACATGGGTCATTCTGTTAATTGGCAGGGACGTGTGCCCCGTCCCATTCTCCCTGCGCTGCCAGGCGTGCTATTTACATCAACAAAAACTATCTTCATCTGAACTGTGCAACCAATAATAAAGTGTTTGTAATTAAATCACAGTTCAGAAATCCTGAATGCATTCTGGAACGAGATTGAGAGAGTGCTGATAGTGTTTCAAATGAAATAATCAAATATACAGACCACAAATTCAAATTGGCTATACTCAAACTGTTCAACATTATACTCACTGCAGGTCTTTTCCCCAATATTTGGAACAAAGTATTGATCACACCAATCTATAAAAATGTAGAAAAACCCAAATAATTAAAGAGGAATTTGTGTTAACAGCAACTTGGGGAAGATTCTCTGCAGTATCGTAAAAGCAGACGATGTAATTTCCTTGATGAACACAATGTCCAGAGCAGAAACCAGATTGGATTTTTTACAAATTACCACATTTTACAAACCACATTTATACTCTCCACACTAATTGACAAACAAGTAAACCAAAACAAAGGCATTATATGCCATTACAAAAACATACAAATTCCAATTAGAATCTGGCTTAAATTATTCCAATCAGTTAAGGAACCAATTGCTCTATATGGCAGCAAAGCATGGGGTCCACTCTCTAATAATTAATTTACCAAACGGGACAAACATCCAATCGAAATACTGCAGTTTTGAAAGACTGTATTGCGAGTACAAAGAAAACCTCCAAATGACGCATGTAGAGCAGAATTGGGCCAATAGTCAAATAGAAAAAAGACCAATCACATTTAACAACCATCTAAAAACAAGTGACTCCAAAATATTTAATCACACAACCCTACAATGTCAGGAGAAGAAAGAAGAGTCCCCTCAGCCAGCTAGTTCTGAGGCTCAGTTCACTAACCGAAACCAACCCATACAGCCTCAGGACAGCACTCAGAAAATATGGCCCAAACAAATCATCACAAAGCAAAAATAAAAATATATCACCTATTGGAAGGACACTACAAAAAATATAAGTAAACTTCAATGCTATTTGGCTCTAAACAGACAGTGCATGATGGCAGACTATCTGAACACTGTGACTGATAGAAAACTGAGGAAAACACTGACTAGGTACAGACTGGCTAGACATTGTGCTCACTCTGCTCCAGGGGAGAGGTAGAGACAGAGCTGCATTTCCTATTACACTGTGACAAACACTCAGACCTAGGATAATCTTTCTTCTCAAAAATTATCATTCAGTACTAAGACTTTGAAACTACAAAATATGAAGGGAAAAAAAAGAATATTGGGTGAAAAGACAAAATGTGTCCTCCTGCCACACCATGAGGGACAGCCAGTGAAAAGTGCTATGTAACGCCAATAATATTTCCCATTTTGGTTTTGTTTTGGCTTTGATACCATGTCATGTGGCTTCTCAGTCATGTTGAGACTGGCCTACACCTATGCTTTAATGTTGTTGTAGTTGTTGTTAATGGTAATCCCATTGTCACTACTACTATTAACAGTGAGGCCTTATTGCTATTGGTCCCATCATTTTTTGTTATTTGTATACTTTGACAATGTAGGTAATTTAACTTGCCATGAGAGACTCGTTTCTGCGGAGTCAAACTGAAAATATGGTGTAGGTTCAGGATTTGCCTGAGCAAAAGGTCCCATTTTTTATTAGACCCTAGACGTTGTGAGAGAGACAGGCCCCAGATGTGACCTTTTCTGCCTCCAAATGGAGTTTGTAGCTATGCTCTCTGCTGCTCGGCCCTGCTTTTGGCTGTCTAATAGTCTCCCTCCCTCCCTCCCTCCCTCCCTCCCTCCCTCCCATGGAAACCTTACTTGAGGAAAACACAGATATGGCAAGAGAAACTCTATGATAAATCATTCAACACACACCTTACTCCCACCACCCTCTGCATTACGCCACATTTTCTCCTTTACATGTGCAGAAAATGAGCACTCAAGAAAAATGGGCGTCTCATCGGAGAGATGTCCTCACCGCTTTGAGAAATTGTTGCCTAAGGACTCTGGATATTGTGTCGACACACATTTATTACTGACCTGTCGAACGCTGGTCAGATAACATTGCGTTATTATTTTTCCTTTTCTTTTTTGTATCTCATCGTTTCAGGAGTGGCCGCTTTTACCTTATGTTACTTACCTTTTTGATGGATCCGATTTGAACTACACTGACATAAAACAGTGTCACTGAAGTGTCACACTGGCTGATTCAGAAGCACGTTATGCCTCCGTCCTCAAGGATGATACACTGGTAAGACAGCAACATGACACATGGTGGGTCCAGAACATCAGAACCATCCCTTACATTGAGGGGATGAAGTAGAACAGCATCTAACATGGACCCAATACAAAATAGTTCCATGGTCGGATACATCTACATATTTCATGGTGGTGTAAAGACACTCCACAACTCATGGAGTGTTCAGCAGGCTCATGCCAATGTACTGGAGCAGATAATGAGTGCCTATTATAAACCAGGTGGTTCGAGCCCTGAATGCTGATTGACTGAAAGCTGTAGTATATCAGACCGTATACCACGGGTTTGACCAAAAAGGACTAATTACGTTGGTAACCAGTTTTATAATCGCACTAAGGCACCTCATGGTTTGTGGTATATGGCTCCACGTTGTGTTGTGCCTAAGAACAGCCCTTAGCGGTGGTATATTCCACACTTAAGCACAATTCTATAATTAAGCAATAGGGCATGAGGGGGTGTGGCATATTGGCCATATTGCTTAAGTATAGAATTCTGTGTTCCAAATGGCAGCCCTATGGGCGCTGGGCAAAAGTAATGCACTACTGTATGTAGGGAATAGGGTGTTATTTGTGATGCAACCCATGAGTGGCCCATCAGTGCTCTAGCATGCTAATGTCATCTTGTTTCCTTGGGGAAGGTTATCCAGGGGGCACGTCACGAGAGCGAAATCTCAGCATGAAAAACGTTGTGGCCACCACACGTCATTGAGCCAAACATCTGTCCTGGGCGTTACTGATAAAAAAATAAGCATTCATGGGCCTACTTTTGAGGATTTGTGCTTGATAATACATGGAATTAGGTGAATTATTAATCTGTCGAGAGAGAGAGTCGCCGCTCGGTCGCAGAAGGGACAAGACACCTTTAATATTTTCATAAACATTTCCATGTCTGCGTCCCAAATGCACCCTATTCATTTTATAGGGTACTCATTTTGACCAGAACCCTGGTCAAAAGAAGTGCATTAAATAAGAAATTGGGTACTATTTGGGACGCACACCACGTGAGGATGAGGCGGATTAATGAGGGGGGTGAGTTGAAAGTGAGAGCACAACAATTTAACAGAATGAGTAAAATAATAATCACATTTTAGTGTGTAGCATTGCCGAAAAACATATTTAATCTCAGATTATAATTAATACTACTTATAGACAGTTGTCTATGTTTTTATGTTGTCAGTGTGAATGTACTATGTATAAGTAATACTGACTACTAGGCATTAACATGGGTAACTGGGATTCCGGGACTGTCCAGGGAACACTCTTCACATTTCTCTGAAAAAACAGAATGACCAGACCCAGGAAACTGCAGCATATTCCCCCAATGTTGGCACTAATGTAATTCCACACAACACGCACAACCTCAGATTAGCAACAAATAATATTGCACAGGTTGTCGCATGGAAGCCTTTAGCCTAGCGTATTTACTTCACGAAAAGTCTACATAAATTCAAAGCACAGGCATAATTGACATTGCCAGACTGCACACACAACCCCAATGCAGTTCAGAAACGCTACGGGAAAGCCCTACAGAGTAGCCTACAAAAAAATTGTGTCTCTTTGAGCTGACATTGTGACTTTTCAGAGAGTCACAAATTTGATAGGCCTATGTACAATTCACTACATAAGCATCTCTGTCACAGACATGAAATCTGTTAACAATTCGGAGAAGCACGAGGGAAAATGTTTCTCCTGTCCTAGAGCCCAGGCTATTTCCATATTCAGTCCCAATCCCACTATTCTGTAATTATCAAAACACGTCTCTCGCGTACGCATGTCAAAATACCACTATAGCTTTTCCCCGCTTCTCTGTGCTGTCTTGTACTTGCTGCCCATACGAGAACATCGGTAGAGCATGTGTGATCAAACAGTATGAGAGTAGATATGGATTTTTTTTTTATGAAGTTGGTCCCCGTTAAACTAAGATACCTTGATATCTAAACTACTTCTCCCTGTTATCAATGAGCTGATCTGCGATCTGTATAATCATCAACTCGGTTTTGTCATATGAGACATTATGTCATTCGTTGAAGGAAGTTCTCTAGCAAGCTTAGCAACTTTGGTAATTTGAATTTTGTTTGACTGCCGTTACAAGTCTGGAACAAAGTTTGCATGATTCTACAACGCTATACTTGGGGTGTGCTCTTTGCGTCCTGAGCGCGCACATTTATCGAGATAGCCTACTGCTGAAATGCGGTGAATTAATTGAGGAACATGATAATGCTCTGAATTTATGTACGGCCTTCGCAATTCACAACAATGTCATCGCCGATTATTACCAAATATCAGTTTAATTTGCTCTGAAATCTTTAAATAGTGGCGCAGACAAGCCGACAAGGTGATGCAGCGCCACTCTTATTTGGAAAGAACCCTAGCATAGTGACCATGTCTTGGTTTTTAACGTTTTAAATGGGCACTTCCGATTTCTGCAGTTTTTCTCGGGACTCTGGATAAATATGAATTACTCCCGATTTTGAAACTTGGTAGATTTTCAGTAAAATATGAATCCCTACTGACTACTATGTATAAGCAGTATAAATCATAATTGGATCAAAGGTGTTTTCCAGCAGTGGCTAGACACACAAACACCTTTAAATCAAGGGTTTGGAACCGGTTCAGGGAACAGAACCGAAAACCGGAAAATACCAAAATACTTTAATGGACAGAACCCGAACCTGAAATGAAAGAGATCTATATTGTTCCGGGACAGAACCATTATTTTAAAAGCATGGGAACTGGTTAATAGCCTTATTTTACATTCTGGGCATTTTTTTTCCTAGTCCCTCAGAAATCACAACAAAGCACCTATGCAAAGTCCTCATTGTCACTCAGAAACGTATTCCAGCGTCTGCCTGCCAGCTGGAAATCTTTGCCAGTGGGTGTGCGTGTGTATATTGGCTACATGCCCCTCCCCTCTGAAGCATAGGTTACTTTAGCCTACTGACGACATTACACGCGTGGTTATTAAAGAATAATGTATTAACTTTTTCAATGCTAGTTAAGGATACAATAGCTATCACGTTTCACATTGGATTTATTAATTACAAAAAGGTGCTGCTCTGCACACTCAAGCTAGCTAGTTTGCCCTGGTCCAACGTTAAACCAACTCAGTGCCTACTGAGTAGCGCAGTGGCCACTAGAGATCCTGGTTCAAGTCCACCGGGAGACCCATGGGGCGGCGCACAATTGTCCCAGTGTCGTCTGGGTTATGCGGAGGGTTTCACCGACAGGGATGTTCTTGTTTCATCGAGGTCTGGGTGCAACGTACGCTGACGCGATCACCAGGTGTATAGTGCTTCCTCCGACACATTGGTGTGTCTGGCTTGCGGGTTAAGCGGGCATTGTGTCAAGAAGCAGTTCGGCTTGGCTGGGTTCGGCTCTCAACCTGGGTTCGCCTCTCCCGTGTCTGTACGGGAGTTGCAGCGATGGGAAAAGACTGTAACTACCAATCTTTGTCCCAAAAAGGGACAAAAAAAAAAGTATAATAAATCAAAATTAATAAAAAATACTCGGAAGCTCAAAGATATTCAAAGCTCCTCAGTAGGTATAATTCTGTTGGCCTACTTCAGATTATGCATGTCTATAACAAGATGCCCAGCGCTTCAAAGCATCCTTCCGCCATCCTCTCTCACTTTGCTCTCTCCTCACCCTCAAAATGTCAGTTGCATCTTGCGCCCTACACTGTGACTGGCAGCCCAGTGTGTGTGTTTGTCTTTCATTATGATTAAACCATGCTGTTACGGCAAAATACAATTTGCTCTTTAAGAACTTTCCTATACAGATTAAATTGCTTACCCTCTCCATAGCAAGCTGCTCTATCCGCACTGACTGGTGAAGTAATCTGATGTTGAGCTAAATGTAATTTTTTTTAATGGTTTCACAGGTTTAAAAAGGAACAGAAAGGAATGCTATAAACCCGTTCAGAACTTTATTTTGCTGGTTAGAACAGTGGAATGAAACAAAAAGATTTTTGGGGTTCTGTTCAGAACGAAACAATTGGAAAATAATTCCAGTTCAAACTCGTGCTTTAAATAGATGTTGACAATAGTGTAGAATTTATAATCGAATGCATCACCACATATGAATAATTTTATTTACTTTCATAACACTCTTACATCTCAATTAATAAAACAAAATGTAACACATCAAACTCATCAATACGGATTTATTTCGGTATGTGCTTCATCTTGAGAAGATAAACTTTTAAGTCAACTATTAAAAACTATTTTAAGAAGTGTGATTCAACTTCAGTATACAATTTTTTTTTTGTAGCACATTTCAAAAGGCCTAATTTTGTCTAAAAAAAAAAAAATCCAATGTTGTGATCATCTCGAGCGCTTAAATTCTGCGGGGAGAAGGCGGATCAGCGATCATCAACAGTAAATCGGAGAGACTTAATTCTCGTTGTAGAGCTCCGACAAGCTTTATCTATCAGCAGGGTGTTGTTTTGAGACTTTGTGGGACCTCCCTCTTCGCCCCAAATCTGTGGGTAAGCTGTGGTCTGCTGATTGTTCCACAGCCGTCTTTTGGAAACGGGGTCGTAGGGGGCACGGACCCCTTTTACGAAGGAACAGAGCTTAGGCAGAGCTGACAGGGAGAGATAGAGAGGGAGTCTGACAAAGAGAAGGGAAAGAAAAACACGAGGTGGGTAGTACAGGGTCTGAGAAAGTAAGAAGAGTGATAAGGATGGAGAGCTGCTGGAGTGGGGATGAGATGAAGAGAGGAAGAGAAAGGGAGAGATAAAGAGAGAGGGAAAGCTTGGACAGACAGGATTTAAACTTGAACTTCTGAAAGCAGGGCTTCAACTCTGAGGACCGATGTTTTCTCTCTGAGACCAAGCGTCAACTTCAACTGATCAACAGCCAATGTGACCGCGATTAGAGAGTGTATGTGTGTGTGTGTGTGTGTGTGTGTGTGTGTGCACATGTGCCCGCATGCTCATTCCCTCACACAGATGAAAGCAACTACTGTAAAAAAAAGAACAATAAAAAAGAAAATAAAACAATTTTACACAAGGAAATCAATCCACTGATCCAAAAGTCGACAGATCCAAAAAGTCGACAGATCCCCCCCCCCCCCCCCCCCCCCCCAAAAAAAAGGAAGTGTCTGTAACAACTTCCGGCCACAGAGGAGTAACAGACTGTCCATTTTCTGGCTATATACACTATGTCACGGGGCTAAGGTCGCTCAGGCCCGGGATTCAATTCAAGTTTAATAAACGTTTTCACCTTGACCTGCCTAGGGGGTTTATTGACATGCGAGAGGGAGACAAATGCCCCAAAATAGGTGTCCCACAAAGCACCTCACCCAGGCTTTATGTTTGGGTTGACAAAACAAAACACAAGAAAAAGGCTTTCATCAGAAAACTAAAAAGCTTACAAGTTCTACTAATATACTTATATATCATCTGAACTCGAAAGTATGTTGTCGGCTGTAGAATCACAAATGGCCCAGCACTGCAGTAAAGCACAGTAAACACTATACTCAGCAGCTATCAAGCGGTAAGTATACATTGCCCATCTGTCGATAAGGAGAGAGGTTGTAACTGTAGGTCCCTGGGGTAAAGTGTGGGACAACTGAATTTCCCGTGCCTGACAATGTGCTGGGGAAATATAGATAGGATGTGTCTAAATGGCACTAAAAGTATAGGGTTATGGTCAAAAGTGGTGCACAATATAGGGAATAGGGTGCCATTTGGGAGGCACACACAGGGTAGAGGAGCGGCAGAGACAGACTTGATTGACTTGCCTCAAAATTGTTATTCGCTGCCTTGCACAGGCTAGCTTAAATCTAGCATCAGCGTTTTACACCTCATTTCTGGACTATTAAGTAACCTAGTGCATGTCATTAAAATAATAATTGGTAAGAGGGAGAAAGTGGGCAATGGTAGCATCTCAAATGGCACCCTATTTCCTAGAGTGCACAACATTTGACCATAGCCCTATGAGCTCCGGTCAAAAGTAGTGCACTAAATAGGGACTACGGTGCCATTTGGGACTCATTCAATGTTATGCACTTTTCAAACGCTAAAGAGTCATTTGGCGAGGACTATTCATTTTGATAACTCAAAAGAGGGGCCAATCTTAGGTAATGGAGCCAGATCAGCTAGTCTTGATCCAGGCACCTGGGGGACTCGCCTGAGAGGGCATGTATCCCTACAGCCCCTTCTGTTGATCACTCACCTCTCCAGAGTGGTAATATACTACACCTCTTCAAAATTAGTGGATTTGGCTATTTTAGCCACACTTGTTTCTGACAGGTGTATAACACTGAGCACACAACCGTGCAATCTCCATAGAGAAACATTGACAGTGAATGGCCTTCCTGAAGAGCTTAGTGGATGCCACCTTTCCAACAAGTCAACTCGTCAAATTTCTGCCCTGCTAGAGCTGCCGAGGTCAACTGTAAGTGTTGTTATTGTGAAGTAGAAACGCCTAGGATGAACAACGGCTCACCCACAAAGTTGTAGGCCGAACAAGAACAGGACCGCAAACTGCTGAAGCATATAGTGTGTAAAAAACTGTATGTCCTCAGTTGCAACACTCACTACAGAGTTCCAAACTACCTCTGGAAACAACGTCAGCACAATAACTGTTAGTCGGGAGCTTCATGAAATGTGTTTCTATGGCCGAGCAGCCACACACAAGCCTACAATCACCCAGTGTCATCTGGAATGGTGTAAAGCTCGCCTCCATTGAACTCTGGAGCTGTGGAAACGCGTTCTCTGGAGTGATGAATCACGCTTCACCATCTGGCAGTCCGACGGACAAATCTGGGTTTGGTGGATGCCAGGAGAACGCTACCTGACCGAATGTGTAGCGCCAACTGTAAAGTTTGGTAATGGAGGCATAATGGTATGGGGCTGTTTTTCATGGTTCAGGCTAGGCCCCTTAGTTCCAGTGAAGGGACATTTTAATGCTACAGCATACAATGACATTCTAGACGATTCTATGCTTCCAACTTTGTTGCAACAGTTTGGGGAAAGCACTTTACTGTTTAAGCATGACATTTCCCCTGTGCACAAAGAAAGGTCCATACAGAAATGGTTTGTAGCGACCGGTGTGGGAGAACTTGACTGGCCTGCACAGAGCCCTGACCTCAACCACATTGGGATGAATTGGAACGCCACTGTGAGCCAGGCGTAATCGCCCAACATCAATGCCGACCTCACTAATGCTCGTGGCTGAATGGAATCAAGTCCCTGCAGCAACGTTCCAACATCTAGTGGAAAGCCTTCCAAGAAGAGTGAAGGTTATTATAGCAGCAAAGGGGGGACCAACTCCATATTAATGCCCATGACGTAGGAATGAGATGTTCGATGAGCAGGTGTCCACGTACCTCTGGTCATTATTTTTCTGTATTGACTTGAACCCTTTCTCTCTCTCCCCCTCTCTTTCCTTCCCCCTCTCAACAAATACACAAAGCACAGGAACACACACACACCTGAACACACACACACACAAACACAAAGTCTCATCTCCAAGAAGAAGTATTTAAAGTGGGGCCGAATTGATTTGCATTATTATGGCCGTTTCCCACAATAGCCCTACTCATGGCTGTAAACCTTAGCGTGAAATGTCCCTGAACAATCACATTTGATATGAGCGGGCATTCCTTAGGTTATGGGTTTTGGCATGCTGAAGGGAGCATGCCAGGATAAGAGAAAGTCTAATATCCTGACTCACACGCACTCACTCAAACACACATGAAGGCCTGGCATGCACGCACACACACCGCCCCCATCCCTCTTGAGCTAGAAATCCATCATTTCAGCCTCATGAAGGTCAATATGGACAATCGATAAGGCTCACTGTGCTGCTACTTTTTCTCTTTTCATTTTATTCATTGGCTGATTTTTGTTTTGTTTATGTGTTTTGGTTGTTACTGGCACCCTGTCAGCAAGGCGGCCCAGGTGTGCCTGGAATCTTCAAGATCGGCAGAGGGAAATTTTGTGTTTGTGCTTTTCTTCCCTGATCCTCAATCTGCTGCCAGGTTTGTCTTAGAGTGGCATTCACGCCCACACACACGCCCACACGCGCACACACACACACACACACACACACACACACACACACACACACACACACACACACACACACACACACACACACACACACACACACACACACACACACACACACACACACACACACACACACACACACACACACACACACACACACACACACACACACACACACACACACACACACACACCTCCACCATGGTATGAGACTTTGACATACACACTGAGAGTGTGCCAGATGTGTGTATGATAGGATGTGATGTGGCACCAAAAGCATGTCTGAAGAAAAGGTCTCTGAATGTCAAATGGCTAGCCTCAATGGAAGACCCATGAGTGGCCCTTTGGTCATGTCCCTGGACTGTACCCATGTCCTCTCACACCCACACCAATATGAAATCGTGTTCAAACGCACAGAGAGGGAACAAAGGGTAAACAAAAGTACTCGACTACACACATGGTGTGCAAACACACATGCTCCCCACAGAACAGACAGAAGATCAGAAGTAGACTTTCACACACACACACACACACACACACACACACACACACACACACACACACACACACACACACACACACACACACACACACACACACACACACACACACACACACACACACACACACACACACACCACACACGCAGGAACACACATGCAAGAGCGCAGAAACACACGCATGTGCACACATGCACGAGCAAGCACAAACACCAGTGTTAATGTTGGCAGTTATTTTATATTTAGTTTTAGTCTTTAAATACCTTAGTCTTAGTCACATTTTAGTCATTTCATACTTTGATAGTTTTAGTTATTATCAGTTGACCATTTTTGTCTACTTTCAGTCACAGTTATTTTTGTCCCATTTTGTTACATTAAATATATATATATTTTTTACTTCCATCATGTGCACATTCAGATAGCCTTTTCCAGCTAGGCCTACTATCCCCTCATAATACTTAGCTGGAAACATTTGTCTTGAGTCAATAAATATTCAACCTCTTTGTTCTGGCAAGCTTAAATAAGTTTGGGATAAAACATTTGCATACCAAGTCACATAATAAGTTGCATGGGCTCACTAATAGTCTTTAACATGACTACTTCAGCTCTGTACCTCACACATACAATTCTCTTTAAGGTCCCTCAGTCGAACAGTGAATTTCAAACACAGATTTAACCACAAAGACCAGGGAGGTTTTCCAATGCTTTGAAAAGAAGGACACCTATTGGTAGACAAAAAAAACAACTATTTTTGGTTAGTGTATCAATACATCCAGTCACTACAAAGATACAGGCATCTTTTTCTAGTTGCCGGAGAGGAAGGAAACAATTTTCACAAGGCCACTGGTGACTTTAAAACAGCTAGAGTTTATTGGCTGTGACAGGAGAAAACTGAGGATGAATCAACAACATTGTAGTTACTCCACAATACTAACCTAAATGACAGAGTGAAAAGTGGGAAGCATGTACAGAATATAGATATAATCCAAAACATGCATCCTTTTTGCAATAAGGCACTAAAGTAAAGTAAAAAAATGGCTAAGAAATAGATTTTATGTCCTGAATGCAAGCTTATGTTTAGGGAAAACAACACAACACATCACTGAGTACCACTCTTCATATTTTCAAACATTGTGGTGGCTGCATCATGCCACCGGCAATGACAAGGAAGTTTTTTAGGATAAAAAGAAATGGAATAGAGCAAGCACAGGCAAACTCCTAGATGAAAACCTGGTTCAGTCTGCTTTCCAACAGACACTGGGAGACAAATTCACCTTTCAGCAGGACAACAACCTAAAACACAAGGCCAAATATACACTGGAGTTGCTTACCAAGACAACATTGAATGAGTGGCCGAGTTACAGTTTTGACTCAAATTGGCTTGGCAAGTCTTTAAATTGGCTGTCTAGCAATGATCAACAACCAACTTGACAGAGCTTGAAGAATTTTAAAAAGAATAATAGTGCAAATTGTACAATCCAGGTTAGAGACTTACCCAGAAAGACTCACAGCTGTAATCGTTGCCAAAGGTGTAACATGTATTGACTCAGGGGTGTGAATAGTTACGTAAATGAGTCAAGGGGTGTGAATACTTTCTGAATGCACTGCAGGCAATAAAGCTTTGGCTACAGGCATAAAATATAGCTCTGATTTTCTTCCCCCATCATATCCATCGGAGGGAGGTAAATCACAGTGATTTCCTTGAAAATGGGAGAATTTGAGTTTTCCATAAATACCAGAAGTATTAATTCAGCAAATAGCATTCGATTTTTCAATTGAAAAAAAGCAACTCGCATTTGCTGACCGCAAGAATGTGAAAAAAAGGTGATATGAACACCAACGCACATGGCAAATAGAGCTTTTGATGTGATCAGGGGGAAAAAAGGCCTACATCAAAGCAAAGATTATCAAAGACATTATTGTTTCTAATTGAGGTAAGTTACAATTGAAGTGTCCTGGCTGAGCTCAGTTCAAAAGAGAGGCTAATGATTGAAGTGACCGCTGGGGAGCTGTGTGTGGGAAAGAGCCAGCTCACTTCAAAGACCTTATCGGTCAATGAGAGGATTGCATTAAATATTCTGCAACGGTATGCATGTTTATGATTGGACACAATTTGATGAAAAGGAGCTTCAGGGCAAATTGAATGTCCATTAGTCTCACATGGAATTCTCGTCTCCTTACATTTTTGTCAATTAAAATGAAAAGTAATTTCTAATAGATATGATTTTTTTTCAGGGCACCTTGTCTCATTATTCGTTTTCATCAGGAAAAATAGGTAGTTGACAAATATGATTATTCTCTAGTTCTTGTTGAGGAAAAGAACATCGCCACACGTACCACAGCTCCATGCAGCTTGGCACAGGAGGCCATGTCAACACCAATGTCCCTAATCAAAGTCAAAGGGGCATAAACATGGTTATCTAAAGTCTCTCTCCCCTTTCCCAGCCCGTGGCCTCGCTCTCTCCCTGCCTGTCAGCTGAGTGTGTCTCTGTGTGTGTGTGTGTGTCAGAGTGAAAGCCATGGAGAGAGCCAGGAAATCCCGCTCACCAGAGAAGAAAGAGATTCAATCACAAGGTCTGCCAAGAAGCCTACAGGGACAAAGGGGTCACCCACCTATCCCTCAGCCCGAACCTCATACGCTAAAATCACACTGAGCGTGCACCATGTGAATGTCACACACACACACACACACACACACACACACACACACACACACACACACACACACACACACACACACACACACACACACACACACACACACACACACACACACACACACACACACACACACACACACCAAAAACAGCAAAACAAACATGCTTCTAACTAATCAGATCTCTTCTAATCATCCTAAACACCACCACTTCAAATTATGCCGACTAGCCAACAAAACCGTTGGCAATTACTGTACAAAATAGTGGTCCTTTATTTTGAAGCGCTGTGAAGTTGGGCTAATTGGGCCTCAGGGCCAAAAATGTGAAGTGTTAAACAGTGGGAGAGAGTTTTGCTAACAAAAGTAATTTGGAATGTTGGACGGAGCCCACCACTCTGTTGGCCCAAACCATCCTAATGACTTTAATTAGCAACATCCTCGTATGGGCCTGGATTAACACGCTGGGTAGCTGGACAATGGTCACTAAATACAGAGAGACTGGGAGAAAAGGAGGGAGGGAGACAGAGAGAAAAATAGAGAGAGAGAGGGAGAGAGAGACTCCGCATGCAGAATTCTGCAAAAATATCCTCAGTGTACAACGTAAAACACCAAATAATGCATGCAGAGCAGAATTAGGCCGACACCCGCTAATGATCAACATGCAGAAAAGAGCAAGCTGGTCCTGGGGGTCTGTTCACAAACACAAAAAGACCCCACAGAGCCCCAGGACTGCAACACAATTAGACCCAACCAAATCATGAGAAAACAAAAAGATAAATACTTGACACATTGGTAAGAATGAACAAAAAAACTGCACAAACTAGAATGGTATTTGACCCTAAACAGAGACAGAATACCTGACCCCAAACTTCACTAGGAAAGCCAGTTAAGAACAAATTCTTATTTTCAATGAGGGCCTAGGAACAGTGGATTAACAGCCTTGTTCAGGGGCAGAAAGACAGCTCGGGGATTCGAGGGATTCCAACTTGCAACCTTTCGGTTACAAGTCCAACACTCTAACCACAAGGCTACCTGCCACCACATTTATGTTTATTTATTTTCCCTTTCATACTTTAACTATTTTAACATTGTTACAAAACTGTATATAGGCACAATATGACATTTGAAATGTCTTTATTCTTTTGGAACTTCTGTGAGTGTAATGTTTACTATGAATTTGTATTGTTTATTTCACTTTTGTTTATTATCTACTTCACTTGCTTTGGCAACGTTAACATATGTTTCCCATGCCAATAAAGCCCCTTGAATTGAATTGAATTGAGAGAGAGAGAGATAGTGTGGTCTTTATTTGCAGCTGGTTGCAGCGAAGAAAGACCACAGTCTATTGGACTCTAGTCGAAAGTAATGCACTCTGTAAGGAATAGGGTGTCATTCGGGACCCAGCCTGTTGCTATGTTTCATCTGGGGGGCAGCAAGAGCAGTGCAATGAAACAATTCCTATTATTTTCCCATTTCCTTTTGATTTTGGTCTGTGGGTGTTCAGATGATGATTCTGGTATCATAAATAGTGGATTGTATAAAATACATTTGAATGCTTCACACACATTACAAAAACAGGCGGATAAGATGATATAACTCGATCAAAAGAAACGACAATAACCATTCTTGGACAATTGCTACAACAATATGCCTTTATCTCAGATTGAATTCACCTACAGTACAGTAGATTATCACGTGTATAAAAATGTACTAAATACTAATTTGTGGATGAGCAAGTCTTTCATTGAGTTTATTGTATACTTAGTCTAGATTTCAGCTGAATTTATCTGGGTTATAATACCATGAGCTAGCTGTACGTGCGTTATCATTTTGATTGAAGTTTGGGCTGAATCAATTCTTCATAATAAATCAATTTAGGACGTGTCAGTTTGGCACAACGGGTTCCAGGAGAGTAGGATGTCAGTAGCCTCTGACTCCCTGGCTCTGTGTGTGACAGCCTCAGAGGACAGGTGCTGTAATAGAAAACCTGTGATTTATAGGTTGGCCGCATCCCACGCAACCTAACACAACACCGCCAAGACAAATCACCTCACGGGGAATCTGCTGGAGCTCAACCCCCCAAAAAAAACCACTTCACTAGACACAACATCCTCATAGTCCCAAATAGGCAAAAAGCCTCCTGTAAATGTTTAAAGAAAAAGCCTGGCGGTGTATTTCAATATTCAACACAGAGGTCCAAAGGTGAAATGTGAGTGTGGGGGTCACGCATCGGGGGAGTTTATTTTCTTGTGGTGCTAACCCCAATACAGCCTCACTAAACACAACATCCCATATAGTTCAAAGGAATATTTAAGGTTCAGAAAAAAAAGCCATGCAATGTTTGTCAACATGGAGGTCAAAAGGTGAAAGGTCAATAAAGGGGGCATGCATGGTGGGAGTTTATTTACTCCTCCTGTTTACCTCTGACAGAGTGACTCTGAGGCGGGGGTCAATAAGGGGCTGACCTTTTATCAACACTAATGTATTCTCACCTCAGCCGTTTCAGACTAAACTCTCTCTCCCCGGGGGACAAAATGGTAAGGGTAACTCACGTCGGCCAATTGAGTCCCAGCATTTTCAGCATTAGGCGATATCTGACGCATCCTGTTTTGTAGTTTCACGGTGTGGTAGATTGGACTGATTGGGTGGTTATCGTCGTCAAAAGATCTGATTACCCACAAGGCACTGCAACTGTCATAAACCTCTGCCGTAGAAATGTCACAGAATATCACAAATAACATTTTGAGGATATTTTCTCGCAAGATTCAAGAGCATGATTATCTAAACATGTTCTATATTTGATATGATTGTAAAAAGACGGACAGCCTTGCTTGTTTCTCACCACAATGGGACTATCTCTCTTTGCAATTGAATTGTTATGTAGGCAAAAATAACTGCGAGCAGTGTCAAAAGGTCAAATTCATCGACCTACTATGCCGCTCTCTTTTGTGCTCCAGGTTGCTTTCAGGTAGGAACTTTTGTAGCTCCCAGAGAAACCTATTACTGTGTTCCATGGCTCGCCTGGAGCACAACAGTACCTGGCTGCGTCAAACTCACAGGAATCCCTATTAACAGCAGTGGGTCGTCTTGACCAAAAACCAAACAAGAACACTTATAAACCAGGTTTGAGCCCTGAATGCTGATTGTGTTACGTGGTGCCAAAGAACAGCACTTAGCCGTGGTATACTGGCCATATACCACACCTCCTTGGGCCTTTATTGCTTAATTATACCATGGCATTGTTGAATACTAATTTCTGGTTGGCTTGAAGGGCATTCTAGGGCATGCATTATTTCCCTATAACGTACGGTATATCAACACGGTAGAATTCAGTGGCTATAGTTCATTCTTACATGTTCTTTGTTTGAGCTCCTTTTGAAATCAAAAGTCGAATTGAAAACATTATTGGCATTGTTGAATTCGATTTTCATAATAGCAAGCTGGACTGATAGTTTGGTTAACTAAACGAGCAAGTCTGTTTGTTTGGTTACCAAGGCAACTACTGTAGCTATCTAGTAAACTTGCTAGCTACTTCAGTGGACGTTGAACACATTTCTACCTGAAAATGAACCCATTTATAGTGGCAAACATGTTAAATTATAGCCATGGTATAAAAGGGATAATGAACTCGGGGCTATGTATTCTGTGGAAAATAATGCAACTCCGTGGAAGGTCAGTCCCGCTCCGCTAGCACGTCCTGGAACACACCTTCCACGTCGTTCATCATTTTCCACAGAATACATAGCCCCTCCTTCATTATCCCTTACGTGCATCCTCCTTGTGATATAGTCAATTGTCATACAGACCAGCTAGGCCATGTCAGGTCATGTTCATAACCCACACAAATGTAACAGAAAGAGAAGAACATAAAATATAGGCATTATTGTCAAAATAACGGTGTCAAAAACGACGGATCCCATCAATCATGCATTTTACATTCATTTGACACACTGTGCATCGTGTCCTATGAGGACAAGCTTTTAGTGGTGCGTGTGTCACTGTGTGTGTACGCGTGTGTTTGGGTATATGCATGTCATTGTGTTTGTGTGTGTGTGTGTGCACGCATCTGCGTGTGTATGTCTGTGTGTGTGAAACAATGCCCTGCTAATGTCTTTGTGACAGCTGCCGGAGAGAGCGAGAGAGGAGATTATGAGGCTGACCTGCTGACCGATATCCAGCAAGCTGTTTCCCCTGCTGTAATCAGTCTATACATAAGACATTACACTACCATCCAGCCTGGCATATTTCTTACTGTACTACTCCCCTTTAGCTCTACAATCTGGCTCACACTGAGCGCGTGTGTGTGTGTGTGTGTCTGTGTGTGTGTGTGTGTGTGTGTGTGTGTGTGTGTGTGTGTGTGTGTGTGTGTGTGTGTGTCTCTATTTTTTAGATGCCAAAGTTGGGCATTAGCCGGCTCTTAATCCAGACATAGCAGCCAATAAAAAGCCCTTTTTAGGCTATTTCATCTTCAATGCTGGAGTGCAACTCAATATTTCAACCCTGTGGTTCCTCTTTAACACCTAAATTGCGTCTCCTCCCTCTCATTTGCAATATGGTCCACCTGGGAACTGCTTTCCACTGCATATTATTTTCTCCCAGATCACTGTGCATGGAGTAAAGGAGATGGGGAGAGGAAACATCTTTAAAGTATTGTGATTCACCCATGGTTGAGATATGCTTCTCCTTCCACCGGTGAATTTGATTCATTCAGAGACAGAACTTTGATCAGAGTGCATGAACTTTCGTATCAAAGGGCATAGAGGGGAGAAAAGCAGCACACACGCATATTACTTACAACACGAACGAGAGCACCAACAAAGGTTTTAAGACAAGGCACCAGCTTTTGAACCTTCTTTGACCTCGGACATAATTCACACCTTGACAGCACTCTGATTTTGCAAAAGTGTGTTTTGCACAAAGAGTTTGCTGCCGGCGATGCTGCGTTCTGGGGGTTGATGTGCGAGCAGTAACACCCCTGTGCGATGTTTTGGTATCCTACCACCAGATGACAAATAGCTCGGGGCTGCTACAAGCATACGTGTGCTAGTAATTGCTAACGAGGGAGAAAGCGGTATGAATGATTTGTTGGTAACCAACATTCATCCTTCACTATCTGTCTGGCTGCAACTCCATGTGCTTAGCACTCATTTTGTCACCTTGGAACTCATGCAAACAAAAAAACTCTGTATTTCTTTCTCTCTTTTTTCCTCATCCCTCTTGCTGATTCCTCAGCCAAAACAGAGACGGTAGTAATGAGACTGCTGAGGATTTTGTAGAATCCGAGAAAACTCTAAATGAGCGGCGTCGAAAAATAAACTTTCGCCTAATGAATTCCCATGGACGTACATACAGTGAAGTCATGAGAGGGGACGAGAAGACGATCGGGGACTGAGAAGAGGGACCCTTCTTCTGCTG
Organism: Salmo salar; assembly: GCF_965601325.2. Classification (NCBI taxonomy): domain Eukaryota; kingdom Metazoa; phylum Chordata; class Actinopteri; order Salmoniformes; family Salmonidae; genus Salmo; species Salmo salar. Next base: position 32,405,115 of record NC_138294.1, on the reverse strand, counting down.
TTGTGCTTGTTTACTAATCTCTAACACTCAAACCCCAGATGCTTGTGAAAAGATTAAAGGGAGAAGCCGAACGCCACAAACGCCATATTGTCTGACTCCACAAGTTTGTTTCTCAGCGGGTCACCTTTGATCTGAGCTCAGTTGACAGCGACGGCGAAGAGGAGAGTTGCAGTAATCTCTGTCATCTATTCTAACATGAGAGTAATTTGTTATCCATTTTCTCCCTCCCTATGAGTTCAAAAGTTATCTTGAACTTCAGGGGGAATGACTACTTATTTAATGAAGGGGCTTATTTATTAATAAATGATTGTTAAACTGTGCATGCTTTAAATAATTAACGAGTGGTGTGAGTTACTCACTCATTTCCGCCTCTGAGCGATCGGGGCTGCATAATTCTGTGCAATTAATTAATTAGAAGAGAAATACATCATTTTTTTTTTTTTTACGCCTAATTTCCAATTGCTTGTGTTTGATGCCTAATATCGCAAATGAAGCTGACATAGTTAGTCATTAATGGAATAAGATTCTGGGACTTTTGAGGAGGCCCGTTCTCTCTGTCTGTTCTGTCATCAGTGGGTATCTGAGGGCCACATGCGGGGGTTCTGTGTTTGACCCTGTGAGGGCCTGTCTGTCCGCTTGGCTGGAGTAGCCTCGAGAAAAAGGGAGAAAAAAAACAAAGCTTGAAAACTCGCTGCAATAATAGCAATATAAATGTATTGGTGTCGAGGCAAATTAAAATGTGATTATATATCAAAACCAAGCTTAGGGTTTCAATTTATTCAAATGTGCGAGTGAGTGAAAAGAAACATGATTAGCATATAGAAAAATATGAACAAAGAGCATTGATATGCAAATTGAGGGCCAGTGTAATTTGAATGAACAAATTCAACAATTAATACAAAAGAGGATTTATGCTATAGAAATTAATCATCTGACCTCAATCCCCCTGTGCACATTCACTGAGATGATATGAAACCCGGGTCTGCGCGACTTTGAAAAAAAGCACAATAAGAAACACCTGATTACAGTCATTTTGCCGGAACCGGGCCTCGAGACCACCGCTTAACCATTTTTATTCAAATGATTTCAAATGACAGCTTCCCACTGTCACAGGTAACCGGGTAGAACAGGCGAGAACAAGTGGCCCAATGACCGTTGAGTAGATGTTAAAATGGAAATTGATTAAGAGAACACGCAAGGCCTTATTTTGGAACATGACATCCTTCCCTTGAAGGAGAATGGAGGGGGGTGACGGAGACTATGTCCCAAATGGCACACTATTCCACATATTGTCCATTACTTTCGACAGGAGCCCTACCGGTATATAGGAAAAAGGGTGCCATTTGGGATGCAGGTGAGACGATGTGGTCCGTGGCCATGATGCCTGAAACCAGGAAGCTTCGGTTATCATCTCAAATGCTGGGGCAAATTGCATTATTATCTTCCTCACAGACAAGGTTGAGCTCAACTAAATTACTTTTCTGCACTTTGCCTACTACCCAGAGCCCCATTTGACAAACTACATCAATACCTGCCACTGCCATGCAGATTGTAATTTATATGGGCTGTGAGGGAGAGAGGGAGAGAGGGAGCAAGAGAGAGAAAGAGAGAGGGATAGCAAGAGAGAGAGAGCGGGAGAGAGAGCGAAAGAGCATGAGAGCAAGAGAGCGAGAGAAGGAAGATGCAGAGCTAGGGCCCCAGAGGACTTAAGGTTCACAAGAGGACAGCTCTCTTCCATCATGCTTAGCGGTTGTTTCACAACTACTGGGCTTGATTTTGTTGTTTCACTGCTAACGCCTTCATATTTCTCATTATATACAGTACCAGTCAAAAGTTTGGACAAACCTACTCATTACAGGGTTTTTCTTTATGTTTACTATTTTCTACATAGTAGAAAATTAGTGAAGACATCAAAACTATTAAATAACACATATTGAATCATGTTGTAACCAAAAAAGTGTTAAACAAATCAAAATGATTTTATATTTGAGATTCTTCAAAGTAGCCACCCTTTGCCTTGATGACAGCTTTGCACACTCTTGGCATTCTCTCAACCAGCTTCATGAGGTAGTCACCTGGAATGCATTTCAATTAACAGGTGTGTGTTGTTTAAAGTTAATTTGTGTAATTTCTTTCCTTCTTAATGTGTTTGAGCCAATCAGTTGTGTTGTGACAAGGTAGGGGTGGTATACAGAATATAGACCTATTTCGTAAAAGACCAAGTCCATATTATGGAACGAACAGCTCAAATAAGCAAAGAGTAACAAAAGTCCGTCCTCAATTGAAGTTTCTTCAAGTGCAATTGCAAAAGTCATCAAGCGCTATGATGAAACTGGCTCTCAAGGAAGACCCAGAGTTACCTCTGCTGCAGAGGACAAGCTCATTAGAGTTAACTGCACCTCAGATTGCAGCCCAAATAAATGCTTCACAGAGTTCAAGTAACAGACACATCTCAACATCAACTGTTCAGAGGAGACTGCATGAATCAGGCCTTCATGGTCGAATTGGTGCAAAGAAACCACTACTAAAGGACACCAATAAGAAGAGACTTGATTGGGCCAAGAAACACAAGCAATGGCCATTAGACCGGTGGAAATATGTAATTTGGTCTGATGAGTCCACATTTGACAACCGTTGTGTCTTTGTGAGACGCAGAGTAGGTGAACGGGTGATCTCCGCATTTGTGGTTCTCACCGTGGAGCATGGAGGAGGTGAGATGGTGTGGGGATGCTTTGCTGGTGACACTGTCTATGATTTATTTAGAATTCAAGGTAGACTTAACCGGCATGTCTACCACAGCATTCTGCAGCGATATGCCATCCATCTGGTATGTGTTTAGTGCGACTATCATTTGTTTTTCAACAGGACAATGACCCAACACACCTCCAGGCTGTGTAAGGGCTATTTGATCAAGGAGAGTGATGGAGTGCTGCATCAGAGGACCTGGCCTCAACACAATTGAGATGTTTTGGGATGAGTTGGACCGCAGAGTGAAGGAAAAGCAGCCAACAAGATCTCAGCATTTTGTGGGAACTCCTTCAAGACTGTTGGAAAAGCCTTCCTCATGAAACTGGTTGAGAGAATGGCAAGAGTGTGCAAAGCTGTCATCAAGGCAAAGGGTGGTTTCTTTGAAAAATCTAAAATCTAAAATCTATTTAGATTTTTTAACACCTTTTTTGGTTACTACATGATTTCTTATGTGTTATTTCATAGTTTTGATGTCATCACTATTATTCTACAATGTAGAACATAGTAAAATTAAAGAAAAATCATTGAATGAGTAAATGTGTCCAAATCTTTGACTGGTGTATGTTAACTTCTCCTGCTATACTGCTAGCCAACTACTGTGTAATGGCTAGCCATCTTGCTAGCATTGTTAGCCTGCTAGGCTGTTAGCTTATCATGTTACTAGGCTACTGCTTACCAACTACTTGTCACGCCCTGATCTGTTTCACCTGTCCTTGGGATTGTCTCCACCCCCTCCAGGTGTCGCCGATTTTCCCCAGTGTATTTATCCCTGTGTTTCCTGTCTCTCTGTACCAGTTTGTCTTGTATGTTTCCAAGTCAACCAGCGGCTGTTTGCATTTCTCCTTTTTCTAGTCCTCCTGGTTTTGACCCTTGCCTGTTTTTGATATTGCACCCACCTGCCTGACCATTCTGCCTGCCTGCCACTCTGTACCTCATGGACTCTGATCTGGTTTTGACCTTTTGCCTGTCCACGACCATTCTCTTGCCTACTCTTTTTGGATTAATAAACATTGTAAGACTCCAACCATCTGCCTCCTGTGTCTGCATCTTTGTCTCGCCTTGTTGCATACTGATACTACTGGGTAAACTGCTTGAATGGATGGATACTGTGGATGAAATGGATAGATGAAAGCGTAGCATTGCATGAAAAAGGTATTTCCAATTTAAAAAGAGCCATTTTGAAGGGCATACAGCAGCATTAGTTTTGCTCCAATTCAAAGGATGAGATTAATAAGTAGAATATCTCTTAGCCATGATAGGGGCATCCACTCTTTCCATAAACCCCTGCTCGCAAAGTGCTGTTCTTTCCATTGCTGGGAAATGGCTTCTGGGAAATTAGTATGAATGAATTCCTTTTGAACTTCTCATCTCTGTGGCTGTGCACCAACGCTAATGAAGACCACTTAGAAAAAAACAGAGCTGTTTTGAACAGGAAGTGCACTATTACCCCATATGCTAACCTTCCATACATACAGTGGCTTGCGAAAGTATTCACCCACCTTGGCATTTTTCCTATTTTATTGTCTTACAACATGGAATTAAAATGGATTTTTGGGGGGGTTTGTATCAATTTATTTACAAAACATGCCTACCACTTTGAAGATGCAAAATACATTTTATTGTGAAACAAACAAGATAAAACACTGAAAACTTCATTGTGTGTAACTATTCACCCCCCCCCCCCAAAGTCAATACTTTGTAGAGCCACCTTTTGCAGCAATTAAGGCTGCAAGTCTCTTGGGGTATGTCTCTATAAGCTTGGCACATCTAGCCACTGAGATTTTTGCCCATTCTTCAAGGCAAAACTGCTCCAGCCCCTTCAAGTTGGATGGGTTCTGCTGGTGTACAGAAATCTTTAAGTCATACCACAGATTCTCAATTGGATTGAGGTCTGGCCTTTGACTAGGCCAATCCAAGACATTTAAATGTTTCCCCTTAAACCACTCGAGTGTTGCTTTAGCAGTATGCTTAGGGTCATTGTCCTACTTGAAGGTGAACCTCCATCCCAGTCTCAAATCTGTGGAAGACTGAAACAGGTTTCCCACAAAATGTCCCTGTATTTAGCGCAATCCATCATTCCTTCAATTCTGACCAGTTTCCCAGTCCCTGCCGATGAAAAACATCCCCACAGCACTATGCTGCCACCACCATGCTTCACTGTGGGGATGGTGTTTTTGTGGTGATGAGAGGTGTTGGGTTTGCGCCAGAAATAGAGTCTTCCTTGATGGCCAAAAAGCCCAATTTTAGTCTCATCTGACCAGAGTACCTTCTTCCATGTGTTTGGGGAGTCTCCCAAATGCCTTTTGGCGAACACCAAACGTGTTTCCTTATTTTTTTCTTTAAGCAATGGCTCTTTCTGGCCACTCTTCTGTAAAGCCCAGCTCTGTGGAGTGTACAGCTTAAAGTGGTCCTATGGACAGATACTCCAATCTCCACTGTGGAGCTTTGCAGCTCCTTCAGGGTTATCTTCGGTCTCTTTATTGCCTCTCTACTTTAATGCCCTCCTTGCTTATGTCCGTGAGTTTTGGTGGGCGGCCCTCTCTTGGCAGGTTTGTTGTGGTGCCATATTCTTAAAACAAAATTTCAAATAGATTTAATGGTACTCTGTGGGATGTTCAAAGTTTTGGACATTTTTTATAACCCAACCCTGATCTGTACTTCTCCACAACTTTATCCCTGACCTGTTTGGAGAGCTCCTTGGTCTTCATGGTGCCGCACGCTTGGTGGTGCCGCATGCTTGGTGGTGTTGCAGACTCTAGGGCCTTTCAGAACAGGTGTATATATACTGAAATTATGTGACAGATAATGTGACACTTAGATTGCACACAGGTGGACTTTATTTAACTAATTATGTGACTTCTGAAGGTAATTGGTTGCACCAGATCTTATTTTGGGGCTTTATAGCAAAGGGGGTGAACACACACACACACCACTTTTCAGTTGTACATTTTTTGTAATTTTTTTAAACAAGTAATTTTTTAAATTTTACTTCACCAATTTAGTCCATTACATGAAATCCAAATAAAAACCCATTTAAATTACAGGTTGTAATGTGACAAAATAGGAAAAATGCCAAGGGGATGAATATTTTTTTAAGGCACTGTATATCAGGTAACGCGATGTGTTGTAACGGTTGTCGTTGGGAATAGAGGACCAAAATGCAGCAGGAATGTGGATGCTCATCTTGTATTTATTTTTAAATAAAGAGAACACCAAAATAACAAAAACGAAGAACTCACGAACAACAAAACAGTCTTGTCATGCTCACACAGGCAAAACAAGAAACAATCTCCCACAACACTACACCAAACAATTACCCATATATAGGACTCTCAATCAGAGGCAACGAGAAAGCACCTGCCTCCAATTGAGAGTCCAACCCCCCATTAACCTACACATAGAAATACCACAAACCAGAAAGAACATAGAAATACAAAACATTGAACATAGACCAAAACCCGGAAATAATAAATCAAACACCCTACTACATAAATCACCACCCCGAACCACATAAACAAAATACCCTCTGCCACGTCCTGACCAAACTACAATAACAAATAACCCTTATACTGGTCAGGACGTGACATGTGTCACACGTATACTAAACTACTCTGGTATTATGACGTGTTTTACACATAGAAAATCATGAATGAATGTAATTTCACCATGACCATTGCATGTCCTTCCCCTTGTACAGTCGAAGTCGGAAGTTTACATACACATAGGTTGGAGTCATTAAAACGTATTTTTCAACCACTCCACAAATGTCTTGTTAACAAACTATAGTTTTGGCAAGTCGGTTAGGACATCTACTTTGTGCATGACACAAGTAATTCTTCCAACAATTGTTTACAGACAGATCATTTCACTTATAATTCACTGTATCACAATTCCAGTGGGTCAGAAGTTTACATACACTAAGTTAACTGTACCTTTCAACAGCTTGGAAAATTCCAGAAAATGATGTCATGGCTTTAGAAGCTTCTGATAGGCTAATTGACATCATTTGAGTCAATTGGAGGTGTACCTGTGGATGTAATTCAAGGCCTACCTTCAAACTCAGTGCCACTTTGTTTGACATCACGGGAAAATCAAAAGAAATCAGCCAAAACCTCAGAAAAATAATTGTAGACCTCCACAAGTCTGGTTCATCCTTGGGAGCAATTTCCAAATGCCTGAAGGTACCACATTCATCTGTACAAACAATAGTACACAAGTATAATCACAATAGGACCACGCAGCCGTCATACCGCTCAGGAAGGAGATGCGTTCTGTCTCCTAGAGATGAACGTACTTTAGTGCTAAAGGTGCAAATCAATCCCAGAACAATAGCAAAGGACCTTGTGAAGATGTTGGAGGAAACATGTACAAAAGTATCTATGTCCACAGTAAAACGAGTCCTATATCGACATAACCTGAAAGGCTGCTCAGCAAGAAAGAAGCCACTACTCCAAAACCCCCATAAAAAAGCCGGACTATGGTTTGCAACTGCACATGGGGACAAAGATCATACTTTTTGGAGAAATGTCCTTTGGTCTGATGAAACAAAAATAGAACTGTTTGACCATAATGACCACCGTTATGTTTGGAGGAAAAAGGGGGAGACTTGCAAGCCAAAGAACACCATACCAACCGTGAAGCACGGGGGTGGCAGCATCATGTTGTGGGGATGCATTGCTGCAGGAGGGACTGGTGCACTTCACAAAATAGATGGCATAATGACGAGGGAAATTATGTGGATACAGTTGGGGTCAGTTAGGATCACCACTTAATTTTAAGAATGTGAAATGTCAGAATAATAGTAGAGAGAATGAATTATTTCAGCTTTTATTTCTTTTATCACATTCCCAGTGGGTCATACGTTTACATACACTCAATTAGTGTTTGGTAGCATTGCTTTTAAATTGTTTAACTTGGGTCAAACATTTCGGGTAGCATTCCACAAGCCCATTCCTCCTGACAGAGCTGGTGTAATTGAGTCAGGTTTGTAGGCCTTTTCAGTTCTGCCCACAAATGTTCTATAGGGTTGAGGTCAAGGCTTTGTGATGGCCACTCCAATACCTTGACTTTGTTGTCCTTAAGCCATTTTGCCACAACTTTGGAAGTATGCTTGGGGTCATTGTCCATTTGGAAGACCCATTTACGACCAAACTTCAACTTCCTGACTGATGTCTGATGTGTAAAGGCAATGCTACCAAATCCTAATTGAGTGTATGTAAACTTCTGACCAACTGGGAATGTGATGACAGAAATAAAAGCTGATAGAAATAATTATCTCTACTATTATCCTGACATTTCACATTCTTAAAATAAAGTGGTGATCCTAACAGACCTAAGAAAGGGAATTTTTTCTAGGATTAAATAGCAGGAATTGTGAAAAACTGAGTTTAAATGTATTTGGCTAAGGTGTATGTAAACTTCCGACTTCAACTGTATATATCTCTGAAGGAACATGGCTCACACCTCAGTGACGAAAAAACAGTGCCACTCTGCATTTACATTGACTTTGCTAACCGTTAGCAGCAGGTAAAGCAGCCTAGCCTATTTCAATATAAAGCTCAGGACATCTTTTGACAGTGTGATACAAATGTAATCGCTCCACTCCCAACACCAACCCTATGCCTGCATTATTGCTTAGTCACTTGATATCGTCTTCCTTTTACGAGAAGCCATATGGAAGGAAAGAGAAGGTGTTTGGTCTCCCTTGTGTTTGATGCATTTGGGTCGCTGGCGGTCGTCACACCACAGTGGTGCGCCGCTG
>NC_138294.1:32321606-32391606 GCF_965601325.2 Salmo salar | reverse complement strand
TCTCTATCTCTCTCTCTCTCCTCTACCTCACTCTCTCTCTTCTCTACCTCTCTTCTAGTTTTCTCTTTCTGACCAGTAGTCCTTATTTCTTGCTGTGGAGGTTGGGATGACGATTAGTGAAGACCTTATTATGGATAACGCAGGCGTTCTCTGATCAAAGGTAGTAATAATATCCAACCTAACAATACTAAACAATACATGAAAATCCCCAAAAATAAAGGAATTAAGAAATAAAGAAATATTACAACGAGCAATGTCAGAGTCTGGAATATAAATATACATTTACATTTTACATTTACGTCATTTAGCAGACGCTCTTATCCAGAGCGACTTACAAATTGGTGCATTCACCTTATGATATCCAGTGGAACAACCACTTTACAATAGTACATCTATATCTTTTTTGGGGGGGGGAGGGGGTTAGAAGGATTACTTAATCCTATCCAAGGTATTCCTTAAAGAGGTGGGGTTTCAGGTGTCACCGGAAGGTGGTGATTGACTCCGCTGTCCTGGCGTCGTGAGGGAGCTTGTTCCACCATTGGGGTGCCAGAGCAGCGAACAGTTTTGACTGGGCTGAGCGGGAACTGTGCTTCCGCAGAGGTAGGGGGGCCAGCAGGCCAGAGGTGGATGAACGCAGTGCCCTTGTTTGGGTGTAGGGCCTGATCAGAGCCTGAAGGTACGGAGGTGCCGTTCCCCTCACAGCTCCGTAGGCAAGCACCATGGTCTTGTAGCAGATGCGAGCTTCAACTGGAAGCCAGTGGTGTGTGCGGAGGAGCGGGGTGACGTGAGAGTGCCTTCAGAAAGTATTCACACCCCTTGACATTTTCAAAATGTTGTTGTTTCATAGCCTGAATTTAAAATGGATTACATTGAGATGTTGTGTCACTGGCCAACACACAATACCCCATAATGTCAACGTGCAATTATGTTTTTCGAAATTTGTACAAATGAATAACAAATGAAAAGCTGAAATATCTTGAGTCAATATTCAAACCCTTTGTTATGGCAAGCCTAAAAAAGTTCAGGAGTTAAAATGTGCTTAATAAGCACATGATGATAAGTTACATGGACTCACTCTGTGTGCAATAATAGTGTTTAACCCTCCTGTTGTGTTCGCTTCATGTTAATTAATGATGTATTCCCGGTCCAAAATGACCCCCCCATTATAGCTGATTATAAATCCATAATAATACATATATTATCACCTAATGTTGTGTTAGATCTTTTTAGCAACTTAAGTTATTGTGAATATTACAAGTTTTGAACTTCTATTTTCTATTTATGGCATGTAGGCCTCATTGACCTGAGCTCATACAACTCGTTTTTGAGTAAAAAAAGCCTAATGTATGGATTATTTTGACTATAACAAATAGTCAGATTAAACATATTGTGCTACTTATCACATACTACTTTGTGTCAAAGTTTAACAAGGACATTTTTTTTGAAACCATTTCAAATGTTTAAATAGTGGCAGGATTTTATGTCATCAACCCGGGATATGGCGTCTCTTGTTGACCCCGGGCTCATCCTGATAACAAATTCCCATTCTTTGACCGGAATGTAACAACAACCTCAGCAGGGCCATCTTCCTCATCACTGGATTGTTCCACATCGGTTGTCTCTTGGTCTGGATCATATTCTGTGTTGTCTTCAACTTCTGACACCTCCTCCTCTAATGCATCTTCACTGTCAGTTTCCTGGCCTCTCTCCTCCTCACCAGTGTCATGATCAAAGATATGATCAAGAGCCTCACATACAGTATATCATTTGGTCATTGGCTACCACAGAATGAATTGTGAGCAAAGCCTCAAAAAAGCTTTATATACCAGAGCTGCGAGAAAAGTTCTATATATTATTGAAACAATGTTGCGATTGTTTGTGAGAATGCAAACAGGTGTAGTTCCCGTGGGGGAAAGATTCTATTGGGGAAAGGTTCCGTGGGTTGCCATGGAAGCCAAGAATGGGAGTGAGGTGTGTGTGTGTGTGTGTATGCTCAAACACACATGCATGTGGGGGTCTGGGAGAGGAAGAGTGTCCATCTGATGAATGGACATGTGCCTGAACTACATTTTATACACTAAATCATCAAAATGTATTTTGTGTGTTCAGATGCCCTGTGTGGACAACGTCATAGAACCTTATATCAATCAGATTAAATGAACTACATTTTTCAGAGAGAAAACTTGTAAATCGGTCCAATTCGACCGGAACACAGCAGGAGTGTTAACATGATTTTTAAATGACTACATCATCTCTGTACTCCACACATATAATTATTTGTAAGGTCCCTCAGTAAAGCAGTGAATTTCAAACACAGATTCAACCGAAAAGACCAGGGAAGTTATCCAATGCATCGCAAATAAGGGCAGTTATTGGTAGATGGGTAAAAATGAAGAAAAAAAAGAAGAGCATGGTGATGTTATAAATTACACTTTGGATGGTGTATCAATACACCCAGTCACTACAAAGATACAGGCGTCATTCCTAACTTAGTTGCTGGAGAGGAAGGAAACTGCTTGGGGATTTCATCATGAGGCCAATGATGATTTTAAAACAGTTACCGAGTTTAATGGCTGTGATAGGAGAAAACTGAGTATGGATCAACAACATTGTAGTTACTCAAATCAAATCAAATTTAATTAGTCAAATGTGCTGAATACAACAGGTGTAGACCTTACAGTGAAATGCTTACTTACGAGCCCCTAACCGACAATGCAGTTAAAAAAAAAATACAGACAAGAATAAGAAATAAAAGTAACAAGTATTATAAGAGCAGGAGTAAAATAACAATAGCGAGACTATATACAGGGGTGTACAGGTACAGTGTCAATGTGCAGGGGCACCGGTTAGTTGATGTACTATGTACAGTTGAAGTTGGAAGTTTACATACACTTAGGTTGGAGTCATTAAAACTATTTTTTTCAACCACTCCACAAATTGTTGTTAACGAACTATAGTTTTGGCAAGTCGGTTAGGACATCTACGTTGTGCATGACACAAGTCATTTTTCCAACAATTGTTTACAGACAGATTATTTCACTTATAATTCACTGTATCACAATTCCAGTGGGTCAGAAGTTTACATACACTAAGTTGACTGTGCCTTTCAACAGCTTGGAAAATTACAGAAAATGTCATGGCTTTAGAAGCTTCAGATAGGCTAACTGACATCAATCGAGTAAATTGGAGGTGTACCTGTGGATGTATTTCAAGGCCTACCTTCAAACTCAGTGCCTCTTTGCTTGACATCATGGGAAAATCAAAAGAAATCAGCTAAGCTAAAAAAATTGTAGACCTCCACAAGTCTGATTCATCCTTGGGAGCAATTTCCAAATGCCTGAAGGTACCACGTTCATCTGTACAAACAATAGTACACAACTATAAACACCATGGGACCACGCAGCCGTCATACCACTCAGGAAGGAGATGCGTTCTGTCTCCTAGAGCTGAACGTACTTTGGTGCAAAAAGTCCAAATTAATCGCAGAACAACAGCAAAGGACCTTGTGAAGATGCTGGAGGAAACAATGTACAAAAGTATCTATATCCACAGTAAAACAAGTCCTATATCGACAACCTGAAAGGCCACTCAACAAGGAAGAAACCACTGCTCCAAAACCACCAGTTTGCAACTGCACATGGGGACAAAGATCATACTTTTTGTAGAAATATCCTCTGGTCTGATGAAACAAAAATAGAACTGTTCGGCCTTAATGACCATGGTTATTTTTGGAGGAAAAAGGTGGGACGCTTGCTTGCCGAAGAACACCTTCCCAACCGTGAAGCACGGGGGTGGCAGCATCATGTTGTGGGGGTGCTTTGCTGCAGGAGGGACTGGTGCACTTCACAAAATAGATGGCATCATGATTCAGGAAAATTATGTGGATATATTGAAGCAACATCTCAAGACAGCATTCAGGAAGTTAAAGCTTGGTCGCAAATGGGTCTTCCAAACAGACAATGACCCCAAGCATACTTCCAAAGTTGTGGCAAAATGGCTTAAGGACAACAAAGTCAAGGTATTGGAGTGGCCATTACAAAGCCCTGACCTCAATCCCATAGAACAGTTGTTGGCAGAACTGAAAAAGCATGTGCGAGCAAGAAGGCCTACAAACCTGACTCAGTTACACCAGCTCTGTCAGGAGGAATGGGCCAAAATTCACCCAACTTATTGTGGGAAGCTAGTGGAATGCTACCCAAAACATTTGACCCAAGATAAACAATTTAAAAGGCAATGCTACCAAATACTAATTGAGTGTATGTAAACTTCTGACCAACTGGGAAAGTGATGAAAGAAATAAAAGCTGAAATAATTCATTCTCTCTGCTATTATTCTGACATTTCACATTCTTATAATGAAGTGGTGATCCGGACTCACCTAAGACAGGGAATTTTTACTAGGATTAAATGTCAGGAATTGAGAAAACTGAGTTTAAATGTATTTGGAAAAGGTGTATGTAAACTTCCGACTTCAACTGTACATGTAGGTAATCTTATGGCTTGGGGGTAGAAGCTGTTTAGAAGCCTTTTGGACCTAGACTTGACGCTCTGGTACCGCTTGCCATGCGGTAGCGGAGAGAACAGTCTATGACTAGGGTGGCTGGAGTCTTTGACAATTTTTATGGCCTTCCTCTGACACCGCCTGGTATAGAGGTCCTGGATGGCAGGAAGCTTGGCCCCATGATGTACTGGGCCGATCGCACTACCCTCTGTAATGCCTTGCGGTCAGATGCCAAGCAGTTGCCATACCAGGCAGTGATGCAACCAGTCAGGACGCTCTCGATGGTGCAGCTATAGAACCTTTTGAGGATCTGAGGACCCATGCCAAATCTTTTCAGTCTCCTGAGGGGGAATAGGTTTTGTCGTGCTCTCTTCATGACTGTCTTGCTGTGCTTGGACCATGTTAGTTTGTTGGTGATGTGGACACCAAAGAACTTGAAGCTCTCAACCTGCTCCACTGCAGCCCTGTCGATGAGAATGGAGGCGTGCTCAGTCCTCTTTTCCTGTAGTCCACAATCATCTCCTTTGTCTTGATCACGTTGAGGGAGAGGTTGTTGTCCTGGCACCACACGGCCAGGTCTCTGACCTCCCCCCTATTGGTCATCTCGTCATTGTCGGTGATCAGGCCTACCACTGTTGTGTCATCGGCAAACTTAATGATGGTGTTGGAGTCGTGCCTGGCCGTGCAGTCATGAGTGAACAGGGAGGACAGGAGGGGACTGAGCATGCACCCCTGAGGGGCCCCTGTGTTGAGGATCAGCATGGCGGATGTGTTGTTCCCTACCCACTCTACAATACTAACCTAATTGACAGAGTGAAAAGAAGAAAGCCTGTACCAAAAAAGTATACTGCAAAACTTTTTGTCCTGAATACAAAGTGTAATGTTCGGGGCAAATCCAAATCAAAACATTACTGAGTACCACTCTCCATTTTTTCAAGGATAGTGGTGGCTGCATCATGTTATGGGTATGCTTGAAAATCTATGGCAAGACTAGAAAATGGTTGTTTAGCAATTATCTAGAACCAATTTGACAGAGTTTGAAGAACTGTGTGAAGTATAATGGGCACATTTAGCACAATCCAGGTGTGGAAAGCTCTTAGAGACTAACCCCAAAAGACTGACTGCTGTAATTGCTACCAAAGGTGCTTCTAAAAAGTATCGACTCAGCGCTGTGAATACTTATGTATATTAGATATTTATTTCATTTTCAGTAAATGTGAGAAACATCTTAAAAACATGTTGTTTTCACTTTGTCATTATGGGGGTATTGTGTGTAGATGGGTGAGAACCAAAAAAAAAGATTGAATCAATTTTGAATTGAGGCCGCAACACGATAACATGTGTACAGTGGGATGTGGGTTGGTATGCTGATGGCACAATACACAGTCTCAGAAATAAAAGTGTGTCTGTGTTGGCCTCCTTTCTAACTAAGTAGCATCTCTCTCTCTCTCTCTCTCTCTCTCTCTCTCTCCTCTCCTCTCCTCTCCTCTCCTCTCCTCTCCTCTCCTCTCCTCTCCTCTCCTCTCCTCTCCTCTCCTCTCCTCTCCTCTCGAGATGAATTAGACCTAAAGATTGTGACAACTATTGCTGAGAGGGAGGTGGGAATAGGCACTCAAATCACAATAATGGTCACCTTGGGTTTCTACCTCTCCCATATGACGGTTCAATATTTGTATGCGAGATAATGTCATTTTTACCTGGAAAAAGAGACCAGGAGTGGTGTTTACTGTGGTGAAGCAGGTCATTTCTTGTCGGTTTAAGTGTGGCGAGTGACATTTGCACACACACACACAGACACACACACACACACACACACACACACACACACACACACAGACACAGACACACACACACACACACACACACACACACACACACACACACACACACACACACAGACAGACATATAAATGCACACATTAAATACAAACATACAGACACACATAGAGAGAGAAAGACACACACACAGAAGCGAGTCGTAGTGAGGTTAAAGGCTGTGACAACTCCAGTTCCAGGGCTAACACACGACTCGAGACCTTTTTCTAAGCACTTAGCAGAGTGTTCTTTTACACGGTCCAATAATGGGGAGCACAGGCAATTACACATGCAGTGTTGTCCTGGGTTAGAAGGGTATATGCATGTCATCGAGTGCGTGTGCCTGTGCCTTGCCTTTGTGTCACAGTGATGAGTGCCTGTGTGTGTGTATGTGTGTGTGCAGCCAAGATCCAGGGCGAAATTCAACGTCAATCCAGGTACCCAGGATGTCGGGAAATGAATTAAAAACCAGCAACTACGGGCAACGGTGAGTGCTATTACCATGAACCATTTTTTATTTAACCTTTATTTAACTAGGCAAGTCAGTTAATTAAGAACACATTCTTCTTTACAATGATGGCCTACCGGGGAACAGTGGGTTAAACTGCCTTGTTCAGGGTTAGAACACTGTATTTTTTACCTTATCAGCTCGGGATTCAATCCAGCAACCTTTGGGTTACTGGCCCAATGCGCTAACCACTAGGCTACCTGCCGCCCCATAGGCATGCAGTTTGTTAGGGCGTTGTGGGCGGGGATGACGGATGACGGATGGGCGTAAGCTGCGAACTCCAGCTCTGAGGATCACATGTTCAATCCCAGGAATGAATGCCTCAACGTAACCTTTGAAATGTGACGTTTATGGACAAACTTGTGTGTGTGTGTGTACCAGTAGTGTGTATATACAGTGCCTTCAGAAAGTATTCATACCCCTTGACTTATTCCACATTTGTTTGGGTTACAGCCTGAATTCAATATTAGTGTTTTTTTTGTTTTCTTTCTCTCCCAGCTACACACAATACCTCCTGAAGACAAAGTGAAATACAGACATATCTAATTTACATAAGTACTCACACCCCTGAGTCAATACTTTGTAGAAGCACCTTTGGCAGCGATTTTCACCTGTGAGACTTTCTCGGTAAGTATCTAACAGCTTTCCACAACTAGATTGTGCAGCATTTGCCCATTATCCTTTTCAAAATTATTCAAGCTCTGTCAAATTGGTTCTTGATCATTTCTAGACAACCGTTTTCAGTTACTACCATAGATTTTCAAGTAGATTTACAGTAAGTCAAAACTGTAACTCGGCCATTCACTGTCTTCTTGGCAATCAACTCCAGTGTATAGTTGTCTTTTTGTTTTAGGTTATTGTCCTGCTGAAAGGTGGATTCATCTCCCAGTGTGTTGGAAAGCAGACTGAAACAGGTTTTCCTCTAGGATTTCCTTAGCTCCGTTCCGTTTATTTTTTATTCAGAAAAATTCCACAGTCCTTAACCATTACAAGCATGCCTATAACATGATGCAGCCACCACTATCCTTCAAAATACGGAGAGTGGTACTCAGTAATGTTTGTATTGGATTTGCCTCAAACATTACACTTTGTATTCAGGACAAAAAGTGAATTGCTTTGCCACATATTTTGCAGTATTACTTAAGATGCATTCATTGTTGAAAACAGTAATAGGAATAGTTTTATTCTGTACAGACTTCCTTCTTTTCACTCTGTCAATTTGGTTAGCATTGTGGAGTAACTACAATGCTGTTGATTAATCCTCAGTTATCTCCTATCACAGCCATTAAACCCTGTAACTATTTTAAAGTCACCATTGGCCTCATAGTGAAATCCCTGTGCGGTTTCCTTCCTCTCCGGAAACTGAGTTAGTTTGATACACCATCCAAAGTGTAATTAATAACTTCACCACGCTCAAAGGGATATTCAATGTCTGTTTTTTTCTACATTGTACAATAATAGCGAAGAAATCAAAACTATGAAATAACCCATATGGAATCATGTAGTAACCAAAAAGTGTTAAACAAACAAATATATTTTATATTTTACATTCTTCAAAGTAGCCACCCTTTGCCTTGATGACAGCTTTGCACACTCTCAGCAAGCTGCACCTGGAATTACATATGCTGAGCACTTGTTGGCTGCATTTCCTTCACTCTGCGGTGATTGTGGAGGCCAGGTCATCTGATGCAGCACTCCATCCCTTTTCTTCTTGGTCAAATAGCCCTTACACAGCCTGGAGGTGTGTTGGGTCATTGTCCTGTTGAAAAACAAATGATCCAAACCAGATGGGATGGCGTATCGCTGCAGAATGCTGTGGTAACCATGCTCGTTAAGTGTGCCTTGAATTCTAAATAAATCACTGATAGTGTCACCGGCAAAGCATCCCCACACCATCACACCTCACATGCGGAGATCATCCTTTCACCTATTCTGCTTCTCACAAAGACATGGCGGTTGGAACTGAAAAATCTCAAATTTGGACTCATCAGACCAAAGGACACATTTCCACCGCTCTAATGTCTAATGTCGATTGCTCATGTTTCTTTGCCCTAGCAAGTCTCTTCTTCTTATTGGTGTCCTTTAGTAGTGGTGTCTTTGCAGCAATTCAACCATGAAGGCCTGATTCACGCAGTCTCCTCTGAACAGTTGATGTTGAGATGTGTCTGTTACTTGAACTCTGTGAAGCATTTATTTGGGCTGCAATTTCTGAGGCTGGTAACTATAATTAATTGATCTTCTGCAGCAGAGGTAACTCTGGGTCTTCCATTCCTGTGGCGATCCTCATGAGAGCCAGTTTTCTCATAGCGCTTGATGGTTTTTGTGACTGTACTTGAAGAAACTTTAAAAGTTCTTGCCATAATATGGACTTGGTATTTTACCAAATAGGGCTATAAACCACCACTACCTTGTCATAACAGAACTGATTGACACAAACGCATTAAGAAGGAAAGAAATTCCACAAAGAAATTCCACAAGCCACACCTGTTAATTGAAATGCATTCCTGGTGACTACCTCATGAAGCTGGTTGAGAGAATGCCAAGAGTGTGTAATGCTGTCATCAAGGCAAAGGCTGGCTACTTTGAAGAATCTAAAGAGAAGAACCATAGAGTTACAATAGAATGACCTGACACAGGTGTCCAACATTTCGTCAGGTTGCCAAGACATCAATGTATATAGTGTTTTCTATGGTTCCCTATTTTTTTTTTGTTACATTTTCAAAAACTTCAAAAAACGTATTTTTGCTTTGTCATTATCGGGTA
The DNA here is from genome assembly GCF_965601325.2 of Salmo salar. Classification (NCBI taxonomy): domain Eukaryota; kingdom Metazoa; phylum Chordata; class Actinopteri; order Salmoniformes; family Salmonidae; genus Salmo; species Salmo salar. Next base: position 32,382,020 of record NC_138294.1, on the reverse strand, counting down.
TTGTGTGTAGATTGGTGAGGTGGAAAAAATGTAATACATTTTAGAATAAAGCTGTAATTTAACAAAATGTGGAAAAAGTCAAGGGGTCTGAATACCTTCCGAAGGAATTGTATGTGTGGGGTACAGAGATGAGGTAGTCATTAAAAAATCATGTTAAACACTATTATTGCACACAGAGTCCATTCAACTTATTAGGAGACTTGTTAAGCCAAATTTTACTCCTGAACTTATTTAGGCTTGCCAAAACAAAGGGGTTGAATAAGATATTTCAGCTTTTCATTTTTTATTAATTTGTAAAGATTTCCAAAAACATTATTCCATTTTGACAGGTTGGGTTTTGTATCCAGGTCAGTAACCCAACAAATCTAAATGCAATGTATTTTAAATTCAGGCTGTAACAGGCAAGGGGTGGGAAAACTTTCTGATGGCACCGTAAAGCTTTCATCCCCACGGCTCTCAGAAGCTCTTCATCTTGTTGAGAATCTGGGTTGCAATTCTATCATAGGCACATAAGGAGGAGACACACCACAGAGAGAGAGAGAGAGAGGGGGGGGGTAAGAGAGAGAGAGAGAGAGAGAGAGAGAGAGGGGAGGGGAGAAAGAGAGGGGGGGAGAAAGAGAGAAAGAACATGTCCTTCTTATTGAGAGAGGCCGCCATTGGCAGACCTGGCTCTCAAGAGACTACAGGATATGTGCCCACAGCCCACAAAATGAGGTGGAAACTGAGCTGCACTTCTTAACCTCCTGTCAAATGTATGACCATATTAGAGACACATATTTCTCTCAGATTACACAGTTTCCCATGCCAATAAAGCCCTTTGAATTGAATTGAGAGAGAGAGAGAGAGAGCGAGCGAGTGAGAGAGTGAGAGAGAGAGGGAGGTGTTTATATAATTCTCTATTCATATTTCATGGCAGCAGAGAGACTATACTAGGACTTTATTCAGCATAACACCATTTCCCTTCTAACACAGCCTCTGAGGTGTGGGGAGAACAGTTACACCACGCCTATAATGCACCAGTCGCCATCTTGAATCACATGCGATCCACCACTCCTGGGTCGTATTAACTTGTTCACATCGTATCAAAACATGTTGCAACAGAAAACAAAAACAATATTTTCTTTTGGAACAAATTCAGCTAGTCCCACCCTTTTTCAGTCCGTTTTCTTGTGTTTAGTGTCTAATGAATACAACCCTGGGTTCACTGTAAGTCAGGTACCAGGTGGGCGGGGTTAGCTTTTTTTGGGGGGGGGGGGGGGGACTACTCGATTGGTTCTATTGCACCAGGCAATATCAATAGAGCGCAGCTAAAAATGTTGAATACTACTTGAGCCCAGGTCTGAAATCTACACCATCCTCACTCTCCCTTCGAGTCAGAGGAGATATGTCAAGCGTTTTCTTTATCATTGCCGTTCATTTTGGACATTAATGGAAGCGACACCATTCACTGAAATGGCTAATCAGGATCTAACCATATAAATTGAAGCCGAGTACAAGCCAATGAATCGTCCATGCTGGTAATTGATTTTCCTCAAGGGTGACCAAATGGTCGAGACCACCTCTACTGACAAGGTCAAAGACATTGGCTATCGTCCCAATACTCTCATAAAAACGTCCTCATATCTTCAACGTGTCTTCCTTTGCCGATACCTCACTGTAACACGTGATGAGGCTGCATGGGATTCCACCATAGAGATACAATAGAATGATCTGACACAGGTGGTCAACTTCTGGTCATGTTGCCAAGACATCAATGTCTATTCTAGTGTTTTCTATGGTTCCTTATGTCCTGTGGTCTCAAACATACTGCTTACACCGATCAACTTCAGGAGATGGGGGTAAGGGCCTGCGATAGACTACGTGCTGTCCAGGAGGTGAACATGTACAGTCGAAGTCGGAAGTTTACATACACTTAGGTTGGAGTCATTAAAACTCGTTTTTCAACCACTCCACAAATTTCTTGTTAACAAATTATAGTTTTGGCAAGTCGGTTAGGACATCTACTTTGTGCATGACAAGTAATTTTTCCGAATTTTTGTGAAAAGTCCAAATCAATCGCAGAACAATAGCAAAGGACCTTGTGAAGATTCTGCAGGAAACAGGTACAAAAGTATCTACATCCACAGTAAAACGAGTCCTATATCGACATAACCTGAAAAGCCGCTCAGCAAGGAAGAAGCCACTGCTCCAAAACCACCATAAAAAAGCCAGACGACGGTTTGCAACTGCACATGGGGATGAAGATTGTACTTTTTGGAGAAATGTCCTCTGGTCTGATGAAACAAAAATAGAACTGTTTGGCCATAATGACCACCGTTATGTTTGGAGGAAAAAGGGGGACGCTTGCAAGCCGAAGAACACCATCCCAACCTTGAAGCACAGGGGTGGCAGCATCATGTTGTGGGGGTGCTTTGCTGCAGGAAGGACTGGTGCACTTCACAAAATAGATGGCATCATGAGGAAAGAAAATTATGTGGATATATTGAAGCAACATCTCAAGACATCAGTCAGGAAGTTAAAGCTTGGTCGCAAATGGGTCTTCCAAATGGACAATGACCCCAAGCATACTTCCAAAGTTGTGGCAAAATGGCTTAAGGATGACAAAGTCTAGGTATTGGAGTGGCCATCACAAAGCCCTGACCTTAATCCTTTAGAAAAGTTGTAGGCAGAACTGAAAAAGCGTGTGCGAGCCAGGAGGCCTACAAACCTGATTCAGTTACACCAGCTCTGTTAGGAGGAATGGGCCAAAATTCACCCTACTTACTGTGGGAAGCTTGTGGAAGGCTACCCGAGAATGTTGACCCAAGTTAAATGAATGAAAAAGGAAACGCTACCAAATACTAATTGAGTGTATGTAAACTTCTGACCCACTGGGAATGTGATGAAAGAAATAAAAGCTGAAATAATTCCTTCTCTCTACTATTATTCTGACATTTCACATTCTTAAAATAAAGTGGTGATCCTAACTGACCTAAGACAAGGAATTTTAACTAGGATCAAATGTCAGGAATTGTGAAAAACTGAGTTTAAGTGTATTTGGCTAAGGTGTATGTAAACTTCCGACTTCAACTGTACATCTACCTGCCACACTACAGAAACAGGAGACGTTCTCCTGCCCTGTGGGACTTTCTGGCTCAGACAAGGCTTGCTTATCGACTCCATTCAGACCAGTGGTCAAGGAAGATGAGGAAAGGAAGGATAGGAAGCGTTTCAAGACCATTGGAACAGAGTCCTTACTCACAGTCACAGGGTAAGACTGAAGACTGCCACTGGCAACAGAGTAGAGTCACTCACAGAGGAGAAAACAGTCAGCCAAATCTGTCGAGCTTTTCCTCGATAACTCTAAGACGCACTTCTCTGTCCCCCACCACATGTTTCGGGATGAGGTGGTTTCGCTCCCACCGTGTGGGGCAATCTCAGAGATAAATGAGAGAAATATGGTGCTTTTATTGTGGAAGCTCACAGCACAGCCGCTTAGTTTTCTAATGTGACATTCATTAGCAGCAGTGTGTGTGTGTGTGTGTGTGTGTGTGTGTGTGTGTGTGTGTGTGTGTGTGTGTGTGTCTCGAGACTCAGAAACCAAGGTGTTTCAGAACAGTGGCAACCAACCACGTGTCCATAGATCTCCAGTTCCATTGCCCACACATGATATTCAGAGAGGATCAGATTCATTAAGCCACGATGACAGAACCACAGAGCTCCATTCCCTCTACTGGGCCTAATTACAAACAGTCCCATCTGGCCGGAGGAGATATACTGAATGAGTCTCAAATGGCAACCTAATCCCTTTTTAGTGTACTACTTTTGACCAGTAGTGGTGAAAAGTAGTGCACCATAAAGGGACTAGGGTGCCAATTGGGATGCAGCACTCTGTGATTCACCAGGACTGAATTAACCTTGTCATATCGTTTCCTTTCCCCTGGGTGTGTGTGTGTGTGTGTTTATGTGTGAGACACTTTTGGCCTTCTTCATGGTACTTTTGGGGAATTACAATAGCAGAATTGATCGCTCATTGGGAGCTTTGGGTTGAGGTGGGAGATGTGGGTGGTTGGTCGTTTGGAGAGAGTAGATTGCATGAGAGTCATTTAGTGTGCAGAAAGGAACACACTTTGAGCTATCAACCTGTGCCAACCTTGCCAACCTGTGTGCGTGTGTGTGTGTGTATATAACACTAATGGTAGTAAGAAGAAGAATAAAATCACAAACACTGGGAGTTCAGAGAGACAGGAGAGATGAGACATGGAAAAGAAAAGAGGGGGGGAAAGCAAGGGTTAACAACAATCAACACCAACTGTGTGTGTGTGTGTGTGTGTGTGTGTGTGTGTGTGTGTGTGTGTGTGTGTGTGTGTGTGTGTGTGTGTGTGTGTGTGTGTGTGTGTGTGTGTGTGTGTGTGTGTGTGTGTGTGTGTGTGTGAGAGAGAGAGTTAAGATAAACCAATGACCCTTGGCTTCCACAGCAGCTTGCCGCCCAGTGTTAACATTCTTAATTTAATATTCAATATGTACATGGGGATAAGAGAGAGGGTATGCCACCCTTAAAATGAATGCCATGAATAAAGGTAGGTAAAAATGAATGAAGGTAAAAAACATGTCATTACTACTGGTTAGGAAATTAAAAGAGAGTATGTTCAGAACACACACACACGCACATATGCCCACACACACAAACACACACACACACACACACACACACACACACACACACACACACACACACACACACACACACACACACACACACACACACACACATATATATATATGCCCACACACACACAAACAAACACATGCATAAAAGCTCCGGAAATGACAGCGAGGGACATCTCATTCCTACCGGTTAGGAAATTAAAAGAGAGTATCTGCAGAACATCTAGACACACACACACACACACACACACAGACAGACAGACAGACAGACAGACAGACAGACAGACAGACAGACAGACAGACAGACAGACAGACAGACAGACAGACAGACAGACAGACAGACAGACAGACAGACAGACAGACAGACAGACAGACAGACAGACAGACAGACAGACAGACAGACAGACAGACAGACAGACAGGACAGACAGACAGACGCACGCACGCACGCACACACACATACATATATAAAATGCTGCCCACTCTCTGTGTATGTGACATATCAGAGTTAGTTTGTAACTTTCCCGGATGTCAAGTAAAAAAAGCTCACAGCGTGAAATAGCTCACAATCCATAATTATGACACACACACACACAAACACACAGACACACACACACAAAAAAAAAAAGAAACACACACAACGGCTGTGCTACTTCAAAATGTAATTTCTGACACAAGGACTATGTAAGACTATGAGGGTGAGCCATGTGCATAGCTTCCTTCCTAGACCTTTGCATTCTTATTGAAATAGATTCAAGAAGTAAGTATGTTGCCCGATACAGTTATTTGTCCGTAAACAATCTTTGAGAGTTCCACAAATGATTATTCTCCCTCTTTCTCTTTGTTTCTTGTGGGTCTAAGAAGCGATAGAATAGGGATAGAATATAGATCTCCTGCAGACTGATAGCAGCCGTGGAGAAGAGAAGAGGCTTGCCCTCTTTTATAGTTCCTGTAATTAGGATTTATTATTTTAGACCGCGGCTTGATCCTCGCATGCTGCCTCTCCGATTTATACTGCCACGTGTGTGTGTGTGTGTGTGTGTGTGTGTGTGTGTGTGTGTGTGTGTGTGTGTGTGTGTGTGTGTGTGTGTGTGTGTGTGTGTGTGTGTGTGGGTCTGTGTGTTTGTATGTGTGTCATATCGATCCCTCACCCCCTCACCCCCTGTCTATTTATCGCTTTATTGTTGTACTGTTGCACTGCGGCAGGAATACAATTTCATTATGCCCCATGGAACGATAATAACCAACCAAAACTAATTTGAGCGCCGGGTAATAAAGCAATTACACTGGCCTGGGAATAAGGCATAAAACGCTTTTTCATGGTGGTTCCGAGGCTAATTTACAGAATAGGTGGTACAATGCGGGTGGTGAGGACAGTGATGAGGCTGCCAGGGACACAGCGAAGGGAAAGGCACTGCTTTTCAAAGCTTAATAGAAGAATGACCTTCGAAAGAAAATATATTGCATCACGGCTTGGCAATAGCCTTATTATTGTTGGGCCAACAAAGCCTCATTCGTGTTTCATAATGATTTATAGATTTCCTGTGTTTCTTTTGACTCAATACAAGTGTGGGGACTTTGACACTCGCGAGCTTGTTTGTTGTAAAGAAAGAAAATGAAATGTCGCCCACTCCCTGTGTATGTGACATTTCCGAGTTAGTTTGTAACTTTGCCCGACAGTCAGAGGATGGATATCTAAGCGGAGTTTAGACTAAATTGGCATTGATTCTTCTCTCAATCCATGAGGACGTCGCATATGAATGAGGTTGTCTTACAAATGAAAAAGTACAGACTTTTGTTTGCTTGTTTCTCCATTGTTCTTTAGTCTAAGGTTAACTTAATTGAGTCAATAAACTTAATCCTGTTCTGACTATATTCTCGTAAGAGTAGTGCAAACGGATCCCTGTGTAAATCACATATAAACAGTTCATTACAATACATGATTTATATATATATAGCATGTTATTTATACATTGCACTCCCTGATACTATATAAAGACCTGCCAAATTACGGAAACTTTCCAGAAATCCTGACGGGAGATTCTTCCACAACAGGGATTTCTGGACAAGCTGGGAATTTTGGGAAAGTTGCCTGAATGTTGCAACCCTAACTATAAACATTGTCCACAGACTGATTCATGTTTAAGGGCAGGCTGACACTAGAGGGGGTTGTAAAAAGGACTGCGTATATAAACAGTATTTCTATATATTTTCGAAAATGGCCAACCTCTTTGCAAGGTTGCAAAATGATTCTGTTCATTAAACTGTCATCGTCGCCAACCATTACTAATAAACGTGTTTCTGTCTTTCCATACCTGGCCTGCTAAGTGTGTATGTTCTACTTGCACTACTTTTGACCAAAGTCCTATTGGGAAATAGGGACTGCAGAAGCTACTGCTTCCTTGCTTCCTTCCTCCATTAACAAAAGTGGTTCATCAAGCACAAACAGACCTGGATAAAACAGCCAGAGAAAGATACTGACTGCCAGAGACATAAATGGTCACATCACACATGCACAACAAGGAGCCATGTGCACTTCTCTTTATGTGCACATTAGGCAGCTAATTTAGTGAAAGAAACAACTTCTTTTTCAGGGGGCTTTTTTTTATGCCCGGCAGACAATTCCTATCAGTGTGAATCTTGGGCGGTTTTGACACAATATGTGTCTATATGGTTGAGCATTTACTGAAGCAAGCCAGGGTAAAGCACGTTGGGAAAACTTTGTTTTTATGGGCTAACCAACCAACACAGATAAGCCCTGGAGGTTGGATCAGTGGAGCTTGGTGCTGAGTTACAAGTGATACATATTATGTGGCTCAGAGTCTCACAACTTTCTTTCTGTAATGGCTGCTTAATATATTGAATAGGAATATAAACGCAACACGCAGCAATTTCAAAGATTTAGCTGAGTTACTGTTCACATAAGGACATCAGTCAATTGAAATAAATTCGTTAGGCCCTAATCTATGGATTTCACATGACTGGGGAGCCAGGCCCCAGCCAATCAGAATGAGTTTTTCCACACAAAAGGGCTTCATTACAGACAGAAATACTCCTCAGCACCCTCCCACCTCCGTTGATCCCGCAGGTGAAGAAGCTGGATGTGGAGGTCCTGGGCTGGACTGGTTACACATGGTCTGCAGTTGCGAGGCTGGTTGGACGTACTGCTAAGCTCTCTAAAACTATGTTGGTAGTGAAATTAACATTCAGTTATCTAGCCACAGCTCTGGTGGACATTCATGCAGTCAGCATGCCAATTGCACGCTCCCTAAAAACATGAGACATCTGTGGCATTGTGCTCTGTGACAAAACTGCACATTTTATAGTGGCCTTTTATTGTCCTCAGCACAAGGTGCACCTGTGTAATGATCATGCTGTTTAATCAGCTTCTTGATATGCCACACCTGTCAGGTGGATGGATTATCTTGAAAATGGATCAAATGGTCACCAACAGGGATGTAAACAAGGACCAACACATTTGTTCAGTGTGGATATGTTCAAGACTCTGGATCATTATTTGTATTTACTTTCTCGGATTTCCCTTCTCTCTCTTTGCACCTTTCTTTCTTTCTTTCTTTCTTTCTTTCTTTCTTTCTTTCTTTCTTTCTTTCTTTCTTTCTTTCTTTCTTTCTTTCTTTCTTTCTTTCTTTCTTTCTTTCTTTCTTTCTTTCTTTCTTTCTTTCTTTCTTTCTTATCGTCCACTCCACACTCTCCCCTAAGCATCCCCCGCCTCAAGTTGTCTTTCTGGCTTCCTCTCTCTCTCCATCATTCCCCTCTTCATCCCCATCCCTCCCTCTATAGCCCATTCCACCCATCCCTCTTTCCCTCCCTCTTTCCCTCCCTCTTTCCCTCCCTGCCTTCGTCCCTCCCTCCATCCATCCCCTGGTGTCAGGAGTGCAGTGTGACTGCTTGCCTGCCACAGTGGAGAGCAGCTCAGAGGAATGTAATTGATTTCAATCACGCCGCGCTCCAGACATTAATGAATGGATGCCAGCCACCAGCACAGCTCTCTCCTGATGTTCCATGTTCCAATCTCCCCGACCCAAATGAAAGAGGCAGAATGAGAGAGTGAGAGAGAGCGAGAAAAATGAAATCATAACTGGATTAATGAGAGTTGTGTAGAGGCCGGCCTCTAGGAGAGGGGGAACAGAAGGCAAAGAGAGACAGGTGTGTGTGTGGGAATAACTGCGTCACCCTGGTCCCACTGCTGGTCCCAATAACTTAACTCGGCCGTAAGCCATCTGTGGAAGAAATCCCAGTGGCCCTGATGTGTCCTTCCATCCCCACAAGCCACCCAGCCACTTCCCCCTTTTCCACTTGACGTATTTTGCTAAAATATGTTTTGCTCCTGAGTAAATGTATTTTTGATATGCCTGGTGGGAGCCTGCAAGACGACAATAACTCCCCATGTGTCGCCGGCCCAACCTGGCAACCCACGTGGTGCCCGCAGGAGGGATTGGAGAAGTCTGATACGTTAAGGACTTGGAGAGGAGGGAGTAAAGGGACATTAACTATTACCTAGTCTAAAACAGAATAAGATCAAGGTAACTGTGTTTTGTTTATAAGCATTTGAGCAATGAGCAAGTGAGCAATGCTTCTGTGAAAGTACGTGAAACTATGAGCTGCAATAACTTAGCAATAACTCCGAAGGACGGTGAGAACGGACGACATATGTTTAACAATTGTCTAAAATTGCGCACACATTTGACATCTAAGTTGATTCATTCAAAGCAATTCATTATCCGTCTGTAGTATCAATCACTAAAATCTCCCTGAACACCTGCTCGCAAGTAGGCGTGACACTTTGAAAAAGACGTCAAATGTTCCATGTTCTGTACGTATGAGTGAAAACACAGCGTCAACAGCACAAACTAATGTTGATAGCTTAGCTATGAATTCCCCCTCTGTGTGTGTTATGCATTCTCCTCAGCTATGCATCAGAAGAACCATAAACACTTTATCAGATTAGCACTGAAGCCACTAACATAGCCTTAAGCCATAGGGCCGGGATGGGTTCGGTTCAGCAGTGTGTAAATGTTGTTGCTAATGTGCAATGTTCTGCAATGTTCGCCCCCTCAATTAATCGCTTTAATTAGCCCTTCGTCATTTGCCCGGCAGACAACGAAGATCACTCAGAACAATCCCTCTCTTTCTCTCTCTCCCCCCTCTCTCTCAAATACTTTGAGTGTTTGAATGACCCGGTCTGGAGTGACAGGAGGGCAGGGTTTGCACTTTTAGGACTATTCCATGCATTCTATTAAAAACAAATGTACTAGTAATCTGGCTTTGTCAGGTAGGAATATAATTGGGACTGGCTCCATCAGGGGACTGTCAATGATACTATCTTCAAATAAAATAAAATAACATGTGATTTGTCACATGCGCCGAATACAACAGGTGTAGACTTTACCGTGAAATGCTTACTTACAAGCTCTTAATTAACCAACAACGCAGTTTTAAAATAGAGTTAAGAAAATATTTAGAGTAAACTAGAGTAAAAAATAAAATAACAATAATGAGGCTATATACAGGGGGTACCGGTACGGAGTGAATGTGTGGGGGTACAGGTTAGTCGAGGTAATTTGTACATGTAGGTAGGGGTAAAGTGTTAGAAGAAGCTGTTAAGGAGCCTTTTGGACCTAGACTTGGTGCTCCGGTACCGCTTGCCGTGCTGTAGCAGAGAGAACAGTCTATGACTTGGGTGAAGGGAGTCTTTGTCCATTTTTTGGACACCGCCTAGTACATAGGTCCTGGATGGCAGGAAGCTTGGCCCCAGTGATGTACTGGGCTGTACGCACTACTCTCTGTAGCCCCTTACGGTCGGATGGCGGTGATGCAACTAATCAGGATGCTCTCGATGGTGCAGCTGTAGAACTATTTAATGATCTGGGGACCAATGCTAAATCTTTTCAGTCTCTTGAGGGGGAAAAGGTGTGCAGTCTTCACAACTTTCTTGGTGTGTTTGGACCATGATAGTTTGTTGGTGATGTGGACACCAAGGAACTTGAGAATCTCGACCCACTCCTCTACAGCCCCGTCGCTGTGAATGGGGGCATGTTCAGCACTCCTTTTCCTTTAGTCCAAGATCATCTCCTTTGTAATGCTCACGTTGAGGGAGAGGTTGTTAACCTGGCACCACACGGCCAGGTCTCTGATCTCCTCCCTATAGGCTGTCTCATCGTTGTCGGTGATCAGGCCTAACACGGTTGTGATATCAGCAAACTGAATGATGGTGTTGGAGTCGTGCTTGGCCACGCAGTCGTGGGTGAACAGGGAGAACATGACAGTAATACACACGCACCCCTGAGGGGCCCCCGTGTTGAGGATCAGCATGGCAGATGTGTTGTTGCCTACCCTTACCACCTGGGGGTGGCCGGTCAGGAAGTCCAGGATCCAGAGGATCCAGCTGCAGAGGGAGGTGTTTAGTCCCAGGGTCCTTAGCTTAGTGATGAGCACTTCTGGGCACTATGGTGTTAAATGCTGAGCTGTAGTCAATGAACAGCATTCACACTTAGGTGATCTTTTTGTCCATGTGGGAAAGGGCAGTGTGGCTTGCGATTGAGATTGCGTCATGGATCTGTAGGGGATGCAAATTGTAGCGGGTCTAGAGTTTCCTGATGATGGTGTTGATGTGAGCCATGACCAGCCTTTCAAAGCACTTCATGGCTACCAATGTGAGTGCTATGTGTCTGTAGTCATTTAGGCAGGTTACTTCACTGTTTTGGGCACAGGGACTATGGTGGTCTGCTTCAAACAAGTAGGTATTACAGACTCGGTCAGGGAGAGGTTGAAAATGTCAGGGAGAGAGGCACTGATCTCTATGTCCATTGGTTCCATGCCAGTTGGTCCGTGATGCTCTGAGTACATGTCCTGGTAATCTGTAGGAACCCCAAGCATTGTGAATGTTGACCTGTTTAAAGGTCTTGCTCACATCATCTACGGAGAGCGTGATCACACAGTAGTCCGTAATAGTTTTCAAGCCATGCCACATCTGATGAGCGTCAGAGGCAGAGTAGTAGGATTCAATCTTAGTCCTGTATTGACGCTTTGCCTGTTTGATGGTTCGTCTGAGGGCATAGCGGGATTTTTTACAAGTGTCTGAATTAGTGTCCCGCTCCTTGAAAGCGGCTGCTCTAGCCTTTAGCTCGTGTGAATGTTGCCTGTAACGCATAGCTTCTGGTCGGGATATGTACGTATGGGCACTGTGGGGACGACATTGTCGATGCACTTATTGATGAAGCCGGTGACTGAGGTGGTATACTCCTCAATGCCATTGGATGAATCCCGGAACATATTCCAGTCTGTGCTAGCAAAACAGTCTTGTAGCATACCATCTGCGTCATCTGACCACTTCCGTATTGAGCGAGTCACTGTACTCCCTGCTTTAGTTTTTGCTTGTAAGCAGGAATCAGGAGGATAGAATTATGGTCAGATTTTCCAAATGTAGAGTGAGGGAGAGCTTTGTAAGTGTCTCTGCATGTGGAGTAAATGTGGTCTAGAGTTTTTTGTTGTTCTCTGGTTGCACATGTGACATGCTGGTAGAAATGAGTTAAAACGGATTTAAGTTTGCCTGCATTAAAGTCCCCGGCCACTAGCAGCGACGCTTATGGATGAGCATTTTCTTGTTCGCTTATGGCCTTATACAGCTTGTTGAGTGCGGTCTTAGTGCCAGTGTCGGTTTGTGGTGGTAAATAGACGACTACAAAAAATATAGATGAAAACTCTCTTGGTAGATCGTGTGGTCTACAGATTATCATGAGGTACTCTACCTAAGGCAAGCAATACCTCAAGACTACCTTAATATTATACATCGCACACTAGCTGTTATTGACAAATAGACACACCCCCCCACCCCTCGTCTTACCCGACATAGCTGTTCTGTCCTGCAGATGCACGGAAAACCCAGCCTACTGTATATTATACGTGTCTTCGTTCAGCCACGACTCTGTGAAACATAAGATGTGACAGTTTTTTATGTCCCGTTGGTAGGATAGTCTCGAACGGAGCTCATCCAGTTTATTCTCCAGTGATTGCACGTTGGCCAAAAGAACGGATGGTAGAGGCGGGTTACCCATCTAATTCTCACAACGCACCCTGACTTTCACCCCCTGTATTTCCTTCATGTGAATGACAGGGATTTGTGCCTTTAATGGCCCTCCGGTGCCATTTGTGTGCAGAGACACACAGGGTCTGTGTATGAATATGGTGTGAAAGCGGCACCACTGAAAATAACCACTCCAGGTTCTGCTATATTAGCCCTCTCTGACTGCTATATGCTCATTAGGAGAGATGGTGAATTGATTTTCCAATCAGTGAGAAGAACAGGCACATGCACAGATAGAGCCCAATGGGTGCTGGAGCACCCGCCTTTTTTCCCTCCTTTGAAGAAAAAGGTGCTCTTTTTGATTGGTGTTTTTTTTTTCTCTCCTGTAAATTCAAATGCAACAAATTGCCTATCAAACGAGATCTTTTCTCATGAATGCGTTAATCTTGAAGAAAGTCCCCTCCTCCGCCCTTCTGCGAGCGCGGCATTGTGTTGCTGGACTTGTCCTTGTCGCATGCACAAGCTTCCCACCTGCGCAGGGCGGTGAGTTTGAAATGCATGCCACTACCTTATGTTGAAATTGCTAGCATTTGTTGTCTCACGGTCAGGGACAGCGAAGGGGGCATCTGCAGTTTGATGGTTTGTCAGTAGCAAAACAAATTCTACTCAAGTAAAGACTAGTTAGCTTGTTTTGATAGAATAGCCTAGCTAACTAGCTGATTCATCTAGCCTACATTAGCATTGCTTACCTGATATAGCCTACCCCCAGAAGCGGTTCTAGCTCCCTTTAATCTGTGGTTCTAATTTGCTTCACTATTTTGCAGAAGATAAAGGCTTATGTTTCAAAAATAATGGTACATTTGGCTACGCAATAGTCGAAGCATATGAATGTATGAATTTATTGTGGGGGGGCTTTTCACATTGATCACCTGCCCCGCCAATGGTCTGTGCACAGCCCTGGAGAAAAGTATAAGGAGTTAAAAGTAATTGAGCATTCTTTCTATCACATTAGTTTTTCCCTCAGGATGTTTACAATCCCTACCAAACCTGTGTTAAATATAGTATTTGGGTTAAACAGAGTATTTGTGTAATTGTGATTGACTGAGTCTGTCTAATGTGCCAGATGTACGGATGGGCTTTGCACTTTTGAACCCAGATCGGATCTCTCCCTTTCTCAAAAAGAAAGGGAGACAGCTACTAAAAAAAGGGCACAGCTACAAAAAAACACCTCCAGGCAGACAGTGTACCCACCCAAAATCTAATACATTTGCAGTTCAAAAGGTCTTTTTGAAATGTGTTGAGAATAATTATTTATACACACAGTTCTAGGCCCTAATATCAAAGCGCAGAAAATGCTAAAATCCATCTACATACCTAAAGCATCTAATTATCCTAACTAGGCCGAAGAGATGTGGAAAACACACTGAAGCCAAGGACTGGGAGATGAAAGAGGTTGATAGGGAAAGGGGTGAATGTGAGTTGGCAAATTCAAGTTATGCACACACAATGTCAACATCAGTGTGCACTGGTTCCCATCTTATGATGAGATTCACCTGCTCTATTTCTCGTTTGCAGGGAAGCACAAGTCATTTTAGTTTTGATCAGACAAGAACCAAAGTCATTTAAGAGGTCTTATATCAAATAGTCTTTTAAAATGCACTGCACATCTGACAAAGACAAGGACACAAGGACCTCATTCCTATCACAGGCTAAAGGTTAAATGAGTAATACTACACGTGTCACTTCAACTCTGTGACATGAGCACATGGGTGGGGTTATGTGTGTCGCTCGTTTGTATTAAGTCAGATTCGGATGGATAAAAGGTTCCTAGCTCAAGTTCAACATTTATTTGCCATTTTTAATACATACATATGAATTCTTAGTCACAAAGAGATCTCATAAAGAGATATTCAGTGTGTGCCAACAGCAGATGGGCCAAGAAAATAGCCTAGACCCTGGAAAGCCTGAGCCCTCTGCCATGATCCAGAGTGGACTTCTCTGGGTCTGTGGCCCTCCCAAGGACCCTGGCTCATTAATACCATGATTCGTTTTTCCATGGCTTGGCAAGGGGCAGCCATGCCAACCTCACCACCACATTACTGATGAACCGCCGCGCTGGTGCCCGAGAGCCCCAGCGACGGCCGGGGCAGTCAGAAGAACAGGCGGTGAAGAAATGAAGAAATTAATAGGCGGAGAAGAACAGTGAGAAGAGTGAGAAGAAATGAAGGTGAAACCCTCACCTTTCACGACAGGATGGAAGGGAGAGATTAGAAAGAAAAAATACATTTCTGGACTGTATTTTACTGCGTGTCTTTTCTGGAGAACGAAGGGGTAGGCGTTTGGCTGAGGCGGTCCGTTTCGTTGGTTTTGACTGGCTTTGCCACGGACCAATCGGGAGAGTATGCAGCGTTAATTAGTAGAGATCTTGGAATGCTAACTCCTCGGTCATACAACACAACCGGAACTGTCGGCTGCGTTTTACACAAAGCACGCTTATAATTTTCAGTCTAATTGAAGCCTCTTGCCATTAGGAGTAGAAAATACATACATGTCCAACGTTTCAATATGTTGTAGTAACGAAAGACACAAATATAGCGTAAGGCTAACTTTACTGAGCATGTTGACAAAGTTAGAAATGTCCATTTCCAGAGTAACATCAATATGAGCAAAGTCATTACTGCTACATCCAGCTGCTACAGTATCCTATGTGGGTTGGTCACACAGCCTATATCTTTATGTGACTCCCTTCCTAAACAGCTATTTATTGAAGCCATAAAATGCAACCAACTATCATTCCTATCTTCCTTTCCCCCCTGTGTTTATAGTCCTTGGCCATAAAGCTGATAGACTAATAGGCTCAGTAACTTAAAAGAAGGAGGCCAGGGGGGTATCAGATAAAGCGGAATGGACAGCTCCTTATAGCTTGAGGAAGAGGCTCAACAAATAGAGGTATATTACCTTGATAAGAACAATAGTGGTGGCTCTGAAGTGTGGCAGGTAGCCAGGCGGTTAAGAGCATTGTGCCTGTAGTCGAAAGGTCGCTGGTTTGAATCCCTGAGCCGAAAAGTTGAAAGACCTGTTGATGCGCCCTTGAGCAAGGCACTGAACTCTAATTGCTCCTGTAAGAGTGTCTGTTGGATCAATGATGAATTGCAGTGGCTAAAGTCCTTGCCGCAGCGTGGAGTTACCGTGGGTCTGTGCTGCTCTTTTTATTTGACGATTTTATGTTGATGTCAAAAGTGGGGGTGATAGTTGATCTTATCTGTTGTCCTGGTTGGCCCCTTTAGTTACAATGCTGTTGGTCTTCATGTTGCTCTGTTTCCTTGGGCCTCCCCATTAGGTGTAGAGCTCAGTGCCGCCGCGCTATGGTTGGCTGTAATCGTTCTGGCTACGTTGCTTCTGCAATCACACTCAGGCCACAGGAGTAATACACACTTTCCTAGTTTACGTGAGCCTGCAGATTTTGGACATTTTATTTTTAGAGAGAGGCCCTGGCAGGCGAGGACAATTAGCGTGCTTATTTCCCGTGAAATGGAGCTTCCCAGGGCCGAGGTGAGAAAAGGGCCTTCGGGCTGGGGGGGACTCTACAAGCACCAGACCTTCGTTGAACCTTGTGGCCCGGGGAGGGTGTAAATCTCCTGGCTTTGCACTGTGAACCAGCAGCTCCATTCAGTGGCACACCTCTAAGGACATACACTATTCCACTGGCTGTACCAGGGGTACTTGGACCTTGCCACTGTGGTAGCTAAAGTGGCAGTCTAGTTGTACAGTTAACCCCCTGGAGTCGATTGACGCACCGGTGTGTCAATCTAAGTTACATAACAAAAAAATCCCCATTCTAATCGGTCAGTTTAAGCTAAAGATATCCGTTTTTTTGCAATGGCTGAGTCTCAATCCACCACATCTATCAGTGTTGCACTTCTTCATCTGTGGTGAACGGTGGGAGAGCAAGAGTGGTGTTTGTCAGACCATGAAACATCCCGAAAATCGGTCTTCTCGCGTAAACATCTGTAGCGTCCAAACGGTTTGACCTACAAACTGTGAGCACTCGATGGAAAGGGGAGGCTCTCATGAACACAATGGTATTCTTCGTTTTGCTCTACCATCACCACAATTGTCACAGGACTCATCTGAAGGTAACCGGTACCAGATTTTAAAAATGAATGGAAGTATGAAGGTCGTTTTCTGCCTACCCCCCAAAAAATATATATTTCCTGAGTTTTTTGAATATCTTCTAGATTTAGGTCAGACACTTCAAAACCCTGTTTCTTATGATACATTTTTTGTCTGTCCTTTTTCCATTTCTGAATGTGTTATTCAATGTTTTTCTATGGGCTTTAGTAGTAAAGGCCAAAATCTATATTTAATCAAATAACATTTATTTCCATTTTTTATACCTAAAGGGTCCTAAAACTCAAAATCAAACACCAACATTTAAACTGAGCTACCTGATTTATGAAGGCATGTCATCTCACAAATGCAGCAGCGCAGTCATCAACTACTGCATCTGATCTAGCAGATTCACTAAACACAAATTAGTTTGTAAATTATGTCTGAATGTTGCAGTCTGCCCCTGGCTATCCATCAATAAAAAAATGATTTCCAAAATTGTGCCATCTGGTTTAATATAAGGAATTTGAAATGATTTATACTTTTACTTTTGATACGTAAATACATTTTAGCAATTCCATTTACTTTTGATACTTAAGTATTTTTAAAACCAAATACCTTTACTGAAGTAGTATTTTACTGAGTGACTTTTACTTGAGTCATTATCTATTAAGGTATCTTTACTATTACTCAAGTGTGACAACTTAGTACTTTTTCCACCACTGGATGTGGCTGGGGGTTTATAGTATTTCTTTCACATGACCCATGAACTTAGACAAGTGTGTCTGGGTAAGCGTAATCTAATATTAATAAACTTTCTGTTTACCTGGAATTTTTCCTTATTGTAGGCTATTATTTTTACCACTTTTAGTCTTAATCTTTACTACACTACTGCCTGTTTAGCACTGCCCTCACATGTGAATCCTTAAAGAGATGGGTGGGGCTGGCTTAAGAGGGTGTGAACTATGCTGAATGGGTGTAGACAAAGACGAGCTCTCCAGTAGGTACCAAAAATATTCAAAGGCCCTTTTCTCAAAAGTGAGTTCAGAAGTTTATCAACTTTCAAAGCAGAATTTACGTTCCCATTGTTCCTAAAAAAATTGCAGTGTATGATATACAATTTTGTAGCTCTGAGTCTCTACTTTTATCCAATGTAAAAAACACAATTTAAAATTTTGCTGCATAAGACCGATTTGAGCCGGTCGGTCACATTTCATTCCAAGCCTATGGCAGCCAGAAATCCATATAAACCCCCAGACGTCTCTTATTTACACACTAGATCAATACTCAAAGAAAAACGCCATCCTCACCCTATTAAAACATAAAGGTCGAACATTGACTACATGTGTTTATATGTCAACTGAAGCTATTTCAGATATCCTCGCTTGGTGAAGCGGGGACAGGGTAAAGCTCACACATGGTTCTAAAGAAAATAACTACCTATCAAAGATATTGAAAGATGTTGAGTTACTGCCTAGCCTATTGCATGGTGGACGGGCAGTAAAACAAGCCTTATTTCCTGTAAGATAAATGGCTGGCAGATACTGGATTCAGGCAGGCAAGCAGGACAGACCCCAGTTAGCTAAAAAAGCTCCAATGTGTTGCACAGTGGATACACTGGTGGCTACCGCTAAGCTGATGAACGATGCAGGAGGGCCTGTGAGACACAGAAAGAGACAGACCCACTCCATCGGAAGAACTGTCGATACATTTCAATGAGCAGCTTGTGGAAGCTACGGCGGCTACTGAGTTATGGTAAATATACTTCATAAAGGAGGACGAGGGGAGGGACAAGAGCAAAGGGGAAATGATCAATCCTGAGAGAGCGGGAGAATTCAGCCTGATATCCATTGACGTGGAGGTTGTCTTTGTGTGCCCTTCGATCTAAAAACTCGGGGAAACTTGGGTGGTGTGTGTGTGTGTGTGTGTGTGTGTTTGTGTGCAGGCCTAGTGTGTGTACGTAGCCCTGGAGACAATAAAACATCTCCAACCTAACAGTCTTGTTCAATATGTGAGTTACTTGGAAAGAAGTATTATGTAACACACCAGTTAACCAAAAGGCCAATGGCCCATCGAGGGAAAAGCGGAGACAGAGACAGGAACAAACCTACTGATGACACAGAGCAGAGGCTGAATGGAAGTGGAGAGTGCAGTGCAGTGCAATGCAGGGTCAGTGCTCTGTCAAGTGCTGGTGATGGTGATGCTAATGGATAAAAACAGAAAGGCTTCTAGGAACTAGGAGAGATCGGAACTCTACTAGGAACTCTACATGTGCCTCGCCGCAGATCAAACTATTATCATTTTTTGGGCATTATGATAGTTTTTCCTTGCCACCGTGCTTCTACATCTGCATTGCTTGCTGTTTGGGGTTTTAGGCTGGGTTTCTGTACAGCACTTTGAGATATCTGCTGATGTAAAAAGGGCTTTATAAATACATATTACTTGATTTGATTTGACAAGTGGTTTAAATGGGTAAATCCATGTTTGATATGCAATATGGCATTTTATGGACCTTATATATTAAGTGATGTGAGGAGGAATTGCTTATAGCACCTTTTGGTTTAAATGTATTCCTCTCTCTCTACTCTCTCTCCCTTATCCCCTTCTTTCCTTCCCCCCGCCCCCTTACTTTCTGATTGAACAGTTCTGCTCAGCTTCCCTTTGCACCACCGAGTACATTTTACTCTACCCCTCCCATCCCCTCGGCAGCCCCCACCTCTGGATTTCTGCAGAATAATGGCCTCTGTGCTTGAGCGCCCATTGCATTCGGACCCTGCATCCATAACGCTAACATATATAGAAGCCCTAATGCAGTTAGAGGCCCAGGTCCCCGGATCCATGTCTGCTCGCTTAATGCAATTATGCTTGATTCCATAGTTTGATCCACCTATCAATGTCAATCGTGTTAGCGGCCGCTCAAGGCTGCCAGATTTATGGGCCTGGGGAAGGAGGGAGGGAGTCCAAAGTGGGAGAGGGAGGAGTAAAAGGGTGATCTCTAATGCAATAGGCAACCAGGATCTGAGAGCCTTTGATTCCATTAATACGTCTGTAGTTCATTTTATCTCCATCAGAGATGGCTACGCGGTGTGGAGCAGCGGGGGTGGGACAGCGAGGAGCTGCTGGTTGTTTGTGGTGGTGTAGTGTGGCTGTCTGTCTGGTGCGCTTTGGGTGTTCTCCATTTCCAGCTGAACAACTCTAATTGGGGTAGAGTGTGTGTGTGTGGGACGGCGGGCGGTCTGCATTCTCCCAGCATTATTAAAGCAGGAAGTATCTGTCGTGCACCGGCGAATAGACAGTGTGCTACACATGCAGATAACAAGTATTTTAGATACTCCCAGAGCAAGGAACTGCATCCTGAGGTGTATAATAAATCCTGAGGTGGAATAAAAACATTAGGTACCTAATACTGATCCAGAACTCTTAAAGCCACTACAGCAAGTCGACAGTTACTCGATTTACATAGAAGAAATTACAAATAAATACAAACCAAAAACAGACGTTCTTACAACTTACAAGGGACCAAATGTGCTTGCTGGGTCCCTACTAACAATCTGTAGATCAGGGTTTCCTAACCCTCTCCTTGGGGCCCCTCCAGATGTTTCACACTTTTGTTTTAACCCTAAACGGGCACACCTGATCCAATTAGTCAAAGGCTTGATGATTAGTTGACTAATGGAATCAGGTGTTCCAGTGAAGGGTTAAAACCAAAAATTTTAAAAGTCTGTGAGGGCCCAAGGAGAGGGTTGTGAAACCCTGCTGTAGATTATGCTTTCTAGTAGACTGCTCAATATGATGTGATATGATTCTAAAGGCACTGGGTTAAAATGAAATTGAGCTAAGGCCAGCCCAAAGGCGGCAGGGGATAACCTATACCCTGCTAACCTCTTGATTGCGATGGGAACCGGGGCATTTCTTTGCTTTCTAATTTGGCAAAGGCTGAGAGAACACTGGGAAAGTCCCCCTCCTCTAAACCCCTCCTCCAACCCCCCCATCCTCTCTCTACTGGATTCCTCAGGTAACCCCAGCCCAACATATTCTCGCTATTACAGATGTTGTGGGAGTGGGGAGGTAGAGCGGGGGGTAGAACCCTGGCCCCTTGGATCATCACAAATCACCTATACGGCATACATTTCCTCCTAATGAGCTCAGGGTTTTCCCCTAACTCTGTAACACAGAGGTAACCAGCCGCCAGCACAATGGCAATGGGAGATTCCCAGCAGCCCATTCCCAAACACCAGGATATTGATATTAGTCAGTCAGAAATTAAACCTGTCTAAGGGCTACAGTGAGATAAATAAATAAACATTGTGTAGAAATATTAAAAATGGAAACAGAAAAAAGCTATTCAAGACCTCACTCATTTGAATAGTCAGAGAGAGAATGAGAGAGGGGTAGAGACAGAGACGGGGATAGAGGGGAGAGAAAGGGACAAAGACAAAGGGATATTGAGAGAGGCCGAACGAGAAACGAGAGAGACGGGGTGAGTCAAAGTCACTTTTGAAAGGAAACTATAGACAGGGACATTGGAATTGGTATCACACTACATAAAATAAAAGAGGAAAAGAGAGAGAAACGGAGAGGGAGAGAGAGAGAAAAGAGAGAGATTGAATAGCGATAGCGTGAGAGAGAGAACACGCACAAACACACAAGAATGAGACGGGATAACACCCTGACTCTGGGAGAATGAGAAATCTGAAGTCCATTTTTAGTCTCGTCACCTCGCCGTAATACACCAGAGCGCGAGCAGACAACACCGAGCCACACTGATTTATTATCATTCTCTGGGCCTATTTTATTTTCCTGATTACCATGGGCGGCTAACACGGACAGCAAATGAATGAAAATGCTGTGGAATTATAAACTCCACTTCGCCCGCCGCCGCGTTTGAATTATCTGGGAAGAGGACTGAATTAGGAAGCTGCCGATAACCTCTGCGAAGAATGATTTCTCGCTCTTTTGAGGAACTATCAAAGAGGGCCTCAAAATGGCAGCCGGGGGTAGGAGGGAAGATTATTATTTTCTGAGGAAAGAGAACAAGAACAAGAATAGGTCCATCCCCAAGGTCCATCCAAGGACTTTTCCTGAACTGTTTTATTAGAACACGTTTGCTCTCAGGGCTGACGGTTGCAGGGGGAAGGTGCCAGAGTAGTGAAATAACATGACCACCTTGAGGAACACCTTGAGAGTTGTTTGTGAGTCTGATAGCTTTGTTCTGTGGTCTGTTTGGGTGTCTGTGCTCTCCATGGGCAGGTGGTCCTGCTGTCCTGGATGGAGGACAGTGGTTACTGTGGGTCAGTTCCCCCAGCTGTCTCCCTCTCTTCCTGGGGAGGAGACGGACGGTGAAGGACTACCTCTGGAGCGGTGGAGACCCGGAGGGCCGGGAGTGAAACCACAGACTCCCTTTTCTTGAATGAACAGCACTTAGGTCAGCCTGTTCACCGTCTCATCAACCCTCCAAGATGGCGCCTCTGAGTGGGGGGGAGTGGGGGGGGGGGGGGGGCGTGGGGCAACTAGGAGGCCGATGGATTGCTGTGGCTGTGAAGTCTTTGTTCAGAGCAAAAATGGGAGAGTGCAGCTTGCCGTGGCAGTGGCGGCGCATTAGGGTGTTGACAGATGGAAGGGGAGGGCCACGGGACGCCTTGGGGAGCACTGTGATTTATCACCCAGCATGGGCCGTTCAACCAGCCGCAAGTTGCTGAAGTGCGGAAGAAGGAAGGTCCTGACGGGAGGACGAATGGAGGGAGGGAGCGAGTGAGGAAGATGAGGAGGAGAGGACGAGAGAGAGGGGGAACAGGACACTAAGCTTGAGAGAGCCTTTTATTACCTAACCCAGGTGACCTCCACGTGCTAAAATGCGTTATTATTATTATTACGCCAGCGCATTTACACTGGTAGTCACAACAACTGCTTTGCTGTAAGCAAAGACACGGAGGGGAAAAAAACAGACTATTCACCTCCGTGACACCCGGCCCATTTGTTTGCTTCAATTACACCTCACGAACAGCCGCGGCAGTTGTTGTTCTTCTTCTTCGCTCCACCTCTTCAAACCAGACCTTTATTGCTTTTATCAATCTGGATTTGCATATGGGCTCCTGAGCGTCAGACATCTGAGGGCAATGACTTTCCCTCACCTTCCAATCAGTGTCAAGAGGTAGGTAGGTCAGACGCTCCATTCATCCTTCTTCAACTCTCTGGTAGTCCTTTTAACTTTGGCGTGGTGAAGAGAGGAGAGCGCAGCTCGATAATTCATCTGGTTTCACTTCCAATTCGATGAGAGAAGACGCTTGGGAGCTGGGGGGAGGCAGCGTGACAGGTAGGCTCTTTTGGGAAACAGATCGTTACACAGTGGGAATTACCCAACAAACAGCAGTCTGATACTCTGGCCCCAAGGCTCTGTGTAGTCCTTATGGATTAACTTCTACAAAAAAATGTAATGCAGTCTTCTACCACTCTCCTGAAAGAGTAGAATTTAAACTACCCCAAACATGAAGAAAAAAAAAATAGTTTGAAGACTAAATTGCATATCTTTAGACCCTGTAGGGATGTGATCCACACCGAAACATATGACCTAAAGTGAAAATGTCATCATATAAAGCCCTTAGCTTTTAGCCTGAAGTCAGTGGCTATAAACCAGTGGCTACTGTTTATTAACCTTTTCACGCGTGAGTTCCAAATATCTCTAACGGTCGACGAAGCGTGAGTTTTTTTTTTTTTTTTATGTGCTTGATGTCAGAATGCACTCAATGTTCCAAAATGTGATTGTTAACGCAACAGGACAGTTAACCCGCGCTGCCCTCAAACCAAGGCACGCTGCCTGCTAATTATCTATAGGCTATGTTTCAACTTGTCAATTTCCAATTATTTTCTAACACGTTTTCTTTTCTAACATCAGTTTGAATTGAGGAGTGTTCCGTCTCCTCCTTAATTCAGATAGAAGTAGCCCATGTCATTGTTATGGACAATTTACGTTTGAGGCTTTACTGAGACAGATAAGAGCCCAAGCACAAATGTTTTCCTCCGTGGCACATTTTCCAGCTGGTGCCCGCATTGCCTACTAATAATAACTTTGGACATGTGTGCATTCCTATCAAAGTAAGTGCCTTATTACCTTATCATTACAGTTTTTGTATATCGTGTTGTCATTTCTACTGTAGAAGGTTGTGCTGATTATGAGCTAACGCTAAGCTAATTGGCAGTTATGTGTGGTGCATTCGGGTTGTCACGTAAACATCTGTCAAGACCAAAGATGTTGCCACAAAATGAGGTGAAGGGATGGATCCCTCATCTTTCAAGTAAACTTCTGGAAGTGAATGATGGGAGGCGACACAACCCCTTCAACATGCATACTCTTATCATTGGTTGATGCGAAAAAACAAACAGCTTTCACAAAACTACCCATCGTCGGATTACTGTCGATTTTCTAAAAGTGTTTTACTCAGTTATTTTGATCACTGGTGAGGTCACCCGTGTTGTGATGCTTTGTAAATTGTAATTTCTATTCGCTAATTCATATTATGGTTTCTGTCAGCCGAGAGTTAAATATGACCTCTTGTGTTAGGTCACTCTTTCCTCAGTTAGCGCTAGGACTAATGTAGCCAACATTTTCTGGTTTGAATGAGAATTGTGTCATGCTGTCGCTAATTCTGTGAATGTATGAACACTGCATCCCAATAATAAACTGCTCACATTGAGAACATAACTTTGTAAAGACTGTTTGTGCAAAATGTTTCTATGAAGAAAAAAAAAACAGCGTGGCCAGCTCAAATGCTGACTGTGGCGTCAATCATAACTGGACGTTCTAAATAAGAGTTCTGATCATACCGGTTTGAGCGTACGATGCAGGGACCACTATCGAATGGTCACACCCGTGTGTTGGTACGTGTCAAAGGGTAAATGTCAGATATGCTGTCAAATGCAGACCAGGAGAACAACACATCCTCAGAACTCACAGTAGATATAAATACAGATATCTACTGTAGTTATATGACATACATGTTTGATCTCTGTGGTAGCGTTCTCCTGGCATCCGCCAAAACCCAGATTCGTCCGTCGGGCTTTCAGATGGTGAAGCGTGATTCATTACTCCAGAGAATGCGTTTCCACTGCTCCAGGGTCCAATGCCGGCGAGCTTTACACCACTCAAGTGGCTTGTGTGCGGCTGCTTGGCCATGGAAATCCACTCCATGAAGCTCCTGACGAACAGATCTTGTGCTGACGTTGCTTCCAGAGGCAGTTTGGAACTCGGTAGTGAGTGTTGAAACCGAGGACAGACGCTACCATCAGGTTCATTGCTAACAAGGTCGGTACTGTAGCTCTTCACTTTATAAGGGCTTCAACATCCTGTGTATGTTTATATCAACCTCTCAGGTTCTCAAACAGTCTTGAGAGGTTTAGAGAGGGAGAAACTATTGCCAGCCTGCGTCATTAATCTACAGTTTTGTTTGTCGGTTTGTTTATGCTGTGAATGCCTCAGCATTTGTGAAGTAGGGAGAAGAGGCGAGCTGACGTACAACTGGCGTATGACAGTTCAATATGCTTGCGTTCAAGGTACATCTGAATGCAATCTATATCTGTTTCAGTGTATGCGATTGGTGGGCAGCATACGCCACTCGACGACGCCAGGCTTTGTTCCGGCTCTCCTGCTGGCTACGGGCGGCTCGTCAGTGGATCGTCCTCAAACATTGTCGTGTGTCTAACGTATGCAAAGGGGGGGAACTGCATCAAGGCAAACGTGGGCCTCGCATCACGCGGGCCACAGCTAATGCTAAGTGACAGTCCGACAGAAGTGTCTTAATTATGAGAAATGCATGCTGCCTTGATTGTGTGCATTTAATGAGCTTTTTCCGTGTCTAGCTACCTGAAGCGATGTGTCAAGCTATTGCTGATGTCCGCTCGCTTAGAGAGGCTGTTTAGCAACTATGGCAGAACCTGACAGGCTAATATGGGCTGTGGGAGCAATAATAACAAAGTGTGTGTTTGTGTGTGTGTGCATGTGTGTGTGAGTATACGTGGATATGTGTGTGTGTGTGTGTGTGTGTGTGTGTGTGCTATCACATGTGTCTGTGTCCATGGCAGTATTTTGCTGTGTGTGTGTGTGTGTGTGTGTGTGTGTGTGTGTGTGTGTGTGTGTGTGTGTGTGTGTGTGTGTGTGTGTGTGTGTGTGTGTGTGTGTGTGTGTGTGTGTGTGACAGGAGCCTCATCAGAAGCCTGGTACTGTAGGAGTGGGTAGATGGCAGCGGAGAGTGAGGAGGAGGAGGACATGAAACAATACGAGGAGGAGGGAGCTGTATCTAATGAGCCAGCTAGAAACGACGACCACTGGCTGGCTGGCGCAGAGAAAGAAGAAGAGAAGAGAGAGAATAAGAGATGGATAGAGGGGAGAAAAAAGGAGACAAAGACAGACAGAAATTGAGAGAGACCAAGAGAGGAATCGAGAGAGAGACAGAAACAGACTGACAGAGAGAGTTAGAGTGAGGCAGAGTCCACGTCACAGGTAATTTAAACATCTCATCTCCCACCGGTGTCTCATCTTATGCAGAACTAGAGCCCGGGAAACTTCCCAGCAACCCCTGCTTACCCGCCTGCCACCCTGCCGACTTGTCAAGCTGCGTTTTTCTTTCCTAAACTCCTGTAATTGAGCTGCCGGGCGCTTAAATTGTGCGCTCAGTGCGAATCGGCCCATTTCCTGAATCTCGGCGCGGTGGGAGCAGGCCAGGCACCTCTCGGGGAGTGCTCAGGGAGTGCTCGCCTGCAGCCACACCGACAGGCTTCAAGAGAACGAGACTAACAACACTAAAAGACGTCATCAGCACTTCTGCTGCCGTAGGATCATCACTGTTTTTATGCAAGTCATCCTACCTGAGCTATCAACAAAGCCAGAGCTAAAGCTTGATGAAAGACGCAATGTCTCGGGAGAGGTGATTAAAACAAGTCTGAAAGCAAGCTGGATGTGGCGGATCCTAGCATCAGATCATTAGCGCCTTTGTTTTCTTCGGATGTCGAAGGTACATTGAGAAAAAGGCCAGACTTGAGTTTTAATTTGTTTTTGTCTGTGCCGAAAAAGTCCAGACGGTGTACCGAATATTGTTTTTACACAATAATCCTTGGGCCTCTCTCTTGGGGGAGGTTGTGTTGGGCTCTTGCTGTGAGGGACATCAAACAGGCAAGGCAGAAGAGATATACAGTGTGGGCCCATGAGATATAGCAGAGTTGATATACTGAAGGCTTATATGGGGGGTGTGAAGGTTGGTGTGGACGGGTTCCTGTGACATTCTCCATTATCAGACAGTTGTTAGCTCTACGCAGGCAGCAATCTGTACCACCCTGTTTGGGTCCATTAAAGCAAAATTGCAGGTACAAACTACAGGAGCGAACACAACAGGAAACGGGTAAGACGTGGACACTCAGATTGGAGAGTGTAGTGAGTGCAAGTTGTAGAGAAATACACACACACACACACACACACACACACACACACACACACACACACACACACACACACACACACACACACACACACTGATGGCCATTGTCTGGGACATCAGATGCATCAGATCCTTCCATCCCCTTTGATCAGCTCTGAAGCACCTCCACACCCAATTAGGCTCAATCCTTTCCAGTCATGTATTATTCAGCTTCATTACAAGCCAGTACTCCCTATGTGTCCTTCACACACACTCGCGTGCACACCCGCGCAAACACATACACACAGACAGGTCTCAGATGATGAGTCACGGTCAGGACAGGGAGGCAAACGATCAATCTCAGGTCCTAGTGTGTGTGGTTGTGTGTGTGTGTGTGTGTGTGTGTGTGTGTGTGTGTGTGTGTGTGTGTGTGTGTGTGTGTGTGTGTGTGTGTGTGTGTGCACGCATGCGAGAGAGTAAATGCATATGGAGGTCGCTCTCTCATTGAGATGGTATTGTACTGTAAACACAAGGGTAATTAGCAAACAGTTGAGCTCCACTGACCAGACCTTGGAGCGGACCAGACAGACAATTGACGTCCTTTGATTCAGACAACAGACAACAACTGCTTCTGCTTGCTGATGCCAGCCATTATGGCCAGTGCTATTAGAACAATGAGAATACTGCTGATGGCTCAGAGATCCTGCCCTGTATTCTTTGTCTGAATGGATGGACTGAGGGCAAGCCAAAAACGGACATGGCAGTTTTTAACAAGATGGCCGCCGACTGAAAAGGGTTTACAGAGGAGCACTGGCGTTGTCTCGGCGTCCTCCCCAAGAACCTCCAGATGTAATGGAGTCACGCACGCACACTGGCCAGCGCAGCTCGGGCCTGCTTAAAAAGTATTGATCGATTTCTTTCCTTTATTTATCCTCCCTCTCCCCCACTCCCTCCTTCCTTCCTTTCTCATGGGCCAGGCAGGGCTCTGCAGCTTTACCTGCCTCAAGGGTCGCTCTCTCGCTTTCTCTCCCTCTTTCTCTCTCTTTCGCTCTCTCTCTCCTCCTCTCTCCTACTCCACTCACTCCATCACGCTTAAGACACTGGCTGTTTGAAAGGGGAGAGAATATGCTCTGATGAGGCATCTGTAGCTTTACAATAGCAGACACATGGACACACACTGATTTCCCCAGTGTTATGCAGCTCATAGTGCAGTGTGCGTGAGGGGAACACACAGGTCTTGATTAGGCTCTCTCCATGTCACCCCCTGTGTGTGTGTGTGTGTGTGTGTGTGTGTGTGTGTGTGTGTGTGTGTGTGTGTGTGTGTGTGTGTGTGTGTGTGTGTGTGTGTGTGTGTGTGTGTGTGTGTGTGTGTGTGCGTACGCGCAAACGGGCAGGCATCTGTCTCCCCTAAACGGCTGCCCGTTTGGTGTGCCACGTCCCGCTAACCGCATGATTAAAACCCTCTTAAACTCTCCCTAAATCCTGTTTACTAGTCACACCCAGGGCCCCCAATGGTACCCCCCCTGGCCCCACCCCTATACCTCCAACCCCGTACCTCCCGGCCATGAGCTCTAGCCCTCAACTTACCCCTTGACCCAAGCCGGCAATGCATTACTCCCACCGATCAATACAGATCGGCCCAGTCGGATCGGTCTGTAACCAATTCAGATGATACTGATGATTCAGCTAGGGAGCGCCGGGCCACTGTCACCAATCACTAATCACCAGCGCTGCCCGACAGGTATGGACATTCGCCTGTCACTTGGACCTAATTTATTGCTGACTACCGCCATTGATTAACCTTGCCTTGTGCCTTGTGGACCGCTGCAGTCCGAAGCCATGTTGCTGAGAAGGGAGGAAAAGGAGAAGGTCTGCAACGATTATTGGAGTGAATGGAGCAGGGAGAGTGGAAAATAATGATATTAACAGTGTCGTGTGTGTTTAGACTAGTACAGTAAACTTTGCTAAAGGTGGGTGTTATAAAAACATCTGTAACCTTTGGTCTCTGGACCAATAACCTATTGACATTCATCAGTCATTGGATGATTACTTGATAAAGACAAGCATTGCTGAACTGACTCAATCAGCAACATGCCAGGGACTCTAGTACAGGTCTACAGACCATAGTTTGAGAAGCACACTGAACTATACAGTATGGCTATATTGCTTTTCAATGCTTCTCTTAGTGTGTTAAGTGACTATTTCAGAGGCCACATACAGCTCCCTCTCCTCCAGGTGTGACCGTGTCCACACTGTCCACTTAGCAATCAGCACCACCCTCATCCAATCACAGGAAGAAGACGCCCGCCACAGAGACCGTCAAGTGTCTGAGCGCCAGGGGGTCACCGGCGGCGTTTAAGACCTGTCAAAGCCCTCTCGAGAGGTTGTGTTTGAAGAGGGGACCACATCGCCACGTTATCGACCCATGTTTGCTCTCACGCTTACCGCCGTTTACCCACAATCCCCTATCAATGGGCACCACAATCAACCAACTGTCTGTCAGAGCCCACGGAAGAACAAATACAACTCCGGGGTGCATCCAAATTGGTGAGCCTATACTCTATATACAGATGTAGGATCTTAATTTGATCACCCTGTAACAGGATGACCATCCTGCAATGCAGGTTTAAAAATGGCTTCTGAAGTTTGTAATTTACACTTAGACATTTCAGACTTGATTTTCCATTACAAAAAATATATCAACCCCTACAAAATGTCCATTAATTATAATCCACATAATAATTTGCATTTACTGTTGCTGAAGGATTATTTTCCTGCTGTAGCAATTTGGCTCAAATTAAGATCCTACATCTGTAGTGCACTGAGTTTTCCGAGGAAGTAATGAAACAAAAGTTTTAGAGTCATTTTTCCCCTTCGTCGAGCTTAGGCTACAGTACATCTGCCCTTCCTTCAACCTGTCCGACATTTGCTTTTTTTCAAGCTGCTGACTCAAATGAAGGCCTTTAAGAACATAATCCTGCAGATCTCCTGTGTGTGACGGCTTATGCTCTCCTTCCTTCCTTCCCTCGCTCCTCTCCTCTCTTTTCGCGTTGATGGGCTCCGGAACAGGTGTCATTTGTGGCCACTAAGCCATTGGCAAGTCCACTCTGTATTGACCCCTTACAGTATCAATTCTGCTTGTGGCAGTGGCCCTGCGTGATAATCACTGGCTACTCCCCAGACTAATCTAATGTGTGTGTTGCCTGTGTCTGTAGGTCTTCTACATACTAGTCTGGTATCTAACTGGGGGGTATTAGATACAGCTCCTCATTAGATTATTGCTTCACTGTAGTCACAACACAATGTGAACTGGTGGTAGTAGTACATATTACAGCCCAGCTCCTATGCACCTTCATTTGTGTGTGTTTTTGTGTCTTATTGTGTGCTTTGTATATATTACTGTGTGTTCTGTCTGTCTTATTATGGGTTTTGTCTGGTATTATTGTGTGTTTTGTTTGTAATATTGTGTGTTTTGTCTGCATTATTGTGTGTTTTGTCTATATTATTGTGTGTTTTGTCTATATTATTGTGTGTTTTGTCTATATTATTGTGTGTTTTGTCTATATTATTGGGTCTTTTGTCTGTATTATTGTGTGTTTTGTCTGTATTATTGTGTGTTTTGTCTACATTATTGTGTGTTTTGTCTATTTTATTGGGTGTTTTGTCTATATTATTGGGTGTTTTGTCTGTATTATTGTGTGTTTTGTCTGTATTATTGTGTGTTTTGTCTGTATTATTGTGTGTTTGGTGTGTATTATTGTGTGTTGTCTGTATTATTGTGTGTTTTGTCTATATTATTGTGTGTTTTGTCTATATTAAACCGGTGCACCTGGCACCTATTACCATAGCCCGTTCAAAGGTACTTAAATATTTTGTCTTGCCCATTCACCTTCTGAATGGCACACATACACAATCCTTGTCTCAATCGTCTCAAGGCTTAAAAACACTTCTTTAACATGTCTCCTCCCCTGTATATACACTGATTGAAGTGGATTTAACAAGTGACATCATGAAAAGATTAGGTTTTACTAATGTTTTGTAGACTCAATGTATATATACAACTGTGTCTGTGCTTCCACATTTTGGCTCTTAGGTACAAATAGTACCTGTATTTATTTCAAATAGTTTGAGCATTTGATTGAGCCTGTCTAGAAACAAGTGTTTAAAGCCTTAATAGACCCCAGGAATGAAAACCTGACAGGTAATGGCTGTAGTCTAGCTTTCAATACCACAGCTATTACCACTACCAAACAACAGGACACACTATCAGAGATGTGCCATATTTGTTTATTTATTTTATTTCACCTTTAGTTCCCATTTACAACTGCGACCTGGCCAAGATAAAGCAAAGCAGTGCGACAAAAAGAACAACACAGAGTTACACATGGGATAAACAAACGTACAGTCAATAACACAATAGAAAAATCGATATACAGTGTGTGCAAATGTATTAAGATTAGGGAGGTAAGGCAATAAATAGACCATAGTGGCAAAAATAATTACAATTTAGCATTAACACTGGAGTGATAGATGTGCAGAGGATGATGTGCAAGTAAAGCTACTGGGGTGCAAAAGAGCAAAAATAAATAACAATATGGGGATGAGGTAGTTGGATGGGCTATTTACAGATGGGCTGTGTACAGGTGCAGTGACCGGTAAGCTGCTCTGACAGCTGATGCTTAAAGTTAGTGAGGGAGATATAAGTCTCCAGCTTCAGTAATTTCTGCAATTTGTTCCAGTCATTGTCAGCAGAGAACTGGAAGGAAAGGCGGCCAAAGGGGGAGTTGGCTTTGGGGATGACCAGTGAAATATACCTGCTGGAGTTCATGCTATGGGTGGGTGTTGCTGTGGTGACCAGTGAGCTGAGATAAGGCGGGGCTTTACCTAGCAAAGACTTATAGATGACCTGGAGTCAGTGGGTTTGGCGACGAATATGAAGCGAGGGCCAGCCAACGAGAGCATACAGGTCGCAGTGGTGGGTAGTATATGGGGCTTTGGTGACAAAACGGATGGCACTGTGATAGACTACATCCAATTTCCTGAGTAGAGTGTTGGAGGCTATTTTGTAAATGACATCGCCAAAGTCAAGGATCGGTAGGATAGTCAGTTTTACGAGGGTATGTTTAGCAGCATGAGTGAAGGAGGCTTTGTTGCGAAATAGGAAGCCGATTCTAGATTGAATTTTTGATTGGAGATGCTTAATGTGAGTCTGGAAGGAGAGTTTACAGTCTAACCAGACACCTAGGTATTTGTAGTTGTCCACATATTCTAAGTCAGAACCGTCCAGGGTAGTGATGCTAGTCGGGCGGGTGGGTGTGGGCAGTGATCGGTTGAAGAGCATGCATTTAGTATTACTAGCATTTAAGAGCAGTTGGAGGCCACGGAAGGAGTGTTGTATGGCATTGAAGCTCGTCTGGAGGCTTGTTAACCTCTTGGGGCTAGGTGGGACGCTAGCGTGCCACCCGTGGTGCACTCCATCAACAGCAGGTGCATTTCAAGAGCGGCAAATTTGAATCCAAATAAATGTCAAAATTCAAATTTTTCAAAAATACAACTATGTTACACCATTTGAAAGATAAACATCTCCTTAATCTAACCACGTTTTACGATTTCAAAAAGGTTTTACGGCGAAAGCATAAATTTAGAGTATGTTAGGACAGTACATTTACAAGAGTTGTGTGTAATGTTTTGTCAAGTCAAAGACAGGGTCACCAAAACCATAAAACCAGCTAAAATGATGCACTAACCTTTTACAATCTCCATCAGATGACACTCCTAGGACATTATGTTAGACAATGCATGCATTTTTAGTTCTATCAAGTTCATATTTATATCCAAAAACAGCGTTTTACTATGGCATTGATGTTGAGGAAATCGTTTCCCTCCAATAACCGGCAGTCAAGTCAGCGTAACAAATTAAATAATTAAAATTAGAAAACATTGGTAAAATATTATATTGTCATTTAAAGAATTATAGATTTACATCTCTTGAACGCAATCAACTTGCCAGATTTAAAAATAACCTTACTGGGAAATCACACTTTGCAATAATCTGAGCACTGCGCCCAGAAAAATACGCGTTGCGATACAGACTAGACGTCATGTTGGGGAGATCTAAAATCGAAAATACTATGTAAATAATCCATTACCTTTGATTCTCTTCATCAGATGTCACTTCCAGGTATCACAGGTCCATAACGAATGTAGTTTTGTTCAAAAAAGCTCATCATTTATGTCCAAAAATCTCCGTCTCGTTAGCACATGATGTAAGCCAGCCGGACTTCTCGTCATGAACGAGGGGAAAAAATATATTTACGTTCGTTCAAACATGTCAAACGTTGTATAGCATAAATCATTAGGGCCTTTTTTAACCAGAACATGAATAATATTCAAGGTGGACGAATGCATACTCTTTTATAACGTATTGGAACGAGGGTACCCAACATGAACTCGCGCGCAAGGTGTCTAATGGGCCATCATCGTTCCATGGCTCTTGTTCGGTCAGATCTCCCTCCAGAAGACTCAAAACACTTTGTAAAGGCTGGTGACATCTAGTGGAAGCAATAGGAAGTGCCAAAATATTCCTAAACCCCTGTGTTTTTCAATGGGATAGGTTTAAAGTCAATACAACACATCAGGTATCCACTTCCTGTCAGAAAATGTCTCAGGGTTTTGCCTGCCAAATGAGTTCTGTTATACTCACAGACACCATTCAAACAGTTTTGGAAACTTTAGAGTGTTTTCTATCCATATATAATAAGTATATGCATATTCTAGTTACTGGGTAGGATTAGTAACCAGATTAAATCGGGTACATTTTTTTTATCCAGACGTGCAAATGCTGCCCCCTAGACCCAACAGGTTAACCCAGTGTCCAAAGAAGGGACAGAAGTATACAGAATGGTGTCATCTGCGTAGAGGTGGATCAGAGAATCACCAGCAGCAAGAGCGACATCACTGATATATACAGAGAAAAGAGTCAGCCCGAGAATTGAACCCTGTGGCACCCCCATAGAGACTGCCAGAGGTCCGGACAACAGGCCCTCCGATTTGACACACTGAACTCTATCTCAGAAGTAGTTGGTGAACCAGGCGAGGCAGTCATTTGAGAAACCAAGGCTGTTGAGTGCACCGATAAGAATGCTGTGATTGACAGAGTCGAAAGCCTTGGCCAGGTCGATGAAGACGGTTGCACAGTACTGTCTTTTATCGATGACAGTTATGTTATCGTTTAGGACCTTGGGCGTGGCTGAGGTGCACCCATGACCAGCTCGGAAACCAGATTGCATAGCGGAGAAGGTACGGTGGGATTCGAAATGGTCGGTGATCTGTTTGTTAACTTGGCTTTCGAAAACTTTAGAAAGGCAGGGCAGGATGGATATAGGTCTATAACAGTTTAACGTTTCAGCTTCCACTGTTTGTTAGCCTAAAATATCAAACCTATGTACTCATTTATGAAACACCGACATGCCCTCTGCCCGTCGATGCAAAAGCAGCTTTAGCTAAAATATTGCTGTTTCACTTCATTCGTTTCATGAGTTTCGGTTAGGAAGACTACAGCTGAGGTGACTAAAAAGACCTCTTACCACAGACGAGAGAGAGAAACAAAAAGTAAAATGCTACCACATCTTCACACTATTTAGCCAACCGAGTGTGAGGCAACCTCAGTCATAACTGTGGCGGAGCTTGTGAGTGGGAGAGGGAGAGGGGGGGGGGACAGTGGACAATGGACCGGACAATTCCTTCAGTTCCTCGCTAAATTGGTGAAATGTATCAAATACTTAATCTTTTAGTCGTTCAGGAACATCTGAATTATTTCCGAGGGCTGTCCCGCTCATAGATATCATTTACAGTGGGGAAAAAAAGTATTTAGTCAGCCACCAATTGCGCAAGTTCTCCCACTTAAAAAGATGAGAGAGGCCTGTAATTTTCCTCATAGTTACACGTCAACTATGACAGACAAAATGAGAAAAAAATATCCAGAAAATCACATTGTAGAATTTTTTATGAATTTATTTGCAAATTATGGTGGAAAATAAGTATTTGGTCACCTACAAATAAGCAAGATTTCTGGCTCTCACAGACCTGTAACTTCTTCTTTAAGAGGCTCCTCTGTCCTCCACTCGTTACCTGTATTAATGGCACCTGTTTGAACTTGTTATCAGTATAAAAGACACCTGTCCACAACCTCAAACAGTCACACTCCAAACTCCATTATGGCCAAGACCAAAGAGCTGTCAAAGGACACCAGAAACAGAATTGTAGACCTGCACCAGGCTGGGAAGACTGAATCTGCAATAGGTAAGCAGCTTGGTTTGAAGAAATCAACTGTGGGAGCAATTATTAGGAAATGGAAGACATACAAGACCACTGATAATCTCCCTCGATCTGGGGCTCCACGCAAGATCTCACCCCGTGGGGTCAAAATGATCACAAGAACGGTGAGCAAAAATCCCAGAACCACACGGGGGGACCTAGTGAATGACCTGCAGAGAGCTGGGACCAAAGTAACAAAGCCTACCATCAGTAACACACTACGCCGCCAGGGACTCAAATCCTGCAGTGCCAGACGTGTCCCCTCGCTTAAGCCAGTACATGTCCAGGCCCGGCTGAAGTTTGCTAGAGAGCATTTGGATGATCCAGAAGAGGATTGGGAGAATGTCATATGGTCAGATGAAACCAAAATAGAACTTTTTGGTAAAAACTCAACTCGTCGTGTTTGGAGGACAAAGAATGCTGAGTTGCATCCAAAGAACACCATACCTACTGTGAAGCATGGGGGTGGAAACATCATGCTTTGGGGCTGTTTTTCTGCAAAGGGACCAGGACGACTGATCCGTGTAAAGGAAAGAATGAATGGGGCCATGTATCGTGAGATTTTGTTTGAAAACCTCCTTCCATCAGCAAGGGCATTGAAGATGAAACGTGGCTGGGTCTTTCAGCATGACAATGATCCCAAACACACCGCCCGGGCAATGAAGGAGTGGCTTCGTAAGAAGCATTTCAAGGTCCTGGAGTGGCCTAGCCAGTCTCCAGATCTCAACCCCATAGAAAATCTTTGGAGGGAGTTGAAAGTCCGTGTTGCCCAGCGACAGCCCCAAAACATCACTGCTCTAGAGGAGATCTGCATGGAGGAATGGGCCAAAATACCAGCAACAGTGTGTGAAAACCTTGTGAAGACTTACAGAAAACGTTTGACCTGTGTCATTGCCAACAAAGGGTATATAACAAAGTATTGAGATAAACTTTTGTTATTGACCAAATACTTATTTTCCACCATAATTTGAAAATAAATTCATAAAAAATCCTACAATGTGATTTTCTGGATTTTTTTTCTTGTTTTGTCTGTCATAGTTGACGTGTACCTATGATGAAGATTACAGGCCTCTCTCATCTTTTTAAGTGGGAGAACTTGCACAATTGGTGGCTGACTAAATACTTTTTTCCCCCACTGTATATTCACAGTGTTGAAAATAGTTAGTGAAAATGACAAATTGATAAATACAGTAAATATGCATGTGTTTCAAACACAACTTGTTGTCACCACAACACAAAATCTAAGATTTTCTGTCACAGAGTCCATTTGCTATAGCTCACCTTTTTTTGGTATCAATGTATTTGGATAGTCCCAAATAGATTGTTTGTAATTCGGTAGATGTTCAACTAACTGTCAACAACATGTTGACTAACTATTGAGTAATCCTATTCCTCGCCCTAAGGCAGTATTGAGAATTTAGAAAAAAATATGTGCCCATTTTTAACTGCCTCCTACACCAACTCAGAAGCTAGGATATGCATATTATTAACAGATTTGGATAGAAAACACTCTGAATTTTCTAAAACTGTTTGAATGGTGTCTGTAAGTATAACAAAACTCATATGGCAGGCAAAAACCTGAGAAAAATACAAGCAGGAAATGAGAATTTTGTGGCTGTACTATTTTCGAGTCATTGCTAATAGATCACACAGTGACAAAGGATTCATTTCGCGCTTCCTACGGCTTCCACTAGATGTCAACGATCTTTATAAAGTTGTTTGAAGCGTCTACGATGAACAGATACCGGATGACAAGGAAGAGAAGTTGACGTCCCTGGGATGTCGTCACTTCATTATTGCGTGCACCTGCGTGTTCATGTGAGGCGAGACATTTTTCAAAACGTTTTTCAAGACACAGGAGAGGTCGGGTTGAAATATTACTGATGTTTCACGTTAAAAATGGCCCTAAAGATTGATGCTAAACAACGTTTGACATGTTTGAACGAACGTAAATAGATTTTTTTTTTAAACTTTTCGTCATGACTTTCCCCCTCCCTACATTTTGAGGAGCCTACTGAACGCGCTAACAACATGGAACAACTTGGAGTTATTTGGACATAAATTATGAACTTTGTCGAAAGAAACCACATTTGTTGTGGACCTGGGATTCCTGGAAGTGCCTTCTGATGAAGATAATCAAAGGTAAGGGATTATTTACAATAGTATTATTGATATTAGATGGTTACAAGATGGTGCTAACCTGTATATCCTAGCCTATTGTTCTTAGCATAGCACCCCGTTTATTGCAAAGTGTGATTTCCCAGTAAAGTTATTTTGAAATCTGGCAATGCGGTAGCATTTACAAGATGTTAATCTATAATTCTTTGAATGACAATATTATAATTTACCAATGTTTTCGAATAGTAATTTTGCCGGAAGCATTTGAGGGGAAAAAAATTCTGAATTTCACCGCCACTGTAAAATGCTGTTTTTGGATATAAATATGAACTTGATGGAACAAAAAATGCATGTATTGTATAACATAATGTCCTAGGAGTGTCATCTGATGAAGATTGTCAAAGGTTAGTGCATAATTTTAGCTGGTTATCTGCTTTTGGTGACGCCTGTCTTTGAATTGACAAAACATTACACACAGCTATTTTCAATGTACTCTCCTAACATAACCTAACTTTATGCTTTCGCCGTAAAGCCTCTTTGAAATTGGACAATGTGGTTGCATTTAGGAGATGTTTATCTTTCAAATGGTGAAAAATAGTTGATTGTTTGAGAAATTGAAATGATTAGATTCTTGCAGTTTTGAATTTCCCGCCATGGTATCTTGTCAATAAATCCCGGTACCGGGATCAGAGCGGGAAGGGGTCCTCAACAGGCTAGCCTAACCCTTATCCTAACCACAAACTTAAAAGTAACCCTTAACCTTAACCCTAAAACACTGTGGCATTTAAAAAGAGCTGGAATTGATCGTTTACACATCTGAAATCATCTATAGAGGACTGGCTCAGTTGGTAGAGCATGGTGTTTGCAACACCAGGGTTGTGGGTTCGATTCCCACGGGGGACCAGTATGGAGAAAAATTTATGAAATGTATGCTTTCACTACTGTAAGTTGCTCTGGATAAGAGTGTCTGCTAAATGACTAAAATGTAAATGTATCAAAATGAAGTGTAAGTTTAAGATCACTTCCTTCGTCAAATTATACACCAGGTCCAATAGAAATTATACACCAGGTCCAATGGGAATTATACACCAGGTCCAATGGAAATTAGACTTCCGCTTTATCGCAACCCTGCTGGAAGACACAAAGGGAGCATACCCTACTTCGGCACCTGTGGAGCAGCTGTCATGGGGTGGTTAAGTGCCTTGCTCAAGGGCACAGCGGCAGTCGATGGTATCTAGGATTTGATAACAGCAACCCTCCGGTTGCCAGCTCACTTCCCGCCAGATGTTTCCCATCAGACCCGGGATTAGAATTTGCAACCTTCCGATTGTTAGCTCGCCTATCTAACCACTAGGCTACCTGCCGCCCATGAACTATCCTTCTAACTGTCACAGACAGAATGGAGGCAACTCAGAACACTTATTTGTTGTCCCCATGCCTGTGTTTCCACTGTGAGACTGTGGGTGGCCATTGCTTTGGTAAACGCACTAGTTGGGCCCAGGGGACGATGGTAGTGCTGATGAGCTACTTAGGATCAACAAGGGATTCAAAAGCCTCTGAGCCCGAGCTCTTTGCTACTGCTAATGACTACAGAAGCTGACAGAGAGAGAGAAAGAGGAGGAGGCCATAAAGAGAAAGGAAATTCAGAGGGACCTTCCTCAAGGAATAGGGCCCTTTAAGTAGTAACTGACAACTAATTGCACCACCGCCACCACCACCACCGAAACTTCATTCATGATCCCCTTAATGTATCCAAAATGGCCACCCAGTCACAAAACTAAGCCCTGTAGGCCAACCCAACACAAGGCCGAAATGACATGATAGAGCCCCCATTTCGGCTCTGGTTGCAATGAAGTCTATGGACGCTGAGCACAGCAAAGCACACAATAACCTGGTACAGTGAGTGAAACACATGAATGCGCCACGGCTGCGGCCAGCCTTCCTTCACTGCAGTAACTCACCTCCAGAGTCAAGGCCATTAGGGGGTTATCTAGCGGCCCGACCAGGGGGTCGGTAACTGCTCTGCGGTGGGGGGGGGGTTATGGACTGAGGAGATTTATAGTGAGGAATGCCACTGGGAGCCAAAATGGCATTCGTGTCTCTCGTGTCACGCTGTGCATATCACATTACAGTCCACTATCACACTGTAGAATAGAGAGGATGGATTTCAACAGAGTAAAACCATACAAGTGTGCAAGTTAGTGGTAAAAGGGAGAGTGGGGAATTGTCTGGAGCTGAAAGAAGAATAGATGGGGCAATGGAGCTGTGGTGTGTGTGTGTGTGAGTGAGTGAGTGAGTGAGTGAGTGAGTGAGTGAGTGAGTGAGTGAGTGAGTGAGTGAGTGAGTGAGTGAGTGAGTGAGTGAGTGAGTGAGTGAGTGAGTGAGTGAGTGAGTGAGTGAGTGAGTGAGTGCGTGGTTGCAGTGAATTTTTTAACAAGACGTAGAAAGGAGAGAACACGAGTGGTACAAACTGTAGCAGCTTGTGTATCTGAGGAAAGGTGTGTGTGTGTTTGAGTGTGTGTATGCACGCACATGTGATTGTGCGTGTGTGTGTGTGTATGTGTTTATATGCGGTAAGCCCAAAATCCTCTTCGAGGGGTACTCACATTGTTCATGTACTCGCTCAGCAGGTCTTGCAGGGCCTGCCGGACGGCGTTGCACTCAGCCACGATGCGCTCGCGGCGGTCGTCGCGGGTGCAGGATGAGTCGGCCATGAGGGCGGCGCCGCTGATGATGCTCTCCAGGCGCTCCTCCAGGGAGGGGCGGAAACGCGCCTCGCTGAACGTCAGCGGGTCCAGGATGATCTTGTTCTGACCGGGAGGAAAGGAGAGAGGGAGGTCAGAAACGGGCTAACCAAGGGTCAACTTTTGAATGATATTGCACTTTTGAACTTTGCACCCAAAGAGACTGTATAACATTCAGAGTGGAGCATGTCACTCCTTTATCTTATTACCCAAGGGTTAAGTGTTGGATACCGAATGTAATGTAAGCCCTGTTGGGCTAGATTGCTTATAAGAATGACGAACACATGGAAATGCATGTTAGCACTTCTGAGAGAGAGAGAGAGAGCGAGAGAGAGCGAGAGAGAGCGAGAGAGAGCGAGAGAGAGCGAGAGAGAGCGAGAGAGAGCGAGAGAGCGAGAGAGCGAGAGAGAGAGAGAGATTAAGCTATGGTTCTGCTGTCACCCACGAGTTACATTCGCACCTGTTTGTTTGGAACGGGCTGTCCCTGGGATGTACTATTGGTAACAAAGGCTTATGTCTGGGGTACACAGACTCATACACACCACTCTGGTCTTCATAATGACTATAATATTACACATAGCAATATCTGAGCTCTCAATGTCATGTCAGAGTGACCCATGACCAAAGTCGTCGTCTCCCAACGAGAGAGAGAGAATTTGGGACAAATAGAGCCACAAAGAGAGAGAGAGAGGGGAAGAGAGATAGAGAAAGAGGGGGAGCGAGAGGACCTGTAAGACAGCAGAGGTCCATTTCATATTATTAATGACACTCTCTCTCGGGGGGAGAGAGAGAGAAAGAGAGAGAGATAGACAAAAGGAAGACAGAAAGAAAGAAAGGGAGAAAGATCAAACGATCGATGGAATGATAGAAACAGAGAGCGCTACAACAGCAGGAGGGATGGAGTTGATCAGAAGATGGAGTGGAACGAAGCCTAACAAAGAGCTAGCGATCACATTTGGCAGCGAGGACCGTGGTGGCAGACGGCTCAGTGCAATCTGTCAGCGCTAGGTGGTAGAGCCAGAGGCTGAGAGTGAAGGAAATGTCACCTTCAAGCTTAGCTTTAGGGTCCTAGTACCAGACCCTTACACACCCCCCCCCCCCCCCCTCCCTTCCGTCTGCTTTAAGGGGCCTTTAAGCACAGAGTGAAGAGTGAAGAAACACAGGGGCCATGAGGCGAATCCCCCGGCTTTTATTAATGGAAGTAGCTGCAAAATATACTTTTTTATGATCTGTACAGCAGGTAAGATAAAAAATTACCATATTGATGGCGAAGGTATTACGTTTTACGTTTTACGGACGTACAATTTCAATATCCCATTCGGCAGCAGTTTGCGGTGAGGTGGGGTTTTTAAGAGGGAGAAGTCACGCCGGGTAGGCAGCGTTTATTAGTAAAGAGGTGCCTAAGAGTTACACACGGGCCAGGCCCTAAATACCTTAGCTGT
The DNA here is from genome assembly GCF_965601325.2 of Salmo salar. NCBI lineage: Eukaryota > Metazoa > Chordata > Actinopteri > Salmoniformes > Salmonidae > Salmo > Salmo salar. The sequence continues at coordinate 32,340,197 of NC_138294.1, read as the reverse complement.
GTGTGTGTGTGTGTGTGTGTGTGTGTGTGTGTGTGTGTGTGTGTGTGTGTGTGTGTGTGTGTGTGTGTGTGTGTGTGTGTGTGTATGTGTGTGTGTGTGTGTGTGTGTGTGTGTGTGTGTGTGTGTGTGTGTGTGTATGTGTTTATATCGGTTGTAATGCGCATTATGGTTGCCTCTTTGAGTACAGGCGAGGACAGTTGACCCCCTCCCCCCTTGCACCATCCCCCAACCTACCTCCCCCCACCCAGGCCCTGTGTGAGGGGGTTGTAAAATTCCAGAGGAGAATCTTACAACCACATGGCCCAGTTGAGACACAGAGGGGTCCCATAGAGAGACACAGGAAATTCTTCCAACTCACAGAATTGGGGAACCGAATGACATTTGTGTTCTGGAGAAGGTATGGAAGATTGGTGAAGAATCCAGCTAAGAACTGGTCCGCAAGATACAATTTTGTGATACTCAGAAGAGACAATATAGCCATATTACCATAAAACGGTTTATATAATAGCCTCAGCCTTGAGACTTGCATCCACATGGGTGTATAGAATGTATTAATAAGGATAAAGCTATTTGTAATACATTGAGATGCTATGTACTGATGTTAATGTGATAGAATTGTATTTCTGTACCAAGCTTAACTCAGTCATCGGCACGCCCCCAGGGACACAGACAGGACCAGGCGTCATGTGACAAGCTGTTCTATGTCACTATAAAACCCACCCTGATTTACATTTCTCCAGACCCGGCCTCCACTCCATTGCGAGTTGGCCAATAGGTTTGACCATCCAAGTACTCTACTGAAAGTGAACTATACCACGTGGTTAACTTTTAGACTATCGATACCGACAGAATAAGAACAAGTCTTTGATATGAATTATTAGTCTGCAGCTAAGAAATTATATCATTGAACGCGAAGACCAACGAAACATCCATTCTATGACGACATTAATGAATGTCGCTTTGAAAGATCCATTCTAACCGAGAGAAGAGAGAGAGAGAGAGAGAGAGAGAGAGAGAGAGAACTCTCCAACAGAACGACGCTCCAACAAGGATCCCGACGACACACTGAGCGTAAATATATATTGATTTCAATTGTTCTCAAATGAGTGAGCGTTCATGTGCAATTGATTAGCATGTCAATTGTTAATATTAATGAACTCTGTGTACCTCCTCAGCTGAACATTTTATGACCCATTGTTCTACAAGACACCAGCCATGCCTGTTAGCCACTAGGGCACATTACTCTACCAATTCTTTGTGATGATAATTACTGTTTGTATACTTTATGTGAATTACTTAGTTTAGTAAATAAATGATTTTAAGACAATTGATGTATGGATGACTCTTAGTAAAGACTGGGTTCGTGCAGATACAACAATTTACGACGTTTGGAATGAGACTGGACGCGAGGTAAAATACACCATTTAAACCAGAAGATAATCGGCCTATACTATAATAGAATATAATATATACTGCTCAAAAAAATAATGGGAACACTTAAACAACACATCCTAGATCTGAATGAATGAAATCATCTTATTAAATACTTTTTTCTTTACATAGTTGAACGTGCTGACAACAAAATCACACAAAAATAATCAATGGAAATCCAATTTATCAACCCATGGAGGTCTGGATTTGGAGTCACACTCAAAATTAAAGTGGAAAACCACACTACAGGCTGATCCAACTTTGATGTAATGTCCTTAAAACAAGTCAAAATGACGCTCAGTAGTGTGTGTGGCCTCCATGTGCCTGTATGACCTCCCTACAACGCCTGGGCATGCTGCGGATGAGGTGGCGGATGGTCTCCTGAGGGATCTCCTCCCAGACCTGGACTAAAGCATCCGCCAACTCCTGGACAGTCTGTGGTGCAACGTGGCGTTGGTGGATGGAGCGAGACATGATGTCCCAGATGTGCTCAATTGGATTCAGGTCTGGGGAACGGGCGGGCCAGTCCATAGCATCAATGCCTTCCTCTTGCAGGAACTGCTGACACACTCCAGCCACATGAGGTCTAGCATTGTCTTGCATTAGGAGGAACCCAGGGCCAACCGCACCAGCATATGGTCTCACAAGGGGTCTGAGGATCTCATCTCGGTACCTAATGGCAGTCAGGCTACCTCTGGCGAGCCCATGGAGGGCTGTGCGGCCCCCCAAAGAAATGCCACCCCACACCATGACTGACCCACCGCCAAACCGGTCATGCTGGAGGATGTTGCAGGCAGCAGAACATTCTCCACGGCGTCTCCAGACTCTGTCACGTCTGTCACGTGCTCAGTGTGAACCTGCTTTCATCTGTGAAGAGCACAGGGCACCAGTGGCGAATTTGCCAATCTTGGTGTTCTCTGGCAAATGCCAAACGTCCTGCACGGTGTTGGGCTGTAAGCACAACCCCCACCTGTGGACGTCGGGCCCTCATACCACCCTCATGGAGTCTGTTTCTGACCGTTTGAGCAGACACATGCACATTTGTGGCCTGCTGGAGGTCATTTTGCAGGGCTCTGGCAGTGCTCCTCCTTGCACAAAGGCGGAGGTAGCGGTCCTGTTGCTGGGTTGTTGCCCTCCTACGGCCTCCTCCACGTCTCCTGATGTACTGGCCTGTCTCCTGGTAGCGCCTCCATGCTCTGGACACTACGCTGACAGACACAGTAAACCTTCTTGCCACAGCTCGCATTGATGTGCCATCCTGGATGAGCTGCACTACCTGAGCCACTTGTGTGGTTTGTAGACTCCGTCTCATGCTACCACTAGAGTGAAAGCACCGCCAGCATTCAAAAGTGACCAAAACATCAGCCAGGAAGCATAGGAACTGAGAAGTGGTCTGTGGTCCCCACCTGCAGAACCACTCCTTTATTGGGGGTGTCTTGCTAATTGCCTATAATTTCCACCTGTTGTCTATTCCATTTGCACAACAGCATGTGAAATGTATTGTCAATCAGTGTTGCTTCCTAAGTGGACAGTTTGATTTCACAGAAGTGTAATTGACTTGGAGTTACATTGTGTTGTTTAAGTGTTCCCTTTATTTTTTTGAGCAGTGTATAATGTTATAATATAGGAAAGTTATATTAGGAAAATTATAACTTTGTAATCTGAATATTTTCCTTGGTGCCCCGATCTCCTAGTTAATTACAATTAAACGATGAATCAGTTTGATCGCGTGATAATAATTACAGGGAGTTAATTGATAAACATGTCTTCAGTTTAATGGTACCCCAAAGACACGACAGTTGAAAACAAGTCCAGTCGGGCCTAGTTGAATGCAAAATACAGTGCCGTTCAATGACTACTGTCTTCAACTGCTTTGCGAGGGCCTAATTTGTTCCTGTCGCAGCTAGGCGGCATTTATTTTCCACAAAGCGTCGAGTCTAGCAACCGAAGCCTATTCTAAAGGACAGCAGGGTGCTATCACATTGACGTGAGACACAGAGCGCGCACACACACACACACACACACACACACACACACACCTTTACATTTTATCCATTTACTATCTCTTATCCGGAGCGACTTCCACACGCACACAGACAGAGCGACATCGAGCTGATGGCTTTGTCTGAAACCCTGAAGTGGCAATTCAGCCCTATGAGTGGGACACCCATTCCAGGCCACTGCTCTGTGTGTGCGAGATCGAGAGCAACAACACAGATGGTATTAGACCTGTGTGTCGCAAGTGTCGCAAGTCATAGAATCATAGCCATCGCCATCCTGCCCATAATGCTCCACCATTATCACCGTTTTCTCTGCCTTAATGCTCCCGAGTGGCGCAGCGGTCTAAGGCACAATCCATTGGCTTTGGGAAGACATTACCAAGACAGTGAGCCTTAAGAATGGGGCTAAGGGCCTCCTGAGTGGCGCAGAGGTCTAAGGCAGTGCTAGCTGTGCCACTAGAGATTCTGGGTTCGAGTCCAGGCTCTGTCACAGCCGGCCACAACCGGGAGGCCCATGGGGCAGCGCATAATTGGCCCAGCGTCATCCGGGTTAGGGTGGGTTTGGTCGGCAGGGATATCCTTGTCTCATCGCTTCACTAGCGACTCCTGTGGCGGGCCGGGTGCAGTGTACGCTGACCAGGTCGCCAGGTGTACGGTGTTTCCTCAGACACATTGGTGTGGCTGGCTTCTGGGTTGGATGTGCATTGTGTCAAGAAGCAGTGCGGCTTGGCTTGGCTTGGTTGGGTTGTGTTTCGGAGGACGCATGGCTCTCGACCTTCGCCTCTCCCGAGTCCGTATGGGAGTTGCAGCGATCAGACAAGACTGTAACTACTACCAATTGGATACCACAAAATTGGGGAGAAAAAAATGATTGAAAAATACAAAAAAAAGAAAAAAAGAATGGGGCTAGATGGTTGCGTTTACATTGTTTGTATCGAACGAACATGCCAGCCGCGCGAAACGGTGATGGAATGCGTTCCGGTAATACAGGCATTCATTAAAGTTTGCCTTATCTCGTTTTCTTCAATGTGCGAGAGAGGAGAGGGGGATGGAGGGAAGAATGGGAATGCCCAGCATCAGTAGAGCTAGAGATAGCCTGGATGAAACTGGCTGTAATCAGAGGGGTACTGTCTTTCATATGTTTCAGCGTTGCACAACGTGGAACCGCTCTGCTAGCCTTGCTCGGGGTGACACTGTTGTTTTATTTATTTAAATTTTTTTACATATCCCCGATTTATTCATGGACACAGAATATTTACAGAAGCGATTCAGGTTGAAGTCGCTCGCATCATGGTTCAACAGAGGCCGCCACCGCAGCCCCGCTGCCCATGAGCTGAGCTACATTAACTCAGATGGATCTGATTTGAAAATGAACAAAAAAACATGTAAAACAAAAAACATCCCCCAAAAAGCAGCCAGCAGAAGTGTCCTGCCTTAGGACACATAACGAAACTAAAAATGTCTGTTTTGGAGTCTTTAGTTGCAGAAGCAAGCGAATGGTAACAGTGAGTTGCGTTCAGAGCCTGGACAGGGGGCAGGGTGACAGGCTGTTTGTCAAACTATGCATAATAAAGACGGGATGGGGGATATTGGTGGAGCCTGTGTCATTGTTACACATAACCTACTTTACACAGGCAGGGAGGGAGGGAGAGAGGGAGGGAGGGAGGGAGAGAGTGAGAGAGGGAGAGAGTGAGAGAGGGAGAGAGTGAGAGAGTGAGAGAGTGAGAGAGGGAGAGAGGGAGAGAGGGAGAGAGGGAGAGAGAGAGGGAGAGAGAGAGAGAGGGAGAGAGGGAGAGAGAGAGAATAAAGATAAAGATAAAGATAGAACGAGAGAGAATGTGAGAAACAGAAGGCGTGGAGGAAAGAGAGAGAATGAGGGTCAGAGGCAGAGAAAAATAGGGGAGAGAAAAAGGACTTGTGAGACAGCAGGACGGTAGTGGCTATGTTTATATTATTAATGACACTCTCTCTCAGCTACCTCTAATACTACCCTGCCTCCTTTACAAGCCCTGGCCTACATTCACATTCACTGGTTGGCGCCTCCAGAACCCAAATACTGAAGGCCTGATTCCCCAAGGGACTCATTTTATCAGTTACATTTAACAGTTTAAGTCTGTATAGCAGTTTGTGGTCTAGTTTAAAGAGATACTTTGGGATTTGGCAATGAGGCCCTTTATCTACTTCCCCAGAGTCAGATGAACTTGTGGATACAATTTTTATGTCTCTGTATCCAGCATGAAGGAAGTTAGAGGTAGTTTCACAAGCCAATGCTAACTAGCATTAGCGCAATGACTGGAAGTCTGTGGGTATCTTCTAGCATGCTAGTAGTTACCCATAGACTTCCAGTCATTGTGCTAATTCTAGTTAGCATTGGCTCGCAAAACTACCTTTAAAAAACTACCATAGCCAAAATCCTGAAGTATCCCTTTAAGACCATGTGGCAGAAAGAAATTCCAGTTGGGATATGTCCAATTGCTGTCTTCACTGGGGTGTTTCAACTTCAACAGCCCAGGTTAAAGACTAAAAAAGGTGTCTGAGTTACACTGGCCAGGTATGAATCAGTGTATGTGCACTCAGATATTTGCAGGCTCAACTTTTACACCGTGACTATGTTTGAAGTATTCCGGGAACGGAAGTACACTTTATCATCATATGACCATTTGCTGGCTATTGACGTGGCAAAGACAGAAAGATTTCTGGTCAGTAAACTAAAGCCAACAGCACAACAAATAGTCTGGAGGACATATCCCAGCCTATCACAGCCTACACAAACAACCAAGGAGAAATGACTAGACACAAATGGAAAAGGAAATCTAGGAGGAAAGTTCTTTGCCCTGCATCCCAAATGCCACCCTTTCCCCTACAATAGTGCACTACTTTTGACCGGGGCCCAGAGTAACGCACTATGTAGGGATTAGGGTGCCATTTGGGACACATGCCCACACCGAGTGTCGGGACTTGTCAACCTCTTTACACTGAGTCACAACAGGGCTTGTGTGTTCAGAGCTGCAATCATCTCCACGCTGGGACAAAAAAAATGCCATGCCGCAGAGACCAATGCCCCAAGCACCAGCTACATGTTGAGAGGTGTGTGTGTGTGTGTGTGTCTCTCTGTGTGTGTCTCGCCACGCGGAGCCCGGACCTGTTGCTTATTGCACCTTCTGCTCCTCTTTTCTTACATTTTATCTCTCCTTTTGTCTCTCTTTACCAAGGTGTAATGGAATTCGCCCCCTGCCTTCCATCCCACCCACGGACGACCATGTCGTACATCATTTAGACTGGGAGAGAACAGCGTGCTCCTTTCGCTGACTCATCCAGGGCTTCTGTGTTGTGCTTTACCGCCACTATACACACACACACACACACACACACACACACACACACACACACACACACACGCACAAATTAATACACACAGGCAAGCACAACCATTATACACACAAACACACACACACACAGACACAAACAATACACACACTCGCACACTCCCCCAACCATAGACACAGCCTGATATTTCCGATAGCGGCCTAGCTGCTATTTTTAGGGAGACACAAAAAAAGACTGCGGAGTGCCGTGGCGGATATTGCAAGTTCATCTGTGATTTCCTCCCAGGATTATCAGTCTGTTAGTCTTCCTGATTGTTGTTTATGTTTTGTCTCTCTCTTTTATCATTCTTTTTTTAAGTCATTTGGACGATTACTACTTTGCCGGTAGATGTGTTAGTGAAAAACGCTGTTTAGCTGCAGATTACCCGATTCAGGTGGAAAATAGGGGTACTTTCGCTCCTGCCAAGCAGAAACAGTCTCATTACTCAAGTTGCCTCTTATCAGCTCTCTGCAACAGTTGGCTGGGGGAGAGGGGGTAATATATGTATCTATACCTCCATATCCCTCGCTAAATCGAAATATCTTTGAATAGAGAATAGAATCAGGGATAAATAACATACAGACATTTAAATATTGATACATCTCAGCTGACAATATACAGTATATATATATATATATATATATAGAGAGAGAGAGAGAGAGAGAGAGAGAGAGAGAGAGAGAGAGAGAGAGAGAGAGAGAGAGAGAGAGAGAGAGAGAGAGAGAGAGAGAGAGAGAGAGAGAGAGAGAGAGAGAGAGAGAGAGAGAGAGAGAGAGAGAGAGAGAGAGAGAGAGAGAGAGAAAATGCTAATTGGTGGTGGACGAGGATAGCGTGAATTCTGCAACACGTACAGAATAACCCTTTCGGAAATGGTTCCAAGGGGTTATTCGGCAGTCCCCATAGGAGAACCCTTTTTGGTTCCAGATAGAACACTTTTTGGTTCCAGGTGGAACTCCCTTGGATTCCATGTAGAACCCTCTGAGGAAAGGGTTCTAGCTGGAACCAAAAAGGGTTCTCCAAAGGGTTCCTCTATGGGGGCAGCTGAAGAACCCGTTCAGGTTCTAGATAGCTCAAGGCTCAAAGCGACATATGCTTACAAGTAACGGTAAAGGGAATGAATAAAAAGCAGCCGGCATTGCTCTTTGACAAAGAGATGTAGGCACAGGAGATTAGATGGGACCATGGAGACTAGGACACCTTGATTTAAGAAGACAAAGGGGAGTGCAGCAAAGCCACAGTAGGAAAAGTCTCTTTGGGGGGGAGGGGGAGAACAGCTGAAGATGATATGTTATTTACATGATGCATGATAAAACAGTAGAGAAGAGCTTTGCCCTGAGGGATGGACTTTGTTGTTATTCCGAGCAGGATGTCAGTTTGTTGTGATTGCTCTGAGTAGGGAAATGGGGGAATGGTGGGGAGAGAGAAAGAGAGAGCGAGAGATAGGGAGAAGGGAGGGGGGGATGGATCCTCCAGTTTTTACAAAGGCCCAGGGCCCTTTAACGAGAATTGGTGACGGTTGAACCCATTCTCCTTGCACCTCTCTAGTGTCAATTTAGTCCTCGTCCACAGCTTTCCTCAACCACTCCCTCAATGTCAGCAAGAAAAAAGAGCTGATCGTGGACTACAGGAAACAGAGGGGTGAACACACCCCCATCCACAACGATGGGGCTGTAGTGGAGTGGGTCGAGAGCAAGTTCCTCTGTGTCCACCTCACTAAGGAATTAACATGGTCCACACACACCCACACAGATGTGAAGAGGGCACAATGGCCTCTTCCCCCTCAGGAAACTGAAAAGATTTGGCATGGGCCCTCAGATCATCAAAAAGTTCTACAGCTGCACCTTCGAGAGCATCTTGACTGGCTACATCAACACTTGGCATGGTAAATGCAAGGCACCTGACCGCAAGGCACTACATAGGGTGGTGAGTGCAGCCCAGTACATCACTAGGGCCCCAAAAGGACCTTGAACAGCTTATACCTCCAAGCCATAAGACCTCTAAATGCCTAATCAAGGACTTCCGAGTGGCACAGCGGTCTAGGGTACTGCATTGCAGTGCTAGAGGTGTCACTACAGATCAGGGTTTGATCCCAGGCTGTGTCGCAGCCGGACGCGACCGGGAGACCCATGAGGCGGTGCACAATTGGCCCAGCATCGTCCGGGTTAGGGGAGGATCTGGCCGGCTGGGATGTCCTGGTCCCAGCTCTACCGACTCCTTGTGACGGCCAGGCGCATGCACACTGACTTCGGTCGCCAGCTGTGCGGTGTTCCCTCCAACACATTGGTGCGGCTGGTTTCCGGGTTAAGCAAGGAGTGTGTCAAGAAGCAGTGCGGTTTGGCAGGGTCGTGTTTTGGAGGACGCATGGCTCTCGACCTTTCCCTCTCCTGAGTACGTACGAGAGTTGCAGCGATGAGACAAGGCTGTAACTACCAATTGGGGAGAGAGCCATGTTATGTGCACACGAACACATAACATGTGCACACATGCATACTCAAGCCACACATACAATCATACACACCACATACAGTACATTGCTGCTCCACATACTACAGCTCAGTCTAATATCTATCCTGTTGTCTAGTCACTTTACCCCCTACCTATACGTACAGTACATAGCTACCTCAATGACCTCATACTCCTGCACATCAACTCGGTACTGGTACTCCCTGTATATTGCCATGTTATTTTTTACTCGTTATTGTTATTTGTTATTCACTGTGTATTTATTCCTCTTGTCACTATTTCAATTATAATTGTTTTATCTTTAACTCTGCATTGTTGGAAAAGGACCCATAAGTAAGCATTTCACTGTTAGTCTACACCTGTTGTTTAGGAAGCATGTGACAAATAACATTTGATTTGATTAACTTTTGTCACTTATGTTCTCTGGTTGGATATTGTGATATAGATCCCTTAGGCATGAGACGTTCAAGCCTAATCAAAGAATGGAGTAAGAAAACGAAAGACCCAAAGCAACAGGTTGGAGCAAACTGTCAAAACATAATCTTTATATGGTGCTGGACACATGGAGTAATGATACAAGGCAGAAATGTTTCCTGACGCAATGAGAGTACGTCCCCAGTGATAGTGATAAATAGCATTTTTTCCTGTTTAGAAATGGACCAATTGTTTAGGTTATTCAACCAGGTGAAAACCATTGAGATAGTCATCTCTTTTTCAATGGATCCCGATCCCTGATTATTGAAAGATATGTGGTTCTGGGAGGGTGATTACCAAAAACCTTTGAGAAGTAAGAGGTAACCAGGATGTCAAGAAATGACGTTGTGAAACGTTGAATAAAAAACAGAAAAGGTAAACTAGGACATTGTTGCTTTTGCAAAGGCGGTAGATGATCTCATACGGCCTAAGATAGTATGTAAGTATGTCAGCCCTAGTTTCATCTTTCCCCCCTTGCCACTGTCCATCAGATCAGGACTGCGGACAGTGCTATGGTCACCTCAGACCATTTGATGGGTCCTACTTCGACCCCACTTTGGGCCATTGAGAACGTCATCTAGGCCTATGTCACATGTGCTCACCAAAACACTGAACACTGAAATGTCCGGGAGCCCTCGAGCAGTTCCCCACTGGTCCTTGGACAAAATGTAGCAAAACTTGACCCTTCCATTGCTTCGCCCTCCAGGTTCTCAATCACCCATGAATAGGGGCTGGTTAGACAATGACCACAACATGGGCACGCTAATGCTTCAGGGGAAGCCTTCAAGCTTTTCCCAAGGGGTACTTGGAAGAAAATCTTGACAAAAGCTTGACTCGTCCACTCTCCGAATGCTTGGCCCTCCAGGTCCAAACCCACCCACGCATTGCATTGGGCTGGTTGGACAATGAGTGTGATGCCCTGTGACAAAACTGGCCGTGGGCCACCACCACCCAACGGGGGCGTATTAGTCACATTGTCCTCCCTATCTGATTGATTACGCTAATGAAGGGGGCCCGCCCGGCTCGCTCCGGGTTACTATTTGCTTACTGCCTCACGATGGCACCAATGGTGGAGTTGGTTGTCATGGAGTCTGAGTCATATTTTGTTTCTTCTCCATAGTTGATGGTGTGACGCACCAATGTCACCATCACCATCCCTATCAAAACAGAGCAGCAGAGCAGCTGATCCTCTTGGCTGTCCAATCAGGCGTTTCCTTAGTTACGGGGGAAGCGTTAAGTTAATTAAGAGAGAATCGCAGCGGCGACAACCCCCGGATTAAGTCCGCTGTAATCACGCCAATGGTAAATGTCACCCAATAATGAGAATGAATTGAATTAACTAAATTCCTGCGAGCCGAGAATAATGAAGGGGAGAACAGTGTTGGTTCCAATCCAGGCTGCAACCAAACCAAGGTGAGAGGTTCGCATCCAACTTTTCTTTGGGTCTTTTACTCACCAAGCAATGTGTTTTGGTGACAGAGCGGAGGAACAATGGCAGGATCCTTTGTATGACTGACTGGCTCTTAAAAACGATGCGGTTCTTTCTGAAGACAACACACCTGTAATCTCTCTCTGCTTCAGGAGACACTGTCCGGGCCCTCGGAGGAAACTCTCTCTCTCTCTCAACGTCTCTCTATTACACTCCACAGACCTGTGCTTTAACACAGCTTAGGCCCAATTTAGCTCCACTGAAGCAGCGGATGATAGCCCTAGCCAATGAAATGCTGCTGAGCCCACTCGCTGCGTATTGCATTGTACAGCGCTGAAGTAACAGGTGCTAATACTACCATCTCTGAGGTTATGAGTGGACAGTGGAGCCAGAGAAAGGTTACAAGTGAGAGAGAGATCAAATCTAATACTGGGCAAAAGTCTGACTTGATTCAATGTTGTGTACAATCAAGCTCAAGTGGCCCTTAATAAGGAGGGCCAATTTGAACACAATGTTCCATCAAAGAAAAGTAAGGTCAAATCCAATCCAAACACCTAAGGGCAATGTTTCGGTCTGCGGTCTCTATTAGCATGCCTCCCACTCTAATGTAAGTATGCATCCACTTCAAAATCATCTTATTCTATTTCCTTCCACTTGACCATCGCAAGTCCCATGACAGCACTATTAATGAGCTTTAATGAGCTTTAATTGTATGGTGAACATGAACAGTCCGTGCCTTTCCTGTGTTTTGGAGTTCTCTGAATTCAATTGGACCAGCCCTAGGCGTTGCACAGTCAGTGCGTCAGTGACACGCTCTCTTCTCTGGTGTTTTCAAAAAACCCACAAGGCCGAAGTAAGAAGGGAGGAAAAACAACAAAAAGAAGGAATAAATAGTACTGAATCCCATAACACGCTGATCTTGTTTCCAGAGGTGACCTTTATCAAAGTGGCATTTGCATGCCAAGAGAGAAAGAGAGAGTGTGTGTGTGTGTGTGCGCGTATGCCCGTTTTCTGGGTTGGCCCCACAGGCGGGCACCAATCATTAAAGCCTTCATGTGCCCCTCTCTCCCAGGGCCGTTTGCGCAGCGGAAATGTATGACTCATAGGATCTCAAAGAAAACAGGGAGTACAGGAAGATGGCTTTAGTCACCACAGCTCACTTCACAGCTTATTAAAGATTTTCAGAAACACTTTGTGAGTCAATGTGTCTCTATGTTTCCTGCCATCGGATCAAGACATTTTCTTTGTCCTCCTTTTGATTCCTGCATAGTTGACTCATGCCGTTGGCATCTGGCTATATCCAGCAACAATTATGTGTGAAGCCGGGGTTATCACTGAATCAAAGAGCTGGAAATGGTGACGTGTCAGGTTGACAGAAAACTCACGCAATGAGGTCTGGGCCCGTGTTCACAAATCGTTTCAAGGTAGGAGTACTGATCTAGGACCAGGTCGTAGTAGTCCATGTTATCGTTCACTCATTGTGATCTAAAAGGCAAAACTGATACTAGACCAGCACTCCTACTCTGATATGCTTAATGAATATGGGAAATGAAGTTTTACATTTATCATGATACCTCAAGTATGCTTAATGCTCTGACCACATGAACTATGTGGTCAGTACTAAGACCATATGTGGCTTCCCAACTCTGGTTCAAGAGGAAGTATTTGAGTGTTAGAGAGGATTGGAGATGAGCACGCAAATGTTTGTTTATCCAATTGTGTCAAGAAGCAAGCCGCACTGCTTTTTGACACACTGCTTGCTTAACCCGGAAGCCAGCCGCACCAATGTGTCGGAGGACACACAGTACAATTGGCGACCGTGTCAGCGTGTATGCGCCCGGCCCACCACAGGAGTCGCTAGAGCACAATGAGACAAGGACATTCCTGCCGGCCAAACCCTCAACTAGACCGGATGACGCTGGGCCAATTGTGCGCCGCCTCATGGTTCTCTCAGTCGTGGCCGGCTGCGACACAGCCCTGGATCGAACCCAGGTTAGTAGTGAAGCATCATTAACCAAGCATAAAGACCAAGGATTTCTCCAAACAGGTCAGGGATAAAGTTGTGGAGAAATAGAGATCAGGGTTGGGTTATAAAAAAATATCCAAAACTTTGAACATCCCACGGAGCACCATTAAATCCATTACTAAAAAATAGAAAGAATATGGCACCAGAACAAACCTGCCAAAAGAGGGCCGCCCACCAAAACTCGTGGACCAGGCATGGAGGGCATTAATCAGAGAGGAAACAAAGAGACCAAAGATAACCCTGAAGGAGCTGCAAAGCTCCACAGCGGAGATTGGAGTATCTGTCCATGTTTTCATCGGCAGGGACTGGGAAACTGGTCAGAATTGAAGGAATGATGGATGGTGCTAAATACAGGGAAATTCTTGAGGGAAACCTGTTTCAGCCTTCCAGAGATTTGAGACTGGGACGGAGGTTCACCTTCCAGCAGAACAATAACCCTAAGCATACTGCTAAAGCAACACTTGAGTGCTTTAAGGGGAAACATTTAAATGTATTGGAATGGCCTAGTCAAAGCCCAGACCTCAATCCAATTGAGAATCTGTGGTATGACTTAAAGATTGCTGTACACCAGCATAACCCATCCAACTTGAAGGAGCTGGAGCAGTTTTACCTTGAAGAATGGGCAAAAATCACAGTGGCTAGATGTGCCAAGCTTATAGAGACATACCCCAAGAGACTTCCAGCTGTAATTGCTGCAAAAGGTGGCTTTACAAAGTATTGACTTTGAGGGGGTGAATAGCTATGCACGCTCAAGTTTTCAGTTTTTTTGTTTTATTTCTTGTTTGATTCACAATAAAAAATATTTTGCATTTTCAAAGTGGTAGGCATGTTGTGCAAATCAAATGATACAACCCTCCCAAAAAAATCAATTTTAATTCCAGGTTGTAAGGCAACAAAATAGGAGAAATGCCAAGGGAGTGAATACTTTTGCAAGCCACTGTATTCACAGGACTGCCGGTGGTCACTGCCTCTTCTTTTTTATTTCTCAGCGTGTGAAGTTTGCCTCTAATTAACGTAAGTAATTCCAGTTTTGTTTATGTTTCGACTACAATGAGTTTTCTGCGAAAGATCACAGAATCACACTTTCGCTTTGCTCAATCCCTCTCTGACTCTCTCATTCTATTTCGCCTCACTCTCTCTCCTTCCCCCCCACCCCATATCTCTCCCCCCTCTCTCTCTCATCAGTCACGCTCTCTCTTTTCTTTCTTTCATTCCTTCCTTTTCCTTCCATTCTTTCATGAGTCGACTCGCTCGCCTGTCAGTACATCTTTATCCTGTGTAGGGACTTTTTTTGGGGGTCCGGGAGCCGGGGAAGTGATGTTCTCTCCCCTCTTTCTCTCCTTTCTCGCTCTGTCTCTCATCTCTCTCTTTCTCTATGGCTCCCTCAAGTACTGAAACTTTGTACCAGCACGTTGAGGAAATTTCCTCCACAGCTGTGCACCTGTGAAAGAGAGAGAGAGAGAGAGAGAAAATGAGAGAGAGCGAGAGAAAAGGAGAGAGAAAGGAGAGAAGGGAGGGAAGAGAACACAGGATAAAGATGTACTGACAGGCGAGCGAGTCGGCTAATGAAAGAGTGGAAGGAAAAGGAAGGAATGAAAGAAAGGAGAGAGAGAGAGGGGAGAGAGAGGGGGGAGAGATATGGGGTGGGGGGTGAAGGAGAGAGAATGAACTGAATTAGAACGAGAGAGTCAGAGAGGGATTGAGCAAAGCGAAAGTGTGATTCTGTGATCTTTCGCAGAAAGCTCATTGTAGTCGAAACAAAAACAAAACTGGAATTACTTATGTTAATTAGAGGCAAACTTCACACGCTGAGAAATAAAAAAAGAGAGGCAGCGAACGCCGGCAGTCCTGTGAATAGGGACACATCCTGTCAACAATCAGACTCCAATCCTCCAGATGTCTTTGCCACCAACCGTGTTTGAGGAATAACACAAATAACCCGGGCCTGTGTCTCTGTGGCTTTGATGAGACAGTTGAAATGACTGCTATGCCGATGGCTGTTTACTCAGATTTTGGGAGGGAGGGAGGAAGGGGGTGGGGGTGAAGAGGGAGGGAGGGAGGGAAAGAGAGAGAGACAGAGAGAGAGAGTAGAGAGAGTGGGGTAGGCAGGGAAAGAGAGATAGAGATAGAGAGACAGAGAGAGAGATGGCGCGGGCAGATGTCTACATGTGAAAACGACACACTTCTACGACACTGGTTTGATACTGGAGATTATCGATGAGGTAGTCCTTTAATGTAGTGTGTGTGTGTGTGTGTGTGTGTGTGTGTGTGTGTGTGTGTGTGTGTGTGTGTGTGTGTGGTGTGGTGTGGGGGTGGTGGGTGTGGGGGTGTGTGCACTTATCTGATCACGGCACTTGATCATGGCATGTTTGATCATGGCATGTTTGATCATGGCATGCCAAATGTGCATTCGTTTGTGGTGTATGCAGAGCTTTGACAAGTCGGCTTTGGAGAGAAACTTTGTCATCCTTACCAACTCTCATTTCCAACAAGATCTCTCTAGCGTGTCTTACTTAATCCCGAAGACATGGATGAGAGAGTTTTGTTAAGTTTTTTTCTCTGGGGCGATCCGCCATCAATAAACACCTTCAATGCACAATTCAAAAGCCGATGAGTGTTATTTGAATGTTTTTGCCGTTCTTCACTGTCTGCCCTTCACTCTCTTTCCCCCTTCCTCCTTCACGGAAATGCTCGTACTATTACCAAGCTTATTTCCAGAAACTATCTCTTCGCCTCATTTCCCTGGGCTTACACTACTTGACATCTCATTGCTTTTCCACTTCTCTTCTCTCTCCCTCTCTCTCTTTCGTATTCCTCTCTCGATGTGTTTTTTCTCTCCTTGATGTGTTCTCGCCTATTTGCAAAAGTGGTAGGAGACAAAATGTCGCCCCAATTCACAGGAGTGAAGCCTGAAGTGAAGACTTTCTCTGGTGGGAGCTCAAATTGTTTTATTTTTCTCGCGGCAGACAGTGAGATGAGACCCCTCCCGCTATATGTGCCAGTTGACTCTCTCCTCTGATATCCGCTTCTTTTCACCCGCGCCACTCGGTTGTCATGGTAACTTTTGATGTCCAGTATCTGGTGCTGTGGTAAACAAAGTTGGCCTGTCTCCCAAATGTTACCATATTCCCGAAATAGTGAACTCATTTTGCCAGGCTCCATAGGACTGCACTAATGCTCATATGGATGCACTACGCACTATGTAAGGAATAAGGGCCATTTGGGACACCGACCTGTTGTTTTCTACATGACGGGCACAGCGCAGATCAT
This sequence comes from Salmo salar, assembly GCF_965601325.2. Classification (NCBI taxonomy): domain Eukaryota; kingdom Metazoa; phylum Chordata; class Actinopteri; order Salmoniformes; family Salmonidae; genus Salmo; species Salmo salar. The sequence goes on along the minus strand of NC_138294.1, from coordinate 32,323,738 downwards.
CACTGAAAGTCATCAACGACTGCTCGTGATAGTCGAGGAGGAGGAGCGGAGGCAGGGAGAGCCCTCCTTCTGGACTGAGTGGCAAAACCTATATAACGTTTGTCAAACTTTATCTCCCTTGCAACAAAACGATCCGGTGCAGCATTTTGGCAAAGACTAAAACTGGAAATATGCAAAAAAAAATTATGACTACGGTGAGATGTTTATGAATGTATCAGGGTGGAACACGGTGCTGGGATCATAAATCACAGTGGTGTAATACGGCAGCCGTGCCTCATTACTAGCTGTTTTAAATGGCACCCTATTCCCTACATAGTGCACTTCTTTTGACCTGGGCTCATAGGGCTCTGGACAAAGGTAAGGCACTATATAGGGAATAGGGTGCCATTTGCAACGCAGTCTAGGTAATGGCATGCTGGAGATGGGACCAGTCTCACTGGTCATATAAGCCAGGGTTGGGAGGGTGAGGTGGGGCATCGCATGTTGGATTCTGGGGTAGGCCTTCCAACCCTCAGTTTCAGGACTGGAGCATGCGCCCTGAACAGAAGGGGGGAACGGGGGGCCAGAACAGCCGGAGTGGGGGGCCCCAAGGCAGATGGAAGGATGGAGAGTGAGGGGACTGTGGGGCCGTAATTAATGTGACGTAACACACAGTGGTAGGTTAGCTAACATACTTGGCCATTCTGACATCACACTGCTGTCTCTCACTCACACACACACACACACACACACACACACACACACACACACACACACACACACACACACACACACACACACACACACACACACACACACACACACACACACACACACACACACACACACACACACAGGGGTATAGAGCACGTTCCTATGAAAGCTATTTCACCTATTTAAAGAAATTCACTTGCCCATTTGTGTGCTACTGTTCAGTCAGCCTTGTCATTGTCGTGTGTTCTGGAGTCACTCTGGGTAAGAGCATCTGTTAAATGACTAGAATGGTCCTGGGTTAGTCCTACAACTGTCCTATATGGGGTGTTTGTGTTTTGTTGAGGGGAGAGGCGGATTCAGAGGACACGCACGCACGCACGCACGCACGCACACACACACACACACACACACACACACAGAGAGAGAGAGTCATCAGCAGACCTGCCTCCTGTCCACTAATCTCATTTGATGTGTGTGCGAGATTACGTGGCGGAATCAATGTTTCTGGAAAATACATTTAATTAGAGAGTCCAGTAAACGAAGAGATAGCCTGGTTACAGGATAGCCAGAAGTTACGGAAAAAGATGGAATTCTCCTCCCTAAATAGCGATAGATAGACGGGAACGGTGGCAGCGGCGAGGGGCTAATTGATAAACAGAGAGGGGAGTCTGCCAGCCTTCAATGGGATGACGGGTAATGTGAAAGATACAGCGATGTGATTCGCCTACATGAGGACCTCGTGAATATAATATATGACATTTAGCAGACTCTTTTATCCAAAGCAACTTACAGTCATGCGTGCCTACATTTTATGTATGGATGGTCCAAGGAAGCGCTGCAAGCACCATGCTCTACCAACATCGTTACCTACCTCATTGGATACATAGGCAGTAAATGATGACTATCCTCCCCAAAGTTCACATCGGTAGAGGAAAGGTCCTCTGCCTGGGGCTGCATCCATAACGGCACCCTATTACCTACATAGTGAACTCCTTTTGACCAGGGGCCCATAACAAGAGTAATGCACTATGTAGGGAATAGGGCGCCATTTTGGTACGCAGCTGGATAACAAGGCATGAGAACGCTCCGCCCCTTCGAGTAATGTGTTATTCTGGTAAATCGTTCTAGAGAAACTAACGGCCGCTTCCCCGAACCACTCGAGTTTCCAGACAGGGCCTTTCTCCTTCAATCTACATTAGAGTACGGAGATACTGTACATGGAGACACCGTAATGCAGTGAGTATCCAATCAGTCATTTTCAGGAACCTATATCCGACCTTTACAATGGTATGTAATGTGTATGACAAGGGAGAAGACAGAGGGTAGTAGATCCATGCCTACGTTGACGCACATCAGCATTTTGGATATATATATTTGGAACATACACTGTATATTTGTATTTAAAAAGGGGCAATGTGTGATTCAAACAACAACAAAGT
>NC_138294.1:32159106-32316606 GCF_965601325.2 Salmo salar | reverse complement strand
GTGACTCACACACCTCCAGAGAGTTACTGACATGCAGGATATATCTGCACAAACGAGCGAGGAGGCTCTGTGATTCGTTCCTTCGCTCCTTTCAAGGCGATATATATATACATGCATATTTGAAAACCAGGTGCATACAGGGGATCCCTTAACCATTTGACTATGAATATAGTTCTCATTCCATTATCCGCTTTTTCAATTTCTATCTGCTTAGCGATAACACGTTTTTATTCCCCTCGACAGGATATGCGCGGCGGTGGGCGGTCCCACCGGTCGCTCCTCCGCTAGATATTGCCTCCGTCGCGTCACTTTCCCTCCCACCGGAGGAAGGAAGAAGAGTCGCGTTCCTATGACAGGTGTCCCCCTACAATGGCTGCTTGAGTCAGGATTTATAGAAACACACTTTATCACTCAAAGGACATCAGCGTGCTCAATTACAGGCCTGTCATGATGTGTTGCCCTGTGCGAATACATTTGCGCATTTCCCCTAGCCTGGTCCTAGGTCTGTTTGTGCTGTCTTGGCATGGTCCTATGGTCATTGGCATGACAGCACAAACAGTTCTGGGACCAGCTATGCTATGCCCTTACAATGGAAAGATGTTAAGTCGTAGAAAGGAAACCAAACTAATTCTGCTTCTGTTTGGCAAGACAGCACCAACAGATAGGATCAGGCTACGTGTACACGAGTATGCCTCTACAACGGAGAGAGGTTAACTCGTACAAAGGAAACTAATTCTGAATCTTTTTCAATAAATTGTTTTTAATGCAAGAAATGAGGATGAATAGGTATGCCCTGTTTAATCTGTAACTCAGTCCAATTTGCCCGCTTGTCTGTCCAGATTAAAGCTTTAACTAATCACCCAGGAGCCCTAAAATGTTGGACCTGTTAAGTACCCGCCCGACACATTATCCCTTACCTCAATAATTATTTGAACATGCACCATTTTAATTGGGAGAGTCATAAAGCTGAATATCAACTGAATACTCAACGCCCAAATATGGAAATCATGGAAATGATCAAAAAGACAGAGTATCAAACACAAAGTGGGAGGTGGGTATTGATGTTCACTGTGGTTGGTGTCCCTGCGCTGTGGCTCTCTCAAGTCGAGGACATTGGAGTCGATACGATGGGCGTTTAAGTATGGTGACGCTTTCCCGGATGCCTCAATAAAACTGAGTTCCTACATAGTGTGCTACTTTTGACCAGGAGCCCAATGGTGCCCTATGGTTTGTGGACAAAAGTAGTGCACCATGGAACAGGGTGCCGTTTAGGACGCGGAGTGATGCTACTCCACTATAAGGGCCTGGAGGTAAAACCACAAGATTAGCGGTGTCAGACGAGCGGATCTTTAAATCACGTCGATGCTAATCTGAGGGCCTGGAGAGTGAAGGACTTGAGCTCCGCTCGCCGTTCGAGCTAGTAGACCTGCAGGAGGATCTTTAGGAAACTGTGGTGCTTATGGGGGGAGCACAATGTGAAAGGAAGGAGGAGTACAACTACTTGAACATCAAATACTCAAGGTCAGTTTGACACAATGAATATGATAGTGGAAGCCACTTAGGTGATGCTTCTGTCCAAAGCAATTTACATGTCGCTACAGTACAGCGAGGTCAGACATTGTAGCATTGTGTATGTGTTCCCTGCGGGAACTGAACCCGACGACCTTGGTGCAGCAACCAATTGATCAGTCATTGGGCTTGAGAAAAGTTACTCTCCCAATATATTTAATTGGTGTTACACTCTAATAATTCCCTAAACGCCGCAAAAGGAGACTGTCATCTGGGCACAGGCAGTGCAAGCCAGGCAGGCAGCATCCCCCAGTTAAGATGTCACTGGGCATTTAACCACCCTGGCTGTGTGTTCGAAACAGAAGTCTAAGGATAGAGGGAGAAAAAGAGAAAAGGGTTGCCAGCAGACTTGGCAAGAGGATGGAAGGGAAGGATCATTTTCATGAGTTATAATTTAACTACCGTGGCCCCGAAGGCTCCGTATTATCGCCAGCCAAGAATCGCTTTAGACCGCTTTAGTCTGTTGCAGCCTTATGGCATCCGAGGGCCAAGAGTGAGAGATCAGCAACACATACAATGCATGGATACATAGACGTACAGAGACGTACACCCACACTACGGCTGTTTAACAGTCAAGGCATTACGAGGTCTGAGAACATCTGAGCAGAAACCAGAAAGGGATAAAGAGGGAATAAGATGAGAGATGTGGAACTAACATGATGAGGGCATAATGCGCGTGTGTGATGCGGAGTCAATACAATGTCAAGGCAGAAATAGAGGATGTATCGTTGGCAAGGAAAAGCACACTTTACAATGGAGCCGCCTTCCATCCATATCTCTGGTGTATTATCGGAGGCGAATCAGAGGGAAGACAAGTAGGGAGATGGGAGGCGAAAATATCACAAGCATAGTCTAGAATTACAGACAGCGTATCATTTTAGGAAACTGAACAGGCAGCTGGAGGGTGCTTGTCTCTGATCCCAGGTACAAAACATTGCTGTTGTGTTCTTGAGCAAGACACTTAAGTCCAAATTGCTCTCCATCGAGGAGTGCTGCTCTGTGGCTGACCCTGTGCCTATCTACATCTGTGTGTAAGGATGTAGGGAAAAAGCTGACGTTTTCATTCTAACCGGACAGTAATTATTCCATTCTATTCCTCTCTCCTTATTGTCCATGCAGTAGACTGGAAAGAGCCATTATCACACTTGGACAACTACACATGGCATCTGTAGATGTAACTATTCCCCAGGTCGTTGCTGTAAATGATACTGTTTTCTCAGTCAGCCACCAGTGTTGGCCATAACCCTGCACAGGCCACCAAAGCACTGCCGCACTTTCTTTACTGATTTCTCTGAACTATTGTCTATTGTCCTTGAGAACTATGATACAATCATTGTGTTGGGCGATTTTAATATTCTTGTTGACAAAGAGACTGACTCCAAGGCCATTGAATTGATGAATCTTCTGAGCTCTATGGACTTTATCCAACATGTTACTGGGCCCATCCATAACCGCAGCCATACTCTTGACCTGGTTATTACCAAGAGGCTTTCTTTTGACATATCCTTTATTGCTGATGTTGCTTTATCTGATCACCACTGTGGATTTTTTACTGCCTTGTTGCCCATAGCAGAGGGTAATACTGAACACATTATTAAGAAACGCTACCTTACCTCTGAAGTTGCTAGAGACTTTATTGAGTGTATGAACTATACTCCACCACCTATTCTGCCTTACTCTTGTGACAATTTAGTTGAGGATTTTAATAACAAATTAAGGGCAACCATCTATGCCATAGCTCCAGTGAAGTTGAAAAAGGCCACATCCAAACAGAGAGGCCCTTGGATGAGTGAAGAAACTAATACATTTAAGATGAATTGCAGAGAGGCAGAGCGGAAGTAGAGACAGTCAAAGTTGCAGGTCCATTATGATAGTCTGAGAGAGCAACTTGGCATATATAACAAGGCAATTAGAAATGCCAGACGGACTCATTTCTCTAACTTGATCACTAATAATCAGATTAATTCGAGAGTGCTCTTCTCCACCATTGATGGCCTGAGAAATCCTACCCTCGCGAACCTATGTGAACTTTCTTCCACATCTAAATGTGATGAGTTTGTGGCATATTTCAGAGATAAGATAACCAACATTAGGCTGGGTATCAGTCAAGCAAGACCTGATGAGAAGTGTGATGATATGTGCCCTAGCCTACCACGCAAAGGCACTATGGTTGACACAGACATACTCAGGAAAGTGATGTAACAACTTAAGCCTTCTACCTGACTTCTCGATCCTATCCCCACCACCTTCTTCAAAACACGTTTTAATTGCATATGTGAAGAAGTGCAAGCTATTGTTAATTCCTCCCTGTTCACAGGTACTTTCCCCACTGCACTAAAAACTACTATGGTGAAACCCCTTCTGAAGAAATGTAATCTAGATTATTCAGCTGTCAGCAATCTTCGGCCAATCTCCACTCCACTCTTCCATTCTTAAGCAAAATACTTTCGAAATTGGTTTTCAAACAGCAAAATGATTTTTTAAGTGCCAATTGTATTTTTTTTAAATTCCAATCTGGTTTTCGGGCCCACCACAGCACAGATACAGCCTTAGTTAGTTGTTTTTATTTTTGTATTTTTTTTCCCTGTAATGCACATTGTGTTGCATTCCATGTCTGAAATGTGCTGTATAAATAAAGCTTGATTTGATTTGAATAAGGGTTAAATACCCCCCCCACCCCCCCCCCCCCCAAAAAAAAACTAGAGTAAACTAATCAGCATAAACAACTTCCTAGCTCTTACTCCCATGGGCCAATGAAAACAGGGCATACAAAGAAGACTTACAGAAAGAGCCTATGTCTGTGTGCTAGTCTACCCGACAAAGCGAGGCTTGTTTCTTGTTTGTGCTGTCAGTCTTAGTTTCCTTGGGACATCATCATCATCACCATCACCATCTCTGTCCCTGGCATGAGTGTTCCCTCCGGTCCCTGGGGTCCAGCTCTAGTCACGGTTACTTATTATCGTTCACATGGGAGAGCAGCACAGCAGTGACCCACTGACTCCAAGCTTCCAGATAATGAGGAGGAATAATAGGACCATAATGCACAGCTAGGCTGTCCCAAATGGCACCCTATTCCTTACATATAGGCCCTGCTCAAAAGTAGTGCACTATATAAGGAAAAGGGAGCCATTTGTTATGCACACACTGCCTTAGAGACTTGTTTCTGGAACTAATCCTTTGGGAGTGAAAAGAGTAGAGTGTGCATAACTCTGAGCATATAAAATGATGAACGCCTTCCAGTCCAAATTGCAACTTGGTATCTGCAGGGGCGTAACGAGCACCGATCTTTTGATTGACGCCAATGCAGTGTGACTGGAGCAAACACTTGAGAAATGCATACAGATTTAAAGTTAGGATTCTGGCCTAAGTGTGCTTTATGGTTAGAAGCCTGAGTTGTTCCTGGATACCTGACCACACTCTTGCGGAAAAAAAGGTGATATCTAGAGCCTAGAAGGGTCCTTCGGCTGTCCCCTTAGGAAAACCTTTTGAAGAACACTTTTTGGTTCCAGGTAGAACCTTTTGGGGTTCGATGTAGAACCTTTACCACAGAGGGATTTACATGGAACCCAAAAGGGTTCTACCTGGATCCAAAAAGGGTGCTCCTATGGCGACAGCCGAATAACCCTTTTGGAACCCTTTTATCTAAGAGTGCAGAAAGAAGTAATTAGGTAAACCTTTTCCGAACCTGAGAGGTAGGAACCTACAGTTGAAGTCAGAATTTTACATACACTTAGGTTGGAGTCATTAAAACTCGTTTTTCAACCACTCCATACATTTCTTGTTAACAAACTATAGTCTACTTTGTGCAGGACACAAATACATTTTCCAACAATTGTTTACAGATTATTTCACTTATCATTCACTGTATGACAATTCCAGTGGGTCATACGTTTACATACACTAAGTTGACTGTGCCTTTAAACAGCTTGGAAAATTCCAGAAAATTATGTCATGGCTTTAGAAGCTTTTGATGGGCTAATTGACATCATTTGAGTCAACTGGAGGTGTACCTGTGGATGTATTTCAAGGTCTACCTTCAAACTCAGAGCCTCTTTGCTTGACATCATGAGAAAATCAAAAGAAATCAGCCAAGACCTCAGAAAAAATGTGTAGACCTCCACAAGTCTGGTTCATCCTTGGGAGCAATTTTCAAATGCCTGAAAGTACCAGGTTCATCTGTACAAACAATAGTACGCAAGTATAAACACCATGGGACCTCGCAGCCGTCATACTGCTCAGGAAGGAGACGCGTTCTGTCTCCTAGAGAAGAACGTACTTTGGTGCGAAAAGTGCAAATCAATCCCAGAACAACAGCAAAGGACCTTGTGAAGATGCTGCAGGAAACAGGTACAAAAGTATTTATATCCACAGTAAAATGAGTCCTGTATCGACATAACCTGAAAGGCCGCTCAGTAAGGAAGAAGCCACTGCTCCAAAACCACCATTAAAAAAGCCAGACTACGGTTTGCAACTGCACATGGGGACAAAGATCGTACTTCTTGGAGAAATGTCCTCTGGTCTGAGGAAACAAAAATAGAACTGTTTGGCCATAATAACCATCATTATGTTAGGAGGACAAAGGTGGAGGCTTGCAAGCCGAAGAACACCATCCCAACCGTGAAGCACGGGGGTGGCAGCATCATGTTGTGGGGGTGCTTTGCTGCAGGTGAGACTGGTGCACTTCACAAAATAGATAGCATCATGAGGATGGAAAATGATGTGGATATATTGAAGCAACATCTCAAGACATCAGTCAGGAAGTTAAAGCTTGGTCGCAAATGGGTCTTCCAAATGGACAATGACCCCAAGCATACTTCCAAAGTTGTGGCAAAATGGCTTAAGGACAACAAAGTCCAGGTATTGGAGTGGCCATCACAAAGCCCTGACCTCAATCTATAGAAAATTTGTGGGCAGAACTGAAAAGGTGTGTGCGAAGAAGGAGGGCTACAAACCTGACTCAGTTACACCAGCTCTGTCAGGAGGAATGGGCCAAAATTCACCCAACTTATTGTGGGAAGCTTGTGGAAGGCTACCCAAAACGTTTGACCCAAGTTAAACAATTTAAATGCAATGCTACGAAATACTAATTGAGTGTATGTGAACTTCTGACCCACTGGGAATGTGATGAAAGAAATAAAATAAATCATTCTCTCTACTATTATTCTGACATTTCACATTCTTAAAATACAGTGGTGATCCTAACTGACCTAAAACAGGGAATTTTTACTAGGATTAAATGTCAGGAATTGTGAAAAACAGAGTTTAAATGTATTTGGCTAAGGTGTATGTAAACTACCGACTTCTGTATCTCCTGATTCTGTAGCGTGAAGCACTACACCCCCTAGACCGGACGTTAGTCTGCCACAGGGCCTTAGCCCAAATGACTCTAAAAATGGGAACCAATGCATCTCTGCTTGGCACTCAGAACTAAGGAGATGGATTGGGTCCCATTTTTAGAGTCTTTGGTATGACTCAACTGGGAATTGAACCCTGAACCTTCCAATATCAGAGTGGACACTAACCACAAGTCGACTGAGTTGGCTCTGTTGCCAATGGTACTGTCACATAACTGCTGTCACAGGAAAAAGCCTTCATTACGCATGCATTGTGGGAAGAGGACATTCACACACACACGCACGGACACACGTGCTCACACACACGTTCACAACTGTTTCCCCCTCTTTATGTGTGTGTTTAGTAAGTGCCTCAGCCACACACACACACACACACACTCTCCTCGCCCCCCCGATGGAGCATCCATCCCTCTGTTTACCTCTCTATCCCTCCCTGCATCAGTCTCTCTCTCTTTTTCTCTCCTTTTCAACTGTAGATGAATAAATCAGGCCTGCTACAGCTGAATACATGTGGGATGCTATCTCCTGCCAAACACACACAAAATAATGTCCAGATAGCTTAAGTAGACTTTCCCGCAAACAGTCAGCGGCTGAAAAGAAAACACAAGATATCAGCAAAAATAATAGAAAAATATAGGACAAAACAGCGAGAGAGGAGAGGATCGGAGCCAGGCAAAGTCAGGGCTGGGTGTGTTTTTTTTTTTCCGGTACAGAGAACTGCACATTTTGTTTCCCGTTAGTAGGAAACACGGTGTTTTGCCTCTGTCTTCAATGCAAACTTTGAGCGAAGGAGCTTAGTGACATGGAGATAGGAATTTGAGCTCGGCCGTTTGTAATCTGTCCTGTTTTGGTTTTGTCTCAAATCCCTGGGCAGTGAGCCGGCAGACATATCCACCATGAGCAGAGGATACGCTACCCTATGCCAGGACTACAAGCTGTGTGTGCGTGCGCGTGCGTGTGAAGTATGTCTGTTTGTTTAAACCCGGCATCAAAACTTTTCAAAGTAGCTTTGGACAAGCGGCCAAAACCAGCTGTATTTGCCGTGAGCAGGACGCCACAACACTGTCTCCTCTCCATCTCACTGTGTGTGTCTCACTGAAACTCTTTGTCCCTGCTCCCAGCCTGCCAAATGCCTGATCCGAGAACAGTGTTTAGAGTTTAGCCAAAGCCATGGGTCTCAACTTAACTACCATCCTTGCTCAGTGAGTGTGACTATGTGTCCGTGTGTGTCCGTGTGTGTGTGTGTGTGTGTGTGTGTGTGTGTGTGTGTGTGTGTGTGTGTGTGTGTGTGTGTGTGTGTGTGAACAGCCTCAGTGGGCGGATGCACCTGGAGTGTGGTAGGAACAACCTTGACTTCAAGGATGGCTAATTGAAGGAGACGAATCTCTCTATGCGCCCACCCTCCTACTGGAAAACCTGCTCTCCCAAGCACTTTGTGCAGGGAAAGAAGAGACGGAACGAAGTGGGGGAAAACGGCGTATAGGATCTGGGTCTGTACTTCCGTTTGATATACAGATGTGTTCTTGCTGAGGGACAATGTGGCCGAATGTGGGAACAAGACCAGCGCAGAACAAGGGAGAGGTTCCCCAACGGCCGAGTCAATGTCTATGCTTTGCTATGTTGCTATGCTCTTTACGTACCTGCTGCGCTAGACAGCCTTCAATGCATGGTACCATGTGACACGATGCCCCCGGTTCTAAATGTGATCCGTAGAGGTTAGGAATGAAGTTTAAAGGTATCCTTCAAGCATGGTGTTACCACCTCAGCACTGCTTCTCCCAGTACACTGACAACCCATAGAACCTATTCCTGTGTAATAGAAATCGCGCTATAGTCGTTGGCCGGTAATAGCTAGCTAGCCACGTTCAACTGTTTTAAAGCCGTTAGCTAGCCAGGGCGGGCATGTTGCAGATAACGCAACCGTTTTTCATTAAACTTCACACTAACAGCGTCCGGTAACACATCGTGAGAGCCGCGAGGGTCCACGGGTAGCCTGGCCTGAACTCCGGTGTTCTGCAGAGAGAGAGAGAGAGAGAGACCGCAGATTGAGCATCATGGATCTAGACAATACAGAAGGTTGAGCGGGATCAGTATGGATCTGTGTTGGCGGGATCTATGTAGACTGACTGCGCACTGATGGTCCCACGGTTACGCTGTCCGCTCACCACACTCTGCCTGTCTGATTAACATTATTCTCTCTCTCAGACGCGCACCACAGACACACGCTAATTACCTGGCGAGCCGCGGGGCAACAGCCAACGCTACTCTATCTCCTCTGGTCATGTCTCATTACTCATCAGCTGGTCTACTGCCTCTTCATATTGCTGCCGTCTGACAGGTGCATTTGTCTGAGGAGAATGAGATAAACTGACTGGTGTGTATGTGTGTGTCGGTGGGGAGAGTGTGTGTGTGTGTGTGTCTGTGTGTGTGTGTGTGTGTGTGTGTGTGTGTGTGTGTGTGTGTGTGTGTGTGTGTGTGTGTGTGTGTGTGTGTGTGTGTGTGCGCGCTTGTTTGTGCCTTCTGTCTACCTTACCGTGGCTATCTACCTGCGTGCTTGTGTGTATGTGAGTGCGCTCGTTTGTTGGCGCACGTCTCCGATCAGTGGTAATTAAGAGGTGGGTGTCTGCTGGCAGGAGGCCTGGTGGAGGTGGGAATCAGTGGTGGAGCGGAGGATCATCGAGCCCAGCAGGGTGCCTGTCGATCGGGCCGCCGACGGCCCACTCCGTCCTTATCTAGCAGCACACCTTGGGGATATGGGCTCAGCCGTTGAGTGTCGACCGGAGCGGGGCCGACATTTTGCGCTGAGGATAGTATAGAGAATACTTGTTGAACTAGAGAGAGGGGAGTGTGTCTGTGAGGTGGGGATGGGGAGTTTGTAAGGGGTGTGTGTGTGTGTGTGTGTGTGTGTGTGTGTGTGTGTGTGTGTGTGTGTGTGTGTGTGTGTGTGTGTGTGTGTGTGTGTGTGTGTGTGTGTGTGTGTGTGCTTGTGTTCAGTGTGTACAGGTGGTCATGCGTGTAGGTGTGAATGTGTGTACGCCTTGTTCTGCGTGTGTCTGCATACATGTATGCGCACGCACGCACACACACATCTCTCCACGTATCTCATGTTAACGTGTTCTAAGGCGCCACAGATCACAGATCAGTGGAAAGGACATCATTCTCTTCTCTCTCCTGCCAGTTTTCTTCTACAGGCAGTAGAGGGCCATTTCAGGTGTTCAGAACAGAACACCCACATGCTCAGGTGCCCAGGCAGCAATGTTAGTCAGAGAGAGGGAGGGAGGGAGGGCAGGGGGAGAGGGAGAGGGAAGGAGAGGAGAGGGAGGTAGAGAGGGAGAGAGACAGAACGGGAAGCAAGAGAGAGAAAAGCAAGATTGAGAGGGAGGGAGGGAGGGCGGGAGGGAGAGAGCGAGAGAGAGAGAAGGAAAAAAAAGGCAAAGTGATAAGAAGAGAGAGTGAGATCAAGGAGGAGAGAAACAGCGAGGACGAAAGGAAACTCGAAAGGAAGAGAGACAGACAGGATACGGTGAGGATAGTGAAGAAAGAGTGCACAGATTGATACAGCAATTACCAGGAAAATATTCCCCAGCATCGGAATACATCTACATACATTAGAGAGCTGCAGCCTCGCTCCTTTGCCACGGTCTCTGCCGGAGAGGGGGAGAGGGGCATGGCGAGCCTCTCAGACCGTCACGAAGCGCCCTCAAAAGGGCAATGCCGGGTGCCCGCACTCCCCTGGAAAAGCCTCTCCACTCAGTATGGTGCTCACTCAGACTTCCCCTGAACTGTTCCTAACTGCCTGTCTGCTCACGCGGAGACAGAGGGATACACATTTTAGTCATTTAGCAGACGCTCTTATCCAGAGCGACTTCCAGTAGCGAGTGGATCCATTTTTCATACTGGTCCCCCATGGGATTTGAACCCACAACCCTGGTGTTGCAAAAGCCATGCTCTACCAACTGAGCCACACGTTCGAGCACGCACGCACGCACACACACACTCTCTTACTGCCCCTACACCAGATGTGTTCCACAGTCAGACTATTCCATAATCAAACCCCATTCAAAATCTGCATGACAAACACATCCCTAATCACTTCCCCTTGGTGGGTGTTGGCAACGAGGCACACTCTCTACTGAGTGACAGAGAGTGAGGGGAGGGGTTGATGTTGTTATTATTAGACGCGCACAAACAAACACACATACACACCCTCCTAAGCACCCCTCTCTCCCTCTCGCCTGACACTGTGGCATGACATACTACACTGTCCCCATCGCCGCGTGGCATTTATGAGGTTCACCATGTCAGGCACCAGTCGCTAATTTGAGAGACGTCTTTTTATCCACCAATAGACATAATATCACACACACACACACACACACACACACACACACACACTCCCGTCTGACTATTGTGACTGGCTGTCCTACACAGACAGAGTGAATCAGATCTCCCCTGAAACCTGTCTTCTTTAAAGTGCTGTGTGTATGTGTGTGTGTGTGTCTTTGTCAGTCAGTAACAGACAGTTGCTACAATAGGATTCAATAGGATTCAATAGGATCAATAGGATTCATTGCTACGCTAGGCTAGTGCTAGTGCAATCCAGTTATGGAACATAATGGATGTGGATAAAAGGCTAGGTTGCTAGGATCCCTGTAAGCCCTGCATCTATATAGTAAATATAGTATACAGCTACAGGCACCATTATATATATATATATATATATATATATATATATATATATACACCCTGTATAGAGGCTGTTATGTAGGTAAGTACCTTGTTGATGCTGCACTGAATGCCCCAAACACACACACACACACACACACACACACACACACACACACACACACACACACACACACACACACACACACACACACACACACAAAGAACAGCATGGCAGGTAAAAAATAATGTCTCACACCTACACATCAGAGAGAAGGTATCTGAACAGAAAACAGCCGGGAGGACGTAAAGATGAAAACAACAGCAACACACGTCATATAATCCAGACTGACTTGGATCTCTGCCGCAGGCTCCACGGCACTGCACCACGCGTACGCAGGAACCTCTGTGTGTGTGTGAGTGTGAGTGTGTGTGTGTGTGTGTGTGTGTGAGTGAGGGAAGTGCCTCTCCAGCCAGCTCAGGGAGGGAGGGAACGAGGGAGGAGAGGAAAGGAATGCTGACTGGGTTCTCTCAGTGGGCAGCTGGAGAAGAGGCTGAATGAAAAAGCATCCATCTACTAGCCACCGGACGAAAGGTCAGGGGTCAACACACGCAAACACAAAACACACCCACTGAAGACCAACAGTATTCTCTTTGGTCAGCTCAGCAGCACCTAGCAATTAGCTAGCAGTGGAGCATTTCATCCTTAAGAGTCTCGTGTGTCAATCTAAGTAACACATTATGAATTTGTTATTCAATGTGTTTCTATGGGCTATAGACCAAATTCAATTTTCTATGGGCTCTGGACCAAATTCCATTTTCTATGGGCTATAGACCAAATTCCATTTCTATGGGCTATAGACCAAATTCCATTTCTATGGGCTATAGACCAAATTCCATTTTCTATGGGCTATAGACCAAATTCCATTTTCTATGGGCTATAGACCAAATTCCATTTTCTATGGGCTATAGACCAAATTCCATTTCTATGGGCTAAAGACCAAATTCAATTTTTTTATCAAATCATTTTGCAATATGTAAAGGCGTCCTAAAATAAAAAATGTAATAGGTTAAATAGACCAATAACATCTACATCAAACACCAGGAGTTATGTACCCTAGCCTACAGCTCATTAATGCTACACTACTAGCTAGAGGTGTAGGGCAGGCTCTCTCTCTGGTCTGTCTCTCTCTATCTCTCTCTCTCCGTCCGGTCTGCTCCCCCCCGGTCTGTCTCTCCCCTCTCTCTCCGCCGGTCTGTCTCTCCCTCTCTCTGGCTGCTCTCTCTCTCCCCCCCGGTCTGTCTCACTTTCTCTCTCTCTGGTCTGTCTCTCTTTCTCTCTCTCTGGTCTGTCTCTCTCTCTCTCAGGTCTGTCTCTCTCTCTCTCTCTCTCTCTCTCTCTCTCTCTCTCTCTCTGGTCTGTCTCACTTTCTCTCTCTCTGGTCTGTCTCACTTTCTCTCTCTCTCTGGTCTGTCTCGCTCTCTCTCTCTCTCTCTCTCTCTGTCTCTCTCTCTCTCTGGTCTGTCTCGCTCTCTCGCTCTCTCTGGTCTGTCTCGCTCTCTCTCTGCTCTCTCTGGTCTGTCTGTCTGTCTGTCTGTCTGTCTGTCTGTCTGTCTGTCTGTCTGTCTGTCTCTCTCTCTCTCTCTCCTCTCTAGACCTCTCTCTCTCTTTGGTCTGTCTCTCTCTCTCTCTCTCTCTCTCTCTCTGGTCTGTCTCGCTCTCTCTCTCTCTCGCTCTCTCTGGTCTGTCTCGCTCTCTCTCTGTCTCTCTCTCTGGTCTGTCTGTCTGTCTGTCTGTCTGTCTGTCTGTCTGTCTGTCTGTCTGTCTGTCTGTCTGTCTCTCTCTCTCTCTCTCTCTCTAGACCTCTCTCTCTCTTTGGTCTGTCTCGCTCTCTCTCTCTCTCTCTCTCTTTGGTCTGTCTCGCTCTCTCTCTCTCTCTGGTCTGTCTCGCTCTCTCTCTCTCTCTCTCTCTCTCTCTAAGCAGTGAAGAAAGAAGCCACTGGTAAAGGGATAAAAAAAAAGACTGGATTGAAAAGTGATACAGCAATGCCCCCTACTGGTGTTCTGGCTGTACTGTGGTGGCACCTGTTTCTGCCTTTTCACTTCAAGTAGAGGGTCAAATACGATTTAAACAGACGTCTGATAGCAGCAAAGCCAATGTGACATGTAAAGGACGACCGCCGGAAGATCCTGCCGTATTAATAGATGTCGTCCACATTTGTGTGTGTGCATCTGTTTGTGTGTGTGTGTCCACTGTTGGAGCCAACCCTGCCATATTGATAGATGTCCAAATGTGTGTGTGTGTGTGTGTCAATGGAGGCTGCTGAGGGGAGAACGCCTCAAAATAATGTCTGGGAACGGAGCGAATGGAATGGCATCAAACACACGGAAACCATGGAAACCATGTGTTTGATGTGTTTGATAGCATCCCACTGATTCCGCTCCAGTCATCACCACGAGCCCGTCCAAGTGTATAGTCGTGTGTGTGTGCATGCGCGTGTGTGTGTGTGAGTGTGTGTGTGTGTGTGTCCAGCAGCTCAAAAGCCAGAGTCTCATCCAATTTGCTACTAGAAGGGTAAAAGGGATTGACTGAGGGGAGATTTGAGGCAATCATTTTGATGTGAAATGCAATTACATTAAAAAGCTCTGCAGGGCGCCGACAGAGGCATCTTTCCTCATCTAACTCTACTCATATCAACTAACGGAAGACAGCAGCACAAGGAAACAGGTCGAAGGAAGAAGCTTGCTTTGTATCCCGGCTTGACAGTCAGATCCCTACCAGTACAGTACTTTAGCAGAGTCTTTACGCGCGTGTGTGTGTGTGTGTGTGTGTGTGTGTGTGTGTGTGTGTGTGTGTGTGTGTGCGCGTGTGTTAGCTTTCAACTAACTGCATGACATAACCAAGAGTAATTATTGCTGTAATGTTGCATATTCACTCTAGCTCTGTGTGTACATAGTAGATGCGTCTTTAATGGTACCCTGTTCCCTATACAGCGCACTCCTTTTACCATGGCCCATTTTGTTAAAAGTACGCCACTATATATGGAATAGGAAAGAGGGTATAGGGTGCCATTTGGGACTCAAACAGTGATTCACGGCTAGCCCTGTTCTGCAATCCAAATGCCGATGGCTCTAGGTGTTCCATTTCATCTGAATGGGAGACAGAGGCCCCGAGGGCCAATATTTAAAAGGCTCTGTGTGCTAGGACAGTAGCTCAATGCTGCACAAGGCTGGAGAGATGGGGAGGGACAGTGATAGAGAGAGGGGAGAGTATGTCTGCCTGCCTGTCTATCTATACTGTATGTCTCTCTGTCAATGTTTGCATGCGCAGGCAACGTTCGTGTGTGTGACTTTGGCTAGTCCCAGCCATCACAGAAGTTAGCCTGTCAGCCAGTCAGCCAGTCAGTGAGTCAGCCAGCCAGTCAGCCAGCCAGTCAGTCAGCCAGTCAGTCCCCTATGAGATAGACCTAATGCACTCTCGGTTCATAGGTAGCTAGATGGTATAGCATATCAGAGTCTGCACTGCCACTGCCAGCTCTCTCAACCCACTGTTGGTCAGTGGCTGGTACGGTCTATGGACATAGGAGTGCGAGCTAAAGTCTCCAGTACCCTCCCCCCAATTGGACTCTGGACAAAAGTAGTGCAATACATAGGGGCTGTCAAATAAAATCAATCAACCCTTCTCACTTCTCTAACCATATTAGGAAGTACAGCTTTTGGCCTTTTTGGAGGAGCGAACCTGTCTTCCTCACCATACCCAGTGCTTTCTCATTAGGGAGTCAAAGGGTCATTTGAGGTTAATAGCCTAAAGGTACGTTCTCCTTTGTGAAATATGTATTTTAACCTCAAATCGGACAACCTAAAGGTTAAAAAATGATTAAAAGGACATGAATGGATGTCTTTCGGTTCAGGTAGCTACCCGTAAATGTCCTGAGTTGACCTTCTCATGTTAAAAGTGTTTTGTCAGGAGGAGTCTTATTCATACGCTGCCCTTTCATTTCCCTCTGTCCTTCTCTTTCTCCAGCCTCAGCTCTAGTCTGAGTGCCACATTGCTCAATAACCTCAACTAACCTTTGTCTGTCTGTGTGCTCCTATGAGGAGGGGGGGAGAGAACGGAGCTATGTTATTTTAAAGAGCTCAACCAGCCCTTTTTAATTTGGGAAGGTTTGGTCATGGCTCGACCTTGACAGGCCACTGCAGCTTTACTCTGTGGGACAGGGGAAATCAATACTAAATACCACAAAATGTCATTCAGCGCGTCGTTCCAACGCAAAAGTTTGATACTCGTTCCAAAGAGTCAATGCATAGAGGTGGAAGTGAACACACATAGACTGACAATACATTGAATATAGCGTGGCTAACTTCTACTGCAGAGTAGTGTCATTTGCCTGCTCCTTCTCCAAAGGTCACTGTGTGGGATTCATTAGCTGTGGTAGAGAAGGAGTTGGCAGAAATGAGAAAAGGTTAGATGGAGTAATAAAAGAAGGATATTTGATATTTAAAAAAAAAACTCAATAATAGGAGAGACGTACTGTGTTGGTGTTTGCCGTTAGACACCTTCCCCTGGACTGGAGTGCTGGTTGGTTCTGTGAGTGATGAATATTCATTTGGCCTGGGGAGGTGAGGAAGTGTGAGCATGCTACACGCGCTGCCGTCTGACATATTACATTCTCTCTGATCAGGGGATAGGTGTTGGAGGGGGAGGGGGGGCTTTTGATGCAACATGCAATTACAAAATAAAAGCTGGATTGAAAAGTTGAAGAAAGTAAGAGTGAAGACCCAAGGCTACCGGAGTGCAGTGCTTTCGACAATGTGTCCAATGTTTTCTGTCCAGTGTTAAATAGAATATTCTCTCAACATGCATTTTACTAAATCATATATCTGACACATAAACTACACAGCTACCGTCCTTCACATCAACAAACAGCCTTCCCTTTTGATCGCTTCACTCATTTGGGAATAGATTGGCTGGGCCTATTTCTGCTTCCATCCCTCCCTCCATCCCTTCTCATCCCAGTCCAACCCAGTCCAGTTCAGTCCAGACCAGTCCAGCGAGGGGAGAAGACAGAGACTGACCCAGTCTGAGGACACCAGACTGGTCCAAAATGACACCCTATTCCCTATAAAGTGCACTACTTTTGACCAGAGCCCTATTGCCCCTATATGGGGAATAGGGTGCCATTAGGGATGCAGACCAGGACTGATCGACCCCGTCATCACACACACCCATCTCCTGAAGAGTTCCATTACTGAAATCAATGTGTGTGCACTGTGTGTGTGTGTGTGTGTGTGTGTGTGTGTGTGTGTGTGTGTGTGTGTGTGTGTGTGTGTGTGTGTGTGTGTGTGTGTGTGTGTTTCTTCGTGTATGTGTGTCCAGCCGTTGCATTGCCTAACATATAGATAGTGTCTCCGTCCACAGGCTGGGGCTGTGTGGTATAGTGTAGCAGGAATCAATCATGAAGGAGCAGCTTTAGGGGAGCACACTGACTGGCAGAGGGCAATTTGTCTCATTTAACTGTTGCCTACCTACTGGAATCAAATTAGCTTTGCTCTTTTTGCTTTCTGAAAGCCAAACTGTTTTACATAAAAAGCAAAGTAGATCGAATTACCATAACATGTACCTTTGCAGAGAAGGTAACATTGGCACATTAGAGGGAGCGGTTGGAATTCACTGAACAAGAGCCCCTGCCAATCCCACCATTGCATTCTTATCCAGATATTTGGAGGTTCTAGCCAGAAACCACATTTTATGGTTCACTTTGGAGATACATTTTTTGTGCCTTGCTCTCCCCTGTCAGATGGTTATCTAGCACACATCCAAGATAATTAACTGAGTTTACTTATTTTTTATTTCACCTTTATTTAACCAGGTAGGCCAGTTGAGAACAAGTTCTCATTTACAACTGCGACCTGGCCAAGATAAAGCAAAGCAGTGCGACACAATGGATAAACAAAAGTACAGTCAATAACACAATAGAAAATCTGTATACAGTGTGCAAATGATGTAAGGAGGTAAGGCAATAAATAGCCCATAGTGGCGAAGTAATTACAATTTAGCAATTAACACAGGAGTGATAGATGTGGAGATGAGGATGTGCAAGTAGAAATACTGGTGTGCAAAATAGCAGAAAAAAAAACAAAAAACAAACATGGGGATGAGGTACAGTTGAAGTCGGAATTTTACATACACCTCAGCCAAATACATTTCAACAATTCCTGACATTTAATCCTAGTAAAAATTCCCTTTCTTAGGTCAGTTAGGATCACCACTTTATTTTAAGAATGTGAAATGTCAGAATAATAGTAGAGAATGATTTATTTCAGCTTTTATTTCTTTCATCACATTCCCAGTGGGTCAGAAGTTTGCATACACTCAATTAGTATTTGGTAGCATTGCCTTTAAATTGTTTAACTTGGGTCAAACGTTTCGGGAAGCCTTCCACAAGATTCCCACAATAAGTTGGGTGAATTTTGGCCCATTCCTCCTGACAGAGCTGGTGTAACTGAGTCAGGTTTGTTGGCCTCCTTGCTCACACACGCTTTTTCAGTTCTACCCACATATTTTCTATAGGATTGAGGTCAGGGCTTTGTGATGTTCATTCCAATACCTTGACTATGTTGTCCTTAAGCCATTTTGCCACAACTTTGGAAGTAGGCTTGGGGTCATTGTCTATTTGGATGATGTCATGCCCATGATGTCAAGCAAAGAGGCACTCAGTTTCAAGGTAAGCCTTGAAATACATCCACAGGTACACCTCCAATTGACTCAAATTATGTAAATTAGCCTATCAAAAGCTTCTAAAGCCATGACATCATTTTATGGAATTTTCCAAGCTGTTTAAAGGCACAGTCAACTTAGTGTATGTAAACTTCTGACCCACTGGAATTGTGATACTGTGAATTATATGTGAAATAATCTGTCTGTAAACAATTGTTGGAAAAATTACTTGTGTCATGCACAAATGAGATGTCCTAACCAACTTGCCAAAACTATAGTTTGTTAACAAGAAATGTGTGGAGTGGTTGAAAAACGAGTTTTAATGACTCCAAAGTAAGTGTATGTAAACTTCTGACTTCAACTGTAGGTAGTTGGTTGGATGGGCTATTTACAAATGGGCTGTTTACAGCTGCAGCGATCGGTAAGCTGCTCTGACAGCCGATGCTTAAAGTTAGTGAGAGAGATATAAGTCTCCAACTTCAGTGATTTTTGCAATTCGTTCCAGTCATTGGCACTGAGAACTGGAAGGAAAGGCAGCTTTGGGGATGACCAGTGAAATATACCTGCTGGAGAGCGTGCTACGAGTGGGTGTTGCTGTGGTGACCAGTGAGCTGAGATTAAGGCGGAGATTTACCTAGCAGACTTATAGATGACCTAGAGCCAGTGGGTTTGGCGACGAATATGTAGCGAGGACCACCCAACGAGAGCATACAGGTCGCAATGGTGGGTAGTATACGGGGCTTTGGTGATAAAACGGATGGCACTGTGATAGACTGCATCCAATTTGCTGAGTAGAGTGTTGGAGGCTATTTTGTAAATTACATCGCTGAAGTCAAGGATCGGCAGGATTGTCAGTTTTACAAGGGTATGTTTGGCAGCATGAGCGAAGGAGGATTTGTTGCGAAATTGGAAGTTGATTCTAGATTTAATTTTGGATTGGAGATGCTTAATATGAGTCTGGAAGGAGAGTTTACAGTCTATCCAGACACCTAGGTATTTATAGTTGTCCACATATTCTAAGTCAGAACCGTTCAGAGTAGTGACACTATGCGAGCCGCAGGTGTGGGCAGCGATCGGTTGAAGAGCATGCATTTAGTTTTACTAGCGTTTAAGAGCAGTTGGAGGCCACGGAAGGAGTGTGGTATGGCATTGAAGCTCGTTTGGAGGTTAGTTAACACAGTGTCCAAAGAAGGGCCAGATGTATACAGAATGGTGTTGTCTGCTTAGAGGTGGATCAACGAATCACCAGCAGCAAGAGCGACATCACTGATATATACAGAGAAAAGAGTCGGCCCGAGAATTGAACAGTGTGGCACCCCCATAGAGACTGCCAGAGGTCCGGACAACAGGCCCTCCGATTTGACACACTGAACTCTATCTGAGAAGTAGTTAGTGAACCTGGCGAGGCAGTCATTAGAGAAACCAAGGCTGTTGAGTCTACCGATAAGAATACGGTGATTGACAGAGTCGAAAGCCTTGGCCAGGTCGATGAAGACAGCTGCACAGTACTGTTTTTTATCGATGGTGGTTATGATATCGTTTAGGACTTTGAGCGTGGCTGAGGTGCACCTGTGACCAGCTCGGAAACCGGATTACATAGCGGAGAAGGTACGTTGGGATTCGAGATGGTCGGTGATCTATTTGGCTTTCGAAGACTTTAGAAAGGCAGGGCAGGATGGAGATAGGTCTGTAACAGTTTGGGTCTAGAGTGTCTCCCCCTTTGAAGAGGGGGATGAACGTGGCTGCTTTCCAATCTTTAGGAATCTCAGACTATACGAAAGCGAGGTTGAACAGACTAGTCAAAGGGGTTGCGACAATGGCGGCGGATAATTTTAGGAAGAGAGGGTCCAGATTGTCTAGCCCAGGACATCAACTGTCTGGAGAAGCGGGGGGGGGGGGGGGGGGGGGGGGGGGGGGCGGGCTTGGGCCAGTTGCTGCGGGGGTGCAGAGCTGTTGGCTGATAGTTTCCATGATCTAACTTATTTTTTTGTTGAGGAATTACCCTTGGAAGTTTTAGTTCGCTGGGAAAACACCCTAGTTCAACAGACACATTCACAATGTGAGTTACACAGGGGGTGATAACTAGCGCAGCATACTTTAGAAATCTGGGAGGAATGTTGTCATGGCCATTTAATTTGGAATGGTCAAGTTCTTTCAGCTTCTTTACCACAGTTAACTCAGACTTGAATCCCCTGCTGCGAGCAAAACTATTGGACTTGACTTTGCCCATAACAATCTGACTGACAAGGTAACTTGCTAACTAATGTATTAGCTATAGTCGTAAAATAGCTATTCAGACTGTCTGCAGCAACCACAGTCTTGTCTGATGTGACCGTTCCTCCAAAGTCCAAGCTAAGACTTTGGTTACGGTAACAGATTCAAGCCCAAAGCTCAAACAGCTTCATACACTATTCTCAAATATGTTGTCATTAAAATAATCTTTCATGGCCTTCTCTATCATCCTGTTAACCTAATTTCTTGGAGTTTATAAATAATATAATCTGCCCTGGATTTCCTGAACTCCAGAAAGCATTAATTTCTAATCTTAATTGCCTTTAAATGTTATCGTTTATGTCACGTTTGTTGTATGATGAAGGAGACCAAGGCGCAGCGTGTGTATCGTTCCACATTTTATTATAATTGTGAAACTATGCAAGATATACAAATAAATGCAATACATACAAATAAACAAAAACAAAAACCGTGACAAAGAGGTGCAACATACACTAACTTAACTCTACCATAGAAAGCTTTCTATGGTCAGGACATGACAGTACATGTCAGGACATGACATGTCGCCGGAAGCTCCGGACTGGGAACTGTCGCCGGAAGCTCCGGACTGGGAACTGTCGCCGGAAGCTCCGGACTGGGAACTGTCGCCGGAAGCTCCGGACTGGGAACTGTCGCCGGAAGCTCCGGACTGGGAACTGTCGCCGGAAGTTCTGGACTGGGAACTATAGCTGGAAGCTCTGGACTGGGAATGCGCACTGGAAGCTTGATGCGTGGGGCTGGCACAGGTGGCGCCAGACTGGTAACACGCACCTCAGGGCGAGTGCGGAGAGCAGGAACAGGACACACCGGACTGGGCAGGCGCACTGGAGGCCTGATGCATGGGGCTGGCACAGGTGGCGCCAGACTGGTAACACGCACCTCAGGGCGAGTGCAGGGAGCAGGAACAGGACACACCGCACTGGGCAGGCGCACTGGAGGCCTGATGCGTGGGGCTGGCACAGGTGGCCCCAAACTGGTGACACACACTTCAGGGCGAGTGTGAGGAGGAGGCACAGGATATACTGGACCGTGGAGGCGCACTGGAGGTCTAGAGCGTAGAGCTGGCACAACCCATCCTGGCTGACTGCTCACTGGGCTGTGGAGACGCACTGGAGATACGGTGCGCATCACTGCATAACACGGTGCCTGTCTGGTCACGCGCTCCTTAAAGCAAGTACGTGGAGGAGACACAGGACGTACCAGACTGGGGAGGCGCACTGAAGGCCAGATGCGTGAAACTGGTGCATATGACACTGGACTGGTATCACGCTCCTCAGCTCGCCCGCTCTGCAGCGCTCTCAATGCCAACACCTCTCTCCGGAATCTTGCGTCGAGTTCCTCACTCGTCTCCCTGACTGGCTCTGGTTCACCCCTCGGCTCTCCACGGTAAGCACGAGGAGTTGGCTCAGGTCCCAAACCTGACTCCACGAAACTCCCCGTGTGCCCCGCCAATTGTTTTTTTGGAGCTGCCTCTCGGGCTTCCGTCGTTGCCGTGCTAGTTCCTCGTATTGTCGCCGTTTCTCTCTCGCTGTTTCCGCCTGCTTCCATGGCAGGGTCTTGTCCCCTGCCATTACCTCCTCCCAGGTCCAGGATGTCCTCCATTCTCTTCTCTCCCGGACCCAGGATCCCTGCTCCTCCTGGACACGCTGCTTGGTCCTTTGGTGGTGGGAGATTCTGTCACGTTTGTCGTATGATGAAGGAGCCCAAGGTGCAGCATGTGTATCGTTCCACATTTTATTATAACTGTGAAACTATGCAAGACAAACAAATAAACTAATAAACAAAAACAACAAACCGTGACAAAGAGGTGCAACATACACTAACTCAAAATAATCTCCCACAAAACGTAGTGGGAAAAACAACAACTTAAATATGATCCCCAATTAGAGACAACGATGACCAGCTGCCTCTAATTGGAGATCATCCCAAAAAAACAACAACATAGAAATACAGAAACTAGAACCACACAACATAGAAAATTAAAACTAGACAAAACCCCCTGTCACGCCCTGACCTACTCTACCATTGAAAATAAAAGCTTTCTATGGTCAGGATGTGACAGTTTATCCATGGTTCTGTTCTTTGCTTAGTTCTAACATTTTGTTCTAGAGCATGCTTGTCTACAGCATCTAAAAACAATCATTTAAAATTGCCCCAGGCATTTTCCACCTCATTACATTTTAATACAGCAGACCAGTCCAATTTGCTCAAACAATGAACAAAAAGATCTGCACTATAGTTCTTCATAGACTTCATTTTTATTGAGTTATGGCAATTAAAAACAGTTTTATGAAACTTCCTTGTACAGAAAATTATGGAAGGATCACTGAGCCCATATACAACCCCACTGTTTGATGTCTTTGATCTATCCCACACCAACACAAAGTCAATGATGGTTTGGGTAGAAGGACAGACCCTGGTGGGCTCATTAATCAGCTGGTGTAAAGAAAACAGATTACAAAAATTCTTAAGAGCTTTTAAAGTAGCATTGTCCTTTTTGAGCATGCCTGTATTACAAATAAAATCACCATTAACAATAACCTTTGATTTACCAAAATCTGCACAGTTGGAACAAGTCTCCTCCAACAATTCATAAAACGTATGCTGTTCTGGTGATCTGTAACAGGTTCCGACTATAATGGGTTTGCATTTTGGTAATATAATGTCCAACCATCCAGGATTCGCCCTGTCATCTGACCTAGGGGTTGCCTTTCAGGTCCTCTGACCCTATCCCCGTTTCGTTCCACATCCATTCGGCACAACAGACTGTCTCGTCCGGGGCCTCACTCGGCATCCTTGCCTGGTCCCCCCCGTCGCGCTCAGACAGCAAATGGAAGCAGGAGGATCAGGTTGGTTGTCAGGATCAAGGTCTGTAAATTCACTGTTTATTATGCATACCTGAAAGAGAGGGCTCCTACTCTTCTGGCTTTCTCCATTGTAGCATGCCACTGCTCCAATGGATTCATCGCTAGAAAATGGACCGGGGAACTGATGAACATGTCCAGACAGTAAGAGGCATAGAGTAATTAAGAGGTTTCCACCATCTATTTGGCGTTTACCTCCGACCTTAATCTCCCTTTTGGAGGGACTGTGCCAGCTGAGATATATACGAACGTGTTAAATAGGGTGTATTTGGCTTTGTGCCAATCTGGTCTTCGAGCATGATCTTCTGATTAAAACCGCATACCTTGTTGACAGGACATCAACGTGATGTACAAAAAGGGCCAGTATCTATTAATGTTATATATAAAATCGTAAATTAAACACTGCCAACACGCCAAACTTTACAGCTGCCGTCTTGGATGTCGATCATGTATATCCAGACTCACAGACTTATAGATCTGTTTGTTCTGTATAGCCAATGACCACATGAGTTGGCTGTACAACACCATAACAGATCTGGGACCAGGCTATATATTCACAACCATTTGAAAAATGTTTAACACATTCAATGTGATGTTTGCATTTGATATATCTAAGCAAGTGTTAGCCTCACCTACACTACAAGTGTTGAGTGACAGGTGTATAGACATGCTTGCAATTTTCAACTTCGCCACATGGAGTCACTATAATACAAATTAAATTCAGCTACCGCTCTACCTGTGGTAAATTTACAGCACATCATGCCCTGTAAAGTTGTCTGCATCACAGGAGGTTGGTGGCACATTAATTGGGGAGGACAGGCTCATGGTAATGGCTGGAACGGAATATGTGGACTGGTATCAAATAGATCCAACACATGGCTAAACTCACATGGTTTCCATGTGTTTGATGCCAATCCATTTGCTCCGTTCCAGCCATTATTAGGAGCCGTCCTCCCCTCAGCAGCCTCCTGTGGTCTGCATACTCGGTTCCCTTGAAAAATGGGAAAAAAGTGGCAATAGTACTTCTTGTCCATCTTGAGACGCCGTAGCCAGTCCAAATGAATCTAAGATAACTCAACAAATCTGTCATTCACCTGGATGTTTTTGCCGAGGAGGTCTTAGTCGCACAATTTTACATCTAACTAAGATGTTTGGTGCAGTATTTCTCAAGTGGAAAAACGTGCATGAAAATGAGTCGTGAAGAATCCCTACTGTTGACCAATCACCGACAAATCGGCATAGACTTAGCTATCAAACTTCGGCTTACCTCTGGGGAAAAATGTAGTCACAAACAGCCGTAAAAAAAATAAAAAAATAAAAAAAATAAAAATGTCGTCATAATATATGCACAAACTGTTCCGAACTGTTTAGGGTGGGAAGCATGCAGACGCCTTAAGAGTACCACAAACTGTTCCGAACTGTTTAGGGTGGGAAGCATGCAGACGCCTTAAGAGTACCACAAACTGTTCCGAACTGTTTAGGGTGGGAAGCATGCAGACGCCTTAAGAGTACCACAAACTGTTCCGAACTGTTTAGGGTGGGAAGCATGCAGACGCCTTAAGAGTACCACAAACTGTTCCGAACTGTTTAGGGTGGGAAGCATGCAGACGCCTTAAGAGTACCACAAACTGTTCCGAACTGTTTAGGGTGGGAAGCATGCAGACGCCTTAAGAGTACCACAAACTGTTCCGAACTGTTTAGGGTGGGAAGCATGCAGACGCCTTAAGAGTACCACAAACCACATGGTATGCTAGCCAACCCAAAAGATAACACATGAACGATATTTTTTAGTTGCACTGCAACCTACTAAAAGTCCCATGCACAACCACTTTACACTTCAGGCATAATACAGTCATGACACAGAATACTATCAGATCAACTAACCAAAAATGCGTTAAAAGCTGCTAATGTATTCAAAGCCACGCTTCTAACTATAATGACAATAATATATGCCCAATCAATCAAACCAATGACATTAGATTTGATTACTTTTTCAATATTCTCCAGAAATATATTTCCTGCTTATTAGTATGTAACTTAAAGGGGGTGGCAGGTAGCTTAGTGGTTAAGAACGTTGGGCCAGTAACCAAAAAGGTTGCCGGTTTGAATTGCCGAGCAAAGCACTTAACTCTTGTCGCTCTGGATAAGAGCATCTGATAAACGACTACATATCTAATGAAGAATGTTGAATTGCATTTTAATTTAATCAAAGAACTGTTAACTTTCAGTCCATGTATAGTCAGTATGACAACAAACAGTCAGTCGCCCTCTCACATTTCACAGTAAGCGTCGGACCCTCGAAAAGTGTGTCATAGTATAGACCTAGCATCAGTTTAGCCTTTTAGAGCATAATGAATACGATGACATGGACATGGGGGAGCTGATTCTAGATCAGCACTCCTACTCTGAGATGGGCACTGCTCTGAATTCAATCCACTGTGATCAGTCTAATGTGTATTTATAGTCGTTGGCCACTAGGTGAGAGCATTTAGTCATATTTCTCTAAGCAGCAGAAACCATTCTGGAATGAATCCACCGTTTGACGCCACTTCTTTGTACAAGTTTGCAATAATATTTAGGAATATCCTTGTAATATACGTATTCCTCCAGTGCTGCCGGTGTGTGTACTTAAAGGGAAGTTAAATGAAAGATTACATACAGAGATGAATGAAAACAGCAAAGTTTCATGGCACCCTATTACCTATATAGTGCTCATAGGACTCTGGTCAAAAGTAGTACACTAGATAGGACATACTCCATAATGTACACGGACTTATCTGCTGAGGTGGCATTTGTTCAGCTTGTAAATTACCTGCCTCAGAGTAATCCTTTGATCAAATAGCGATGTTTGAAAATGCTCAGCCATACGCAGGTGAATTAAGTCATCTGTCGAAGTTACTGTTAATCATATCATCACAAAGGAAATAACAGACGCTATGCAATATGCGTGTGATGGTATTGCAGGCTGTGTTGGGGAATCAAAAGACTGAAGAGATGAATATGGGAAAGTCAGTCCCACACACCTGAGGTGGGAAACGGAAGTGTGTTTGTGTGTCTGTTTGTGCGTCTGTGTGTGTGTGTGTGTGTGTGTGCGTGCATGCGTTAGTGTTTGTGTGCCTCTGTGACTCTCTCTCCCTTTGCAAATGTTAGTTGAATAATTCATGGCCTGATATAATTGTTGGCTGCGGTTGCAGGTAGAGCTTTATCACGTTGTACGTCATTAAAAGGGTGTCCAAAAAAATAAATGATGAAAGCAGAGGCAACAGAGACAACCCAAGCAGTTTGTTGAAAAAGAAGGCAAAAGTCTGTGTGATGACGTGGTGTGAAGTGTGATGACGTGGTGTGAAGTGTGATGACGTGGTGGGAAGTGTGATGACGGAAGGTGAGAGTATATCAGTGGATGGATTCAGTGGTAATGTCAGTTAGTGGCATTCACTGTTCTGACTCTCTGTGCAAGTCCAAGGGTGTACAGAACAGTAGAGTAACTCAAGTGTAAAGTACTCTGTACAACTGTCAAACACTCAAACGTGTCCGCCCCCCCCAAAAAAGTGTCAATACAATACAAGAATCCCTTTCTAAGACGCTTTGCCAGAACGGTTGCCCTTTTGTAAAACACATGGATACAAGGCTAATACTTGTGATGTAGCCACAGAGCACAGAGAGAGGAAGGGAAGGAAACGGAAACCACTGCCTGGGACCCACCTGGGCACAGCCTTAGAAATACACCACAGCCAGACTCACAGACTTGCAGACACCATAGAACTCAATACAACGCTTCCGACTTCCTCACGGGGCTGAGGAGAGCCAAATTGGTTACGGTACTCACGTCAAACTCGTTGAGGGCCGCGGCCAGCTCGCCGATGCCAGCGTGGCCGTGCTTCTCGTCGCCGGGCGAGGTGGCCTGGGCGGCGCTGCTGATGCCCCCGATGGCCTCCTGCACCTGCTTGAAGACGTAGTCGCGGTTGGCGCGCGTGGCTGCCACGTCCGGGTGGCGCAGGAAGGCCTGCGAGGCCGTGTAGAGCATGGTGGCGTTCTTCTTCAGGGCGCCACGCGCCGCCGCCATTTCGTCCCGGCATTGGGGGTCTTTCAGCTCCTGAAGACGAGACGGGTGAGTTAGGAAATGTTATATACTGGTCAGGAAATGTTATATACTGGTCAGGAAATGCTATATGCTGGCTTGGAAATGTTGTATACTGTTTAGGAAATGTTATATATTGTCAAGAAAATGTTATGGTTAGGAAATGTTATACACTGAGTTTACAAAACATTAAGGACACCTGTTCTTTCCATGACATAGACTGACCAGGTAAATCCAGGTGAAAGCTATGATTCCTTATTGATGTCACCTATTAAATCATCTTCAATCAGTGTAGATAAAGGGGAGGGGGCAGGTTGAGACAATTGAGATGTGGATTGTATATGTGTGCCATTCAGAGGGTGAATGGGCAAGATTGCCTTTGAACAGGGTATGGTAGTAGGTGCCTGGCGCACCGGTTTGCATCAAGAACTGCAGCGCTGCTGGGTTTTTCACGATCAACAGTTTCCTGTGTGTATCAAGAATGGTACACCACCGAAAGGACATCCAGCCAACTTGATACAACTGTGTGAAGAATTGGAGTCCCTGTGGAAAGCTTTCAACACCTTGTAAAGTCTATGCCCTGACGAATTCAGGCTGTTCTGATGGCAAAATTGGGCGGTGCAAGTCAACATTAGGAAGGTGTTCTTAATATTTGGTATACTCAGTGTATATTGGTTAGGAAAGGTTGTATACTGTTTAGGAAACGTTATATGCTGTAGGAAATGTTGTATAATTATTAGGAATTGTTATATCTGTTAGGAAAATGTGATATACTGGTTAAGAAATGTTATATTGCTTAGGAAATGCTGTACTTGTTAGGACATGCTACATATACTCAGACCAGACCTCAGCACAGGTTATATAGTAAACCTGCAGAATTTGACTAACATACTAAACTTAGTTGACTTTTGTTTTGAAGCAGTATTGTAATTGATTTGAAAAGTTTGAGGTACTGTCACTTTGTTTGAAATCACTCTCAAGATATTATCCAAACGAAGGCTGAATATTTCATTAAATACACTCAAATGAATCGACACATACCATTATTGTGGGCATAAGATATGTGTTGATTGAAAGTTCAACCTTGAGGCTTTAAATTGCATGGGCTTCATTCAATAAGTCTACGCGTATTCTGTTCACACATCATAAAGCCTTGATAGACAGACCTTCTTGATATAAAGACATACATTTTATGTGAAGCCTGTCCCCTTGAAGAGTGCAACCTGCGTGACCCAACAGTTCCGACTGAGAGTGTAACACATTACCTATTACAGATTTCCTGTCAAAACTCTACGTATGCATTATTAAGAGTTCTCCTTCTAAGAAAGGTAAAAAGCACTCCCTGAAAGATGTGCCACTTCCAAAAAGTACCCAAACTTAGTGGAGCTTTAAGAAGGCACTAAAAGACATTAACAATTTCCCCTGAATTCCAAATTATTTTTCCCATGGCAATGATTTAAGAGGCATTTCCAGGTACGTGGAGATGTGAGTCAACCAACCGAGAGACGGCAGCTCAACTCTTCCCGTACGTGTCCCAAATGGCACCCTGTTCCCCATCTAGTGCACTCCTCTTGACCAGAGGTCTGTGAGCCCTGCCCAAAAGCAGTGTCCCCATGTGAGACGCACGCTCAGTCATTCCTCAGTCAGAAACGGTGTGCTACGGCACAGTCACAACTCCACGGCTACAGCTCAGCTTTTGAACGTGCTTTTTGGAGAAGGCGTTCAGCTATGACCGAGAGCATAGCTTGGTGCTGGGACCAGAGTCGTTTCTCTCTCCCTAGGTTGGCTGTAGAGACAGCGGTGTGATGTATTGCCATGACATTGACTGTATCTGCTTGCTTTGTGCGTGGGTGCGTGTGTGCGATGTACTGCTATGATAGAGAATCAGTGTTCTCGCTGTATCTTGGTAAGAGCCAAAGGGCTCTCCGTCTATCTACCAGTTTTTTTTTTTATGTGTCTGCCTGGGCTACTGGTTTCACTCTACAGTTCCTCTGGCTGGATCTGATCGTCTCGAGGTTTAACACATCACTGATGGTTAGAGGGGATAATGGTGCCGGGGGTACAGTTGTGTGTGTGTGTGTGTGTGTGTGTGTGTGTGTGTGTGTGTGTGTGTGTGTGTGTGTGTGTGTGTGTGTGTGTGTGTGATATGTGTGTTAATACAAGCTCAAGGAGCCAGGTGTGGAATACGAAACATTTGACTATTACCTGTAGCGTGAGTGTGTGTGTGTGTGTGTGTGTTACCTGCTGTCTGCGGGCAGCCACATAGTTGAGCTTCACCATCTCCTTGCCAAACTCCTTGAAGCGGTTGGCCAGGTCCTGCTCGTTGGTGGCATTTTTCACTGCCTCCAAGGCCTCCTCCACCTGTCACACACACACACACACACACACACACACGGAAACACAGAGACACAGATATTTAACATTTGTAAAATGTTTATGGACATAGCTAACCTCTGTACCTTAAGGCTTTCTATTAAGTATTTTCATTAAGAGACAAAACTTCAGCTACAGATGTAGGCTCTCAATTTGAGCCAGTTTGCCTCAGCAGGAAAATAATCACCCAGCAACAGTGAAATGTGAATTATGTGGATTATAATTAATGGACATTTATGTTGGTCTGAAATTTCAAAGGGGAAATTACAAACTTCAGAAGCCTTTTTAAATCTCAAACACAATACAAGTTTTACATTTCCTGCATTGCAGTAAAGTCCTCCTGCATCAGGGTGATCAAATTAAAACCTACATCTGTATAAAAAATTATGAGGCACTTTGCTTGGCGGAGACCAAAATGAATTTGTAATTGCTACCAGAAATATTTTTTTTTAGTGTGGCCATTAACTTGTGTGTTTTTTTAAATGGTCCCCTTTTAGCGATCCTCATCCCTGTATGTGCAGGTTCATCCTTATTCTCAACTACTGTAATGGAAAGAGAGAGTGAGAGAGAGAAAAGGAGAAAGATGAGAGAGAGAGAGAGAGAGAGAGAGAGAGAGAGAGAGAGAGAGAGAGAGAGAGAGAGAGAGAGAGAGAGAGAGAGAGAGAGAGAGAAATAAAGAAGAAAGAGAGAGAGGGAGAGAGAGAAATTGTAAGTGGCCTTTGATGGCGAAGCTTAGGCACAGACTGGAGTTAAGCCCTCTCTCGGCTCCCGGGGACACCCTAAATGTTTCTAGAAGATGAACTGTCTGAGAGTGTGTGTGTGTGTGTGTGTGTGTGTGTGTGTGTGTGTGTGTGTGTGTGTGTGTGTGTGTGTGTGTGTGTGTGTGTGTGTGTGTGTTTGTGTTTGTGTGTGTGTGTGTTTGTAGGTCTGGGCAGTTGTACCAGCACTGCACTGGATCACAATAAAAGCACTACAGCCCAAATCCTAACTTGTGATATGTATGTGTCCTGTAAACAGAAAGGCTTCATAACCCTTCTATCCAAGCGGTGTGACATGTATAGTATCTGCGGTTAATATCTCCTTGTTCCGTATAGCAGGTATCCATTGGGCTCTGATATCACATCAAGTGTCTGTGTGTCTGTGTCTGTGTGTGTGTGTGTGTGTGTGTGTGTGTGTGTGTGTGTGTGTGTGTGTGTGTGTGTGTGTGTGTGTGTGTGTGTGTGTGTGTGTGTGTGTGTGTGTGTGTGTACTCTACTACTGAGGTTCTGGCTCATATATATGCTAATCTATGGCCCAGGGGGAACGTTGAGCTCTCAGGGATCAGCGGTGATCAGTGGCGCTGTGGATTAGAGCAGGGCATGCTGGGATACACTGGGGAGGGGATGGGACAGGACATGGAGACGTTACTCACTGAAGGTGTCCAAGAATGCCTCTATGGATCGCCAAAGGCATTTGAACTCCTGGTGTGTTTTGATACAGTGTCTGTCCACATACTAGGTGAAGAGAAAAGATGTATCCTGCATGCATCCTAAATGGCACACTATTCTCTATTTAGTGCACTACTCTGACCAGGGCCCATGACTAAGAAAATAGGGTGACTGTAATTACTAAAGACGCTGACTATTCTGTAGCCTGACTATGTATGTCCCTGTTGATAGCCAAAGGCCTATGAAAGCCCTTGTGTTATCTTTCTAGCTACCTCGCTCTTTCACATACAGTAAGGGAGAGGTGTGTGTGTGTGTGTGTGTGTGTGTGTGTGTGTGTGTGTGTGTGTGTGTGTGTGTGTGTGTGTGTGTGTGTGTGTGTGTGTGTGTGTGTGTGTGTGCGCATGACTGTGTCCTGCTGGATCTATCTACAAAGGCCAGCTAACTTTGTAGCTGGTAGGGTAGCCTCTCTGTGGCGCGGTTAAAGATATGCAGACTAACCGACAGCGACTTCAAACGGCCTTTTTAAAGGCCACCGTCGTTCACAGCGTTTGAATAAAAGTTAAGAGGTTACGATAGGGTCCTAGACCAAAGGTTTCTACTCAGACGCATAAGTTCCACCTTAGGTGCTTAATCAAACCATTGGAAGCATGGGGTGACAATCACAGAGGTTTGAAACGCACAAACTTCACTATCACTTCAGAATAAATCCCATGGGATGGGGTGCATCTCAATCTCTTCCGGATGAGACAAGGAGTGGTTGCCACTTAAGGCAATTGAGATGTGTCCCTTGTATCAGTGGAGAAGAGCTAAAGGACATCGTTATAGAATAGTAGACTATGAGTCACGTACAATTTTCAGGTGGGCCAGCAGCCTCATGACGTCGGCCATGTCGGCGAGGATGAGCAGGCGGGTGACGGCAGAGAGCAGGGCGCGGGCAGCCCTCACCATGGTGCCGCGCTTCACTGAGGAGCAGGGGTCGTCAGCAAACTCCTGGGAGGCCATGCGCATTGAATCACCTGCAGAGGGGGATCAGAGTGAGACAGAGAGCGTGAGAGACAGACCGAGAGAGAGAGAGAGAGAGAGAGATGTGGCTGAAGTTGGAGGTGGGTCAGCAGCGAAATCACACCAGATAGACTTCAGTATTAGACGTTTGTCCAGGTCCCCAAGACATCGGGAGAAGCCTTCAATAGAGTCCACTAGGGGAAACATGAGCATGTATTACCATCTAGTAGGTGTTGTGGATGGGGATATAGAAAAGGGCTTAAACCACGTGCTAGACCATTTTAATTATATTTTCTTCTGTTTTAACCTTATTCCAAACCTTTACCCGTACCTAAAAACCTCTTATGGATAGGGGGCAGTATTTTCACGTCCGGATGAAAAGCGTGCCCAGAGTAAACTGCCTGCTATTCAGGCCCAGAAGGTAGGATATGCATATTATTAGAAGATTTGGATAGAAAACACTCTGAAGTTTCTAGAACTGTTTGAATGATGTCTGTGAGTATAACAGAACTAATATGACAGGCGTAAACCTGAGAAAAATCCAACCAGGAAGTGGGAAATCTGAAGCTTGTAGTTTTTCAAGTGAATGCCTATCCAAACTACAGTGTCTGTGGGGTCATATTGCACTTCCTAAGGATTCCACTAGATGTCAACAGTCTTTAGAACGTTGTTTCAGGCTTCTACAGTGAATGGGGAGAGAATAAGAGCTGATGGAACTAGGTCTCTGAAAAAAAGGCACGAGCTCAGTAATGCACGCTACCTTGAGAGCGAGCTGAGTTCATTTTCATTTCTAAAGAGAAAGGAATTGTCCGGTTGGAATTTTATTGAAGATTTATGATAAAAACATCCTAAAGATTGATTCTATACATTGTTTGACATGTTTCTACAAACTGTAGTATAACTTTTTTGACTTTTCGTCTGAACTTAGAAAGCACGTGCCTTACATTTGGAATAGTGAACCTAACGCTCGAACAAAATGGAGGTATTTGGACATAAAGATGAACTTAATCGAACAAAACAAACATTTACTGTGGAACTGGGATTCCTGGGAGTGCATTCTGATGAAGATCATCAAAGGTAAGTGTATATTTATAATGCTATTTCTGACTTCTGTTGTCTACACAATATGGCGGGTATCTGTATAGCTTCTTTTGGTTTCTGAGCGCTGTACTCAGATTATTGCAAAGTTTGCTTTCGCCGTGAAGCTTTTTTGAAATCTGACAAAGCGGTTGCATTAAGGAGAAGTCTATCTTTAATTCCGTGCATAACACTTGTATATTTTGTCAAAGTTTATGATAAGTATTTCTATAAATTGATGTGGCTCTCTGCAAAGTCACCGGCGGTTTTGGAGGAAAAACATTACTGAACATAACGCGCCAATGTAAACTGAGATTTTTGGATATAAATATGAACTTTATCGAACAAAACATACATGTATTGTGTAACATGAAGTCCTATGAGTGCCATCTGATGAAGATCATCAAAGGTTAGTGATTCATTTTAGCTGTATTTCTGGTTTTTGTGATGCCTCTCCTTTCGAAAATGGCTGTGTGGTTTTTCTTGTCTATGTGCTGTCCTAACATAATCTAATGCTATGCTTTCGCTGTAAAGCCTTTTTGAAATTGAAATTGAGATTTTTGCTGTTTTGAATTTGGTGCCCTGCACTTTCACTGGCTGTTGTCAAATCGATCCTGCTAAAGGGATTTGATCCGTAAGAAGTTAACCAGTGGGGATATGTTCCTAAACTCATCCGTGAAGTTTCTTTCTGTTTTAACAACCTTAATCCTTATCTACTTTCACTTCCCATAGCGTTTAACATGCTTTTTGAATGACTTCCTCATCTCTGTACCCACACATATAATTATCTGTAAGGTCCCTCAGTTGAGCAGTGAATTTCAAACACAGATTCAACCACGAAGACCAGGGAGGTTTCCAATGTCTCGCAAAGAAGGGAACAGGCTATTGGTAGCAGGCACTGAATATCCATTTGAGCATGGTGAAGCTATTAATTACACTTTGGATGGTGTATCAATACACCCAGTCACTACAAAGATACAGGTATCCTTCCTAACTAAGTTGCCATTGAGGAAGGAAGCTGCTCAGGGATTTCACCATGAGGCTAATGGCGACTTTGCAACAGTTACAGAGTGTAATGCCTGTGATAGGAAAACATTGAGGATGGATCAACAACATTGTAGTTACCCCACAATACTAACCTAATTGACAGAGTGAAAAGAAGGAAGTATGCACAGAATACAAATATTCCAAAACATGCAACCTGTTTGCAACAAGGCATTAAGGTAAAACTGCAAAAAATGTGGCAAAGAAAATAGCTTTATGTCCTGAATACAAAGCATTATGTTTGGAGCAAATCCAACACAACACATCACTGAGTACCACTCTTCATATTTTCAAGCATGGTGGTGGCTGCATCATGTTATGGGTATGCTTGTCATCGGCAAGGTCTAGGGAGTTTTGTCGGATAAAAAGACATGGAATAGAGCTAAGTACATGCTCTCCCAGTTACTGGTGTAAAGCAGACTGAAGCAAAATCTGCTTCAGTCTTCTTTACACAAGAGTCTGGGAGAGGAATTCACCTTTCAGCAGCACAATAACCTCTAACTCAAGGCCAAATCTACGCTGGAGTTGCTTACCAAGAAGACAGTGAATCTTCCTGAGTGACCAAAATACACTTTTGACTTACATCTTCTTGAAAATCTATGGCAAGACTTTAACATTTCTGCCTAGCAATGATCCCCAACATCTTGACAGAGCTTGAATCATTTTGTAAATAATAAAGGGCAAATATTTCACAATCCAGGTGTGCAAATCTCTTATAGACTTACCCAAGAAGACTCACAGATGTAATCGATGCCAAAGGTGTCTCTAACATGTATTGACTAAGGAAGCTGAATACTTATGCGACGACTATATTTTAGTTGTAAAATGTTTGTTAAACTTGAAAAATGTTTTTATAATGTATTCCACTTTCACATTAGAGTTTTTTGTGTAGATTGTTGACATAAAATTACAATTAAATCCATTTTGATAACATTTTGTAACAATAAAATGTGAAGAAATCCAAGGCGCCTGAATACTTTTGCAATACACTGTATGTGTGCGTGTGTCCCTTGCATATTTATGTGTGTGTTCACGCTTGACCTTTCACTGTTAATGGGAAAGCTCTCTCCTCATGAGGAAACGAATCAATCAGGCTGAATCCCTGGCTGCCAATGGGACCAGGAAGAACTAGCTAGCTGACCTTGAGCTACAGGACAGGACAGCAGACCCAGTCACACCCCATTGGGGGGAACAGAAATGTCCACAATCCACATCCCGTTAAGTCCCATTATAAGGGCGTAGCCTACAGAAGGTTGTATCCATCCCAAATGTGCCCTAGTCAAAAGTAGTGCACTATAAAGGGAATAGAGTGCCATTTTGGATGCAGATAATGAGAGAGGGGATTGTTGACACCATTCTAGAAGATTGAAGTTGTAAATGGTGTCTGATTCTCTATTCCATGACTAATCCATGACAGTAACAGTCCTTTATTGAAGGATCAACCACTACTTTGAATGTACATTTGTTTGTGTCTTTTTAAGTGATATAGTCATTAGGAACTGTGTCAAGAACTACCATACATGGAGCTTTTCAACTGAAAGCCCACATCCAGTTCACCCACTTTGGGTTCACACTGCCTGAAGATCATACTGACATTTTATTTGTTTTGCGTCTGGAGAAAAAATCAAAACAGAGTTTAACGTTCTCACTCTGTATTTATGGACAATTCAGACAGGCAAATGGAACAGGAGCTAGCAGGAGTACTGTGTGGAAAGAGTGGTCCTTGCCAATAAACCCTTGAAGCTAAAGGTTATTTGAACAGTGTGCAGCCCGAGCCACCATCAAACCTATAATCTTGTCTATAACCCTCTGAGTCCTATTGTCCAATCGTCTCCTCCTTATTCAATTATGGATGCTGATTTCAGACTGCGGCGATTCACTAAGCCCACCAAACTGTCACTGTCACGCACGCACACACGTACATGCACACACGCACACACACACACACACACACACACTCTCACACGCACACTGCCTGTCTCGTCAACGGCCTGGAAGGATGAGTTATGATGGCTCACTTACAAATCTGTGTGTGTGTGTGTGTGTGTGTGTGTGTGTGTGTGTGTGTGTGTGTGTGTGTGTGTGTGTGTGTGTGTGTGTGTGTGTGTGTGTGTGTGTGCGTGCGTGCTTGCTTCTCTGTGTATGATCTATGGACGTATCTGTACTTCTCATCAGGTGACATAAGCCACTGATGCCCCCCTAGGGCTTTAAGGGGAGACAGTCAGTGTAATCAGTCTGTGGTTTTATGAATGAGAAGGCCTCAGACAGAGAGCGCATTCCCTAGTGAGATTAAAGCTCTGCTCTGCTCTGCTCTGTTCCGTTAACTGTGCCCATATCTGACAATTAGAGTTGGCAATACAGCACAAACAGATCTGGGATCAGGCTAGTCTGAGGTGACTCCTAACTACCTCTCTAGATCTAACGACTGGGGTTTACACGGGAGCCACTGTAAGATGTACCACTAGTGCCAGCTGAAATAACTGCACTCTGTCTAGGACTATACTATGGCTTCCCCTTACATGAACCGAGCTGGATTGCATTTGAACTGTCATACAGCATACTTGTTCTCCAAGGCAGACATATATGATGTACAGATAAAGTGAACACACAAACACAACTCCTTCTCTCTGTTCTGTCTATGAATTCCACACGGATCCCTGGGTTACGACATTACCACCTCCGGCCTCCTGTGTTTGTGTGGTTGCGTGGGCCACGCAGGAGGAGGCTGCCGCTATGCAACCACCACCACAGGGCTCAAACTAAGGGAGCATTTCAGCCTCACTACCGCCACTCAGGAAGAAACAAAATGGTTCCCTGGTTTCCTACCACGTCGATGTAATGTAGATTAAGATTGCGACACACTGCACACACGAAGAGAAGTTCAGGCTAGGAAGTGTACACTTACTCCTAAACATGTACAATACAACACGTAAATACTGTACATGCACATGGGAATACAGTGCCTTCAGAAAGTATTCACACTCCTTTGCTTTTTCTACATTTTGTTGTTCCCTTTTTTTGCGAGACATTGGAAAACCTCCCTGGTCTTTGTGGTTGAATCTGTGTTTGAAATTCACTACTCAATTGAGGGACCTTACAGATAATTATATGTGTGGGTACAGAGATGAGGTAGTCATTCAAAAACCATGTTAAACCCTATGGGAAGTGAAAGTAGATAAGGATTAAGGTTGTTAAAACAGAAAGAAACTTCACGGATGAGTTTAGGAATATATCCCCACTGGTTAAGGTAAGGGTAAAGGTTTGGAATGAGGTTAAAACAGAAGAAAATATAATAAAAATGGCCTAGCACGTGGTTTAAGCCTTTCCTCTATATCCCCATCCACAACACCTACTAGATGGTAATACATGCTCACGTTTCCCCTAGTGGACTCTATTGAAGGCTTCTCCCGATGTCTTGCGGACCTGGACAAACGTCGAATACTGAAGTCTATCTGGTGTGATTTCACTGCTGACCCACCTCCAACCTCAGCCACATCTCTCTCTATCTCTTTGTCAGTGATGTGTTGTGTTGGATTTGCCCCAAACATAAGGCTTTGCATTCAGGCCAAAAAGTGTATTCCTTTGCTGTGTTTTTTTGTTGTTGCAGTATTACTTCAGTGGCTTGTTGCATACAAGATGCATGTTTTGGGATATTTGGTGTATTCTTCTTTTCACTCTGTCATTCAGATCATTATTGTGGAGTCACTACAATGTCGTTGATCCATCCTCAGTTTTCTCCCATCACAGCCATTGAACTCTGTAGCTGTTTTAAAATCACCAATGCCCTCATGGTAACATCGCTGAGCAGATTCATTCCTGTCCTGCAACTCAGTTCAGAGGGACGGCTGTTTATTGTGTCTGGGTGGTTTAATACGTAATCCACAGCATAATTATTAACTTGACAATGCTTAAAGAGAAATCCAATGCCTGATTTGTTATTGTTACCAATCTACCAATCACTGCCCTTCTTTATGAGGATTTCGAAAATCTCCCTGGTCTTTGTAATTGACAACCTTCCACTTTGACATTACGGAGTATTTCGTGTAGATTGTTGACTAAAAAATGACAATGAAATCCATTTGAATCCCACTTCGTAACACAATAAAATGGGAAGAACTCCAAGGGGTCTGAATACTTTGTGAGACACACACATAAGACACACACAGCCCGCACTCTCTGGCTCGTCTGTCCTCTCCCTCTCCCTGTTCCTCCATGTCAGTGTTCCTTCAATTCCATTTCTCCATGATCCCTTCTTCCACTCTCATCCTCATTCTCTCGTTCACACTCTTTCTCCCTCACCCATGGCTTAACTAGGGCAGAAGTGGAAACTCTGATCAAAGCTCAGTGAGGGATTGCATGGCCCTGTGTGCCACTGATCCATTTCATGGATCTGGAATGGTGTCAAGTCTGTCTGCAGTGCACACTATGAAATGTGAGGAAACTGTAGATGTTGAGAGCCGGATGGATGATGAATATGTGTACAACAGCTGCTGCTGGTAAGCCCCCACTTCTCTTTCTGCTGATCTGAGTATTGAACATACAGTACAATCCAATTCCAATCGGAGGAAAACATCAGCTTCGAGCCAGGGCTCATTGAACTCCATTCAGCCGTTGAAGGGGACTTAACTTACAGACAGGAAAACAACTGTAAGTGACTTTATAGACGACATTGTCCACCCTGAAAAGAAACCTTCCCAAGACGATAACAGAGCACTATTTGATGAGGCGTAGTGTTACACATTGGAGATCGGTGAGGGTTTTACCGAGCCACAGGCTTTCGGCGTGACCTGTTTACAAATGGCTGAATCACGGCCCTTCAACAGGCATCTATAGCCTATACGGTGTTCCGACACTGCGGAGGCGGCGGTGCTACCAACCACGGACAATCAAAGCATTAACGTTGCGTGACTGTGGAGTAAACATCTCGGGATCGTTACATTC
The DNA here is from genome assembly GCF_965601325.2 of Salmo salar. Taxonomy (NCBI): domain Eukaryota; kingdom Metazoa; phylum Chordata; class Actinopteri; order Salmoniformes; family Salmonidae; genus Salmo; species Salmo salar. The sequence continues at coordinate 32,277,223 of NC_138294.1, read as the reverse complement.
TCCAAAGCCAGGGCCAGGGCCCGAGCTTAATGGGTATCAATCAGAGGAACGTATCACACTTTCCCTCTCTTACACACACACACACACACACCCAGACACGCACGTGCGCGCGCGCACACACACACACACACACACACACACACACCCCGTCTCCTTCTGCTTCTAATCCATCAAGAGAGAGGGAACGTTTGATCGCCCCATTACTCTGACCCGCCGAGCGCTTAACCACTGGGAAATTAGATTTTGGATTTTGGGATTCGGAAAAGCAAACGACAGTCCACGCTCGGTAAAACTTTCCCCTAAACTTTTAGCGTGGTTTAGAGGGTTTGTGTCTGCATATGACGAGTCATCGTATTTCAATTCCAAAAACTAGAAAATAAATCAAACACCAAAACAAAGCTATACACTATTCCCTGGGATAGAAAAGTTAGCAGTCATGCGAGGCCTAGGAAGTTTGTAACGGGGCCAGGGATGTGTGAAATGGATGGTCGGCTGTAGAAGCGAGGCTACAACTAGGGTAGTGCATTTCCTTTGAACGTCCTGCTTATTCCCTCCTGATTTCGGGAAAACTTTCAACAGGGATTTCTGGAAAGCCTGGGAATTTTGGGAAAGTTACAGGAATTTTGCAACCAACGGTCACGTATAGAATCAGATTCGCATAGAACGGAGAGGGTTAAGACTGGCGTGAGCAAATCCAACACGAGAGGGTGCAAGAGAAAATGACAAGATCTATTGTTTTCAACTCTGGGCTTCAAACCCACTTTCAAATAACTCATTTTGACTCTTTGCTGTTTACTGTCTTTTGAAGGGCAGATGAGGAAAATACCACTTTGTTTCAAGGGCACCAGACCCATCCTCAACCATTGATTAGTGAACATTTTGGATTGGATGTTATTGGGCCTGGCCAGGGCCAAGTATTGAGCCAATTAAACCAATTAGGATCTTTCCCAAATGGCATCCTATTCCCTATATAGTGCACTACGTTCGACCAGGGACTGAACCGGGTGCCATTTAGGAAGCATCCTCTATCTTCTTGAAGGTCAAATTACACAGCAGTTTGGTGTATTTTTATGTAGGGACTGAGGTGGCACATGTTTCAGCTGAGAGGCTGAGAGGCTACATTGTAACTGCGAAGCGGCCACGGTGCGCTCGCATATGGGGCTCAGCCAGGACTGTTGCTTTTCTAACTGAATGAAAACATTTTAACAATGTGATTTAACTGATTGAAGATGGGAAAATATATATATGCAGAATAGTGTTAACTGCCTGGGGAGGGGGTTTATTTCATAGATTTAATTAATGTAATATTAGGCCTACTGATTATTTCTCACTATCTACATGCAAGCTATTCATTGACAGCCAGCATGCTACCCGAGTCTGCACTACAGCGAAGGCTAAGCCGACATGCCCGCTAATCAGACATGCCCGTGTTCATCATCGTTCTTACAGGCAAAGTGAAATGATACAATACATTTTCTCGTGATGCATGCAGCTCAAATTATATATACAGTGCCTTCAGAAAGTATTCACACCCCTTTACTTTTTCCACATTTGGTTGAGTTACAGCCTGAATTAAAATTGATTTAAATATATATTTTTGTCACTGGCCTACCATAATGTTAAAGTGAAATTATGTTTTAAAAAATGTTTACAAATTAATAAAACATTCAAATCTGAAATGTCTTGAGTCAATAAGTATTTAACCCCTTTGTTATGGGAAGCCTAAATAAGTTCAGGAGTAAAAATGTGATTAATAAGTTTCATGGACTCACTTTCTGTGCAATAATAGTGTTAATAACATGATTTTTGAAAGACTTCCTCATCTCTGTACCCCACACATATAATTATCTGTAAGGTCCCTCAATCAAGCAGTATATTTCAAACACAGGTTCGACCACAAAGACCAGGGAGGTTTTCCAATGCCTCGCAAAGAGGGGCACCTATTGGTACATGGGTTAAAAAAAAATCAGACATTGAATAACCCTTTAAGCATAGTGAAGTTATTAATTACACTTTGGATGGTGTATCAATAAACCCAGTCACTACAAAGATACAGGCGTTCTTCCCAACTCAGTTGCCGGAGAAGAAGGAAACCGCTCAGGGATTACAAAATGAGGCCAAATGGTGACTTTAAAACAGTTACAGATTATAATGGCTGTGACTACAACATTGTAGTTACTCTACAACACTAACCTAATTGACAGAGTGAAAAGAAGGAAGCCTGTACAGAATAAAAATATTCCAAAACATGCATCCTGTTTGCAACAAGGCACTCAAGAAATACTGCAAATAATGTGGCAAAGCAATTCACTTTTTCCTGAATACTAATAGTTATGTTGGGGCAAATCTAATACAACACATTACGGAGTACAACTCTCTATATTTTCCAAGCATAGTGGTGGCTGCATCCTGTTATGGGTATGCTTGTAACCATTATGGACTGGGGAGTTTTTCAGAATAAAAATAAACGGAATGGAGATGTAGTAAAACAAAAATTAGAGAGTAGGCCAATAGTAAAAAGCCTACACGGGGAATGTTCACGTTTTAATATTGTACTGGACAAAGATGGGAAGTGGACAAAGATGCAGGCTACTGTGCAACTCACTTTTCAGGTAGGATGCACTTTTTAAACTTAATACATTGTTTTGGTATTCATAATAATTTGTTTGATCATTGTTATCACAGTATACCATTGTTATTATTGTAGGCATATTTGTTATTCTAAACCAGTTCTTTAAATATGCAAAACGTGTTTTGTTTTATTCTGTTGAGACATTTTCGTTGGCTAAATTAAGTTAAATCTGTCTTTTTAATTGTGTGCGCTGTATTTAGTTTAAGATAGGTTATTTATTTATTTATTGTATTTCACCTTTATTTAACCAGGTAGGCAAGTTGAGAACAAGTTCTCATTTACAATTGCGACCTGGCCAAGATAAAGGTAAAAAAAAAAAATATATAAATAAAGATATATAGATATATAAAGAAAGAAAGAAATATAGATAAAGTTATATAAGTAGGCCTGTTGTAAAATACATATAATTAGCCTATTGCTGTAGGCAATATCCTTTCTTGTTAATTGCTGGACCTTTTGAGAAGGTTTGCAAGTGTTTTATTTCATTCTGAGCCATTTTCTTTGGCCAAATCAAATAGGTTTGCCGCAATATAATATCCTGCTAGTATTTTCCCTATAAAAATTGGCTTGACTTACTTTTTATAGTACCCTAATAAAGTTTAGAAACATTTGTGAAGGTTTGGTGTGGTGTGGTTATTAACCTATTATACTGCAGGCCTATGATATGAAGGCAGTACCCACCAGCACTCCAACTGACTCTGATAGTTGAACTTGAGGTGAGGAATAATGTTTTAGTCCTACCAAAGTTACTCCTATATTCTTACAATATAATGCTTATCTTTCGAACAAAAAAATATGAACGAAGTAGCCACCTTCTGTACACCTATATTTGTATAGCAGATGCAGTAGGCTAGCCTATGTGACAAGGATAATTACATGTCTGTGTCGTAGCATACCGCCGGCATATACATTTACATTTTAGTCATTTAGCAGACGCTCTGACTTACAGTAGTGAATACATACATTTAATTTCATGCATTTTTTTTATTTAAAAAAATATATATTTTCGTGCTGGCCCCCCGTGGGAATCGAACCCACAACCCTGGCGTTGCAAACACCAAGCAGGAGTTGTAGGAAATGCTCTGATGCATTTAGTGCTCTGATGCATTTAGTGCTCAAATCTCTGACAGCTGAAACATGAGGTGGACAATTGTTGTTTGGGGAAAGTAAAAACCAATAAAACAATAGGCTATAACGTTTTGTAATTCTTCATATCAAAACACACGGATTAGCATTAGGCTATAGGCTGATTTTAAGGACACATAAATGTGGCTCATTTGGCCAATTTCCCTCGTTTATTGATGGTGCTGGCTGCGTGGGTGGATGCCCTAATGGGTTACGCACCCAATTCATATGATTTAGGGCAGGGTACTGGGCAGAGGCCGGCTAGTGGGGACTATTTAACAGTCTCATGGCCTGCTCCAGTAGAAGATGAGGATAGTGCCAACTTCCTGAAGAAGGGCCTCCGTCAAATTTAATGACAGTAAATAAATGAGTTATGGAAAAACCTGACAGGCGTTAAAATGGAAAATGGAAAATGATATGTCTGCTTGTGTCCAGTGAGCCCTAAACGATGACATTAAAGAATGCAAATACTGTACTCTGAAGCAGATAGCCTGCTGTAAAAATAGTCAAACACTTACGCTATTCTGTACTGACATTTTACTCAGCAAGGGAATCTAGCCTAATCAATTTCCATGTTAAAAACATAACACATGACTGACAAGCAGGGTCTGAGTTCAACACAACACTTTCTCCTCCACAGCTTGATAGCTACCACAGTAAATTTGCTACGATGAATGCACAAGAAAGTGAGATTGCTAAGTGTCTGCTTGAAGAGTGATGCAGTTTAACTGAATCCAGACATTGGTGGGCAGGTGTTCTACATTGAAGAGAGGAAGAGGAGGGGAATTTTCATGCAGAGAAAGAGTGAGGCAGAGAGAGAGAGAGAAAGAGGGAGATCTCTGCCGATGCTGGTGCCTTTTCATTGAGGGCCCCTGCTGGGACCGACCTGGGCAATACACCAGAGCCAGACTAAGCTTTCAGTCTGGCAGACTCCATACAATGCTGAGGGTTTTAACATGGGCCTGGGGAGCTGTATGGTGTAAGTGGTTTGTGTGTGTGTTGTGTGTGTGTGTGTGTGTGTGTGTGTGTGTGTGTGTGTGTGTGGGTGTGTGTGTGTGTGTGTGGTGGTGCGTGCGTGCGTGCGTGCGGGTGGCGGGGTGGGGCGGGGAGGAGGGGGCGGGTCAGAGCGAGAAGGAAGTGGGTGAAGGTGGGGTGAAGAAGTAGGACTCTTTTTAAGTTTGAAGGAAATAAAAGTACATACATGGGGGAATATTCAATCTGGGATACTCCCTTTAAGTTCTCCAAGTTCTCTCCAAATTCTCCTTTCATGTGTTCTTCCAAAGGGGATGGAAGCATCCAGGCGCCGTTCAAGCTCCTAATACATAGTGATACAGCAGTTCCGGATGGGAATCAGAATACACCCTGGGGTCTGGAGAGCTTGCTGTCACATTCCATGAACAGTATACATCAGAAAACTACAAGTATGGTATCCCCGTGAGTACATTGGACTCTCTTCACCTTGCTGTCCCATTTAATGTATTCCTATATCTCTAAACACAAGAGTACTACATGGTATGGTGTCCCTGTGCGGACATACCTTGCTTGCGGACGTCCTCCACGGCGAGGATGAGCTCCTCCTTGAGATCGTGGCTGTTCTTAGCGATCTGCTCGCCCTTCTCCAGGAAGTTCTGCGTGGCCTGCTCCACGGACAGGGCCAGCACGTGCGCCTTCTTGGAGCGCCCCTTCTTCTTACTGCTGGGCCCTTTGTTGCTGGTGTTCACCAGGGTGGTCACCTGACAGACGGAGAGGGAGAGGTTAGGACGGGAAGTGGTGCTGTTACGTAGGAAGAACGAGACTTGGTTCTTTGTAAACGGCTCGGGTTTCTCAGCTACAACTCGACCATCCTCACGTTCGCGATCTAGCGGAACAACAGCTGTTTAGCCCGGCACATCTACGGTAAGTCAAAAGGAACAAAATAGATCCAAGAGGCTACATAGAGAAAATAACAGACGCCAAAAGGGTTGTATTAATGTTACACAGCAACTGCTAGTTCAATGACCTGTGGGATATGTTGCTGAATGATCCCCCCCCCCCAATTTAAATGAAAGACAAGTCTTACAGTAATGGAAACAGACCATAAAGGACGAATACACTCCAACGGCTGATCTGGAGCATAAAACGTTGAAAGACATCTCGTATAGTTTGAATGCATTTCATCGCCTTTCATCCAGCCTATTCATCCAACTAAAACACGTCTTCATAAGCAGTTCAGGAGGCAAGCCCATCATAAGTCATTGACAAAGCTAGAGTGTGCAGGAAATGCGACAAGCCTTCAAACGGGGACTCCTGTGTCTTTGAGCAGAATGTATGTAAGGAATAGGGGGACATTAAGGACGCGCACAAATAAGCCAGCGTGTTAGAAAGGTGGTAAAACAGCTAAATTGTGTGAGTGATAAAAAGTCATATTGCTAAGTATAGAAAGTCTACTTTTGACCTGTTTGGAAAAACAGAAAACCTTATTGGGACAGATTCAGGAAGTACCTCTCTGTTCTTCAGAAACCATGTAGTCAATTAGAAACACCAGACTTGGTTTTAATGGTTCCCCAACGTCAGCGGATGTTGGTTCTCAACTTGCTACTCTACCAGTATAGCCTACTGTACATCTGTTTGGAGTGAAACACAGAGTATTGAAGAGAAAAGGCATCCTGAAGCACTAAATGAAACACGCGCCCAGCTAAAGCACTAGAGAGAGGGAGATCTCTGCCGATGCTGATGCCTTTTCATTGAGGGCCCCTGCTGGGACCGACCTGGGCAATACACCAGAGCCAGACTAAGCTTTCAGCCTGGCAGACTCCATACCACGCTGAGGGTTTTAACATGGGCCTGGGGCACCGTGTGGTGTGAGCGGTGTATGTGTGTGTTTGTGTGTGTGTGCGTGAGAGAGCGTGTATGTGGGTATGCGAGCGTGTATGGATACGAGACAGTTGGAGCACGATAAAGCAAAGTTTACAGACTGGCAAGGTGACTTGAGAGAAAATATAATTGAAAAGTAGGACTCTTTTTAAGTTTGAAGGAAATAAAAGTACATACATGGGGGAATATTCAATCTGGGATACTCCCTTTAAGTTCTCCAAATTCTCCTTTCATGCGTTCTTCTGAAACATGCATGGGAAGCGCTCCAAAGGGGATGGAAGCATCCAGGCCCCATTCAAGCTCCTAATACATAATGTTACAGCAGTCAAAAAGTCATATTGCTAAGTACAGAAAATTAACTTTGAGGTAGAGTCCCAAATGTCACCCATAGACCCTATATCTAGCACTCTACTTTTGACCTAGTTTGGAAAAACAGAAAACCTTATTGGGACAGATTCAGGAAGTACCTCTCTGTTCTTCAGAAACTGTGTAGTCAATTAGAAACACCAGGCTTGGTTTTAATGGTTCCCCAACGTCAGCGGATGTTGGTTCTCAAACTGCTACTCTACCAGTATAGCCTACTGTACATCTGTTTGGAGTGAGACACAGAGTATTGAAGAGAAAAGGCATCTTGAAGCACTAAATGAAACATGTGCCCAGCTAAAGCACTAGAGAGAATGTCCTTATAAATGTGCTGCCGTCTGGGGCCTGCTTTGCCAAAATCTGCTTGGGGGTGAAATCGAGGAAGAGGACTGCAAATCAAATTGGGCCCTGAAGTCTGGCTCCAGGCAAGCAGGAGGAGTGCCTACAAGTCAACGCTATCACAAGTCCACTGAGAAGAGGGTTGTGGGGGTGTTTCTAGTTTCGTAGCTTCCGGGTTCTGCCTTTTGGTTTCGGTAATGGCCCCACGTCGCACAATTACCATGCCGAAATGGAGGCGTAATGAGCCGAGCTTCCCACACAGGGGGAGAGACAAGCTAACAGCCATCCAAGCGAACAGCTGTTGGGTGTCCCTATGCGTCAGCTAGCTTCTCAGAAGCTCCGGGAGCGTAGTGGGGCTCGCTGTGGTTAAGCTGGGCCTGGCTTTGCCTCGGGACAACACTGCATACAATTCTAAAGCTGCCAAATACTGAAACACACAGTTTTTTGAGAGATGCTTCCAGGTTGGATTCATGCACCAAAAACAAATGAGGGAAACTAGGTCACGAAACAACCTACATTTCAGCAATGAACTGAAATGAAGCCGCTGCTTTTAGTCTGCCATTGAAATGCTGAAGGTAGAGGCCTACAGGCGAGTTTACATTTCACCAGTATGATGGGATGGAACTGGAGAAATGTATAGGTGTGGATGTGAGGACCGACCATCCACGAGATCAAAATTATCCCTTTTTCCCTTGAAGCTGGAGGCCAGTTCACTTTTTACCAGTTTGAAGACAACGTCTTGCAGACATAGTAACAACCAGGAATTATCAGCCTCTTCTTACTTCTAAAGTGAGAAGTTTACTGTAAGATACTTTTTTGCTCTTAGAGTAATTTTACTCTAATAGTAACTTTTCTCTAAGTGTAAAATCACTCTAAATAGTAACTAAGACAGAAGCTACAGTATTTGACGAGCATGAGGCTACATTTAAATCACCCAGTGCGAAGCAGAGACAAGCCCACCCGAGCAAACCCGGGACTCCGAATAGTGCCTCAGGCGAAATGACACATTATTGGTTCCTTGCTAATGATTCATTGAGCTCCATTAAATTAGTCTGGGTAATTCCATTGTCTGTTGATAAATGGAGTCAAAGCAGAACACAAATGACCCTCGTGGCGGCGTCCTCGGTCTCTCTCTGCCAGTGTTGTTGAGGCAGAGAGACGTACTCAGAGTTAGTTCATTATGTAGTAAGCAACCTAGTGAGCAACATATTTCTGTTTCAAGTCATGCTGATTACAATGTAATACTTTATTGTTACTTAAATGTATCGTGGAGCTCTGGAGAGATGTCTCAGATGACAGCAGGACACACACACACAGACACACACAGACACACACACACAGACCACACACACACAGACACACACACACACACACACAAACGACAGAATGATTCAGTGTGTGACTGCAGTAGTACCCTGCCATTGTCTCCGCTGTGGGTTACATGTTGCAGTGTAAATGATGAAAGGAACACGGTGAACTCTGGAGGGGGTACCGAACCAAAGAACCTAACATCAGTCATGCACACACACACACACGTATAACCCAGCCCCGGCTCACTTAGCAAGAGAATGACGAGCGTCAACTTGACAAATGCACAGTGAAGGTTTGTGAGGGAAGCTACAGTATGATAAGAGAGCTGCTAGCATCTTAATCTGAAATTACAGATGTAGGATCTTATTTTGACCTGTCTTGTCGCAGCAAAAATAATCCTGCAGCAACAGGATTTGACCGTTTAGTCTGTAAGGCTGCTTGATCGGTGGTTAGGTTATTAACTGGTCAAAATGAGGCGACATGAAAAGTGCAATACTGTTAAAATATCCGTGGTTAAGTCTGGGTTTTTATTGACTCGCGAAGGCTCATCTGCATTTCCTCTGGCGCAGAAAGATTCTCAGGAACAAACGAGTGATCAAATGAAGGTCCTACATCTGTATGTTCCATGCAATTGCAGGGTCAGTCAGTGATTACTTATCCACTCTATCAGGGGCCCCTCAAAGATAAGAAGAATAGAGATAGTGATGAAGTAATGCCTCCGCCTGTCACTGGCCAATACATCTATATGAGTTAAGAAACAATGTGAAGGTATATGGTGGCCTTTTGCTGGAGTCGTCTTACTGCCACCTTCTACATTTCGGAGGGAATGGACATAAGAACATGTGTGTGCGTGTTTGTGTTCATGCTAGCGTGCATGCGGCTGGATGTGTACCAGTGGAGGCTCTTCAGAGGAGGAAGGGGAATTTGATCAAATAAAAAATGGTAAAACATTGAAAAAGTTATCCTTTTTAGATAAAACTATACTAAATATATTCACGTCACCAAATAATTGATTAAAACACACTGTTTTGCAATGAAGGTCTACAGTAGCCTCAACAGCACTCTGTAGGGTAGCACCATGGTGTAGCCGGACGACAGCTACAGTAGCTTCCGTCCTCTTCTGGGTACAACGACTTCAATACAAAACCTAAGAGACTCTTGGTTCTCACCCCCTTTCCATAGACTTACACAGTAATTATGACAACTTCCAGGGAACGTCCTACAACCTATCAGAGCTCTTGCAGCATGAACTGACATGTTGTCCACCCAATCAAAGTATCAGAGAATGAATCTAGTACTGAAAGCATAAGCTACAGCTAGCTAGCATCGCCTGGTCAAATACAGCTGATGTGTTGTTCATCGAAGTCCATAAATGAAGGGGAAAGGTGAGAGGAGGAGAGTGCATTGAGGCTAGAAGGAATACAACGTGGCTGCAATGAAAATGAACTGTGTTTATACGTGATCAAGGGGGTATTCATTCCGCCGATTCTGTTGAAAAACGTTTTTTTTAAATGGGAGCAAACGAAACAGGGATTAAAAATACCTGAGCCAGTCTGTGGGCAGCAGGCGGCGGTGCAGGCGGTTGCATGTGTCACTGTCTGTCATCTCAAATATGTCTCTCGACCAGTGTGCACCTACGTTGTAAACATTCATTCCTAGGCTAGGTTGTAGCAACCTCATGATGGGTAAAAGGAAAATTCCATTATCAGGTAGTAGCCTAAACCTATCGATGTTACATTGTACTGGGTGAATGGAATATGAATGACAGCCATCCAATATGCTGTAACAGTAATAAGGCCGTGCTCATGAAAAAGTATTATTGTCCTCCCCCATTATAAACGGCACTGACCGCCACTGGTGTGTACGTGTGTGTGGGTGTGTGCGTGTGTGCTCAGGTGTCCATGTGTTGGTGTGTGTTATGCATAGAAGCAAAGACAGAGCGTGTTTAAGTGTGTTTAAAATAGGCTGTGTTTAAATGTGGATGAGGGCGGATTCATTTGTTCCAGCCTTCTTCCGTGCTGAGAGTGTACTGTGGTTCGTATGAAATATACATCCAGCTTTTAGAACTCACAGTTACCTAATAGAGACCTCCATCATTACTCATGGGGAAACTATTCTTCTATACTGTAGCTACACATACTTTTTGTATATCACTGCTCACAACGGTAATGAATAAAAGAACACATAACGAAGGGCAAACGAATGAATCCAATCCCAGCCAAATCAGCTCCCTGTGTTCCCTTGATGAGGCAGCAAGAATCTTTGTTTAACCCTGAGATATAGACGAGGTGATACAACAAATCCATAATTCTGTCCCTGACGGCTTCCTTTCGCCCCCCCGAAGAAACCTATTAATGCAAGGAAACAGGCGGAAAAAATTGGAAGGGAACTCAGAAGGTAAAGAAATTCAATAAAGATGTATAAAAAGAACAGTCTGACAATAAAACTGCGCATCTGCAGTAACCTTACATATTTCGATTGGCTCGGGAGATTTACAGGAAGGGTATCTGGGCTAGGTCCTTGCACATTAAAACAACATCACATTTATGGTTGCAGGATTTCCACTAGGGCTGGGCGATACGGCCTACAAATCATATCTACCTTTTTTGCAAACTTATGGGCGATTCACGATATACATCTTGATTTCAAAAATGTTTTTCTCTAAATGAGCTTTGTTGTACAATTAAAGGTAAAATACAATGCATTTCAAACAGTCAGCAATAATCTAATGAATTCAGGGTGTGTCAAATTAGGCTAAATACAGTATAAACCCCATTAATAATTACATTATTTTATCAAAATAATTTAACCTGCTTTTTTGCAATAATCACTGATCTGGCTTTGAAGTCTGTCTATGAAGATGTCTTTTTTGTTTTACAAATTTAACCAGAACGGTGCATAATGCACATTCACTAATAATGACTAAGTTCAAGCATCTTGTACTCTTATAATCTCCACCCGGCACAGCCAGAAGTGGACTGGCCACCCCTGAGAGCCTGGTTCATTCTTAGGTTTCTTCCTAGGGTCCTGCCTTTCTAGAGAGCTTCTACATCTGCATTGCTTGCTGTTTGGGGTTTCAGGCTGGGTTTCTGTACAGCACTTTGTGCCATGTGCTGATGTAAGAAGGGCTATATAAATACATTTGATTGATTGATTGATTGATTGATTCCTGTAGCAGGTACAGTTGAAGTCGGAAGTTTACATACACTTAGGTTGGAGTCATTAAAACTCATTTTTCAACCACTCCACAAATTTCTTGTTAACAAACTATAGTTTTGGCAAGTCGGTTAGGACATCTACTTTGTGCATGACACAAGTACTTTTCCAACAATTGTTTACAGACAGATTATTTCACTTATAATTCACTGTATCACAATTCCAGTGGGTCAGAAGTTGACATACACTAAATTGACTGTGCCTTTAAACAGCTTGGAAAATTCCAGAAAATGATGTCATGGCTTTAGAAGCTTCTGATAGGCTAAGTGACATCATTTGAGTCAATTGGAGGTGTACCTGTGAATGTATTTCAAGGCCTACCTTCAAACTCAGTGCCTCTTTGCTTGACGTCATGGGAAAATCAAAAGAAATCAGCTAAGACCTCAGAAAAAACCTCCACAAGCCTGGTTCATCATTGGGAGCAATTTCCAAACGCCTGAAGGTACCACGTTCATCTGTATAAACAATAGTACGCAAGTACAAACACCATGGGACCACGCAGTCGTCATACCGCTCAGGAAGGAGACGTGTTCGGTCTCGTAGAGATGAACACACTTTTGTGCGAAAAGTGCAAATCAATCCCAGAACAACAGCAAAGGACCTTGTGAAGATGCTGGAGGAGACAGGTACAAAAGTATCTATATCCACAGTAAAACGTGTCCTATATCGACATAACCTGAAAGGCCGCTCAGCAAGGAAGAAGCCACTGCTCCAAAACCATCATACAACAGCCAGACTACGGTTTGCAACTGTACATGGGGACTAAGATCGTACTTTTGGAGAAATGTCCTCTGGTCTGATGAAACAAAAATAGAACTGTTTGGCCATAATGACCATCGTTATGTTTGGAGGAAAAAGGGGGATGCTTGCAAGCTGAAGAACACCATCCCAACCGTGAAGCACGGTTCACTGCAGGAGGGACTGGTGCACTTCACAAAATAGATGGCATCATGAGGGAGGAAAATTATGTGGATATATTGAAGCAACAGCTCAAGACATCAGTCAGGAAGTTAAAGCTTGGTCGCAAATGGGTCTTCCAAATGGACAATGACACAAAGCATACTTCCAAAGTTGTGGCAAAATGGCTTAAGGACAACATAGTCAAGGTATTGGAGTGCCCATCACAAAGCCCTTACCTCAATCCTATAGAACATTTGTGGGCAGAACTGAAAAAGCTTGTGCGAGCCGAAATTCGAGCCGAAATTCACCCAACTTATTTTGGGAAGCTTGTGGAAGGCTACCCGAAATGTTTGTCCCAAGTTAAACAATTTAAAGGCAATGCTACCAAATACTTATTGAGTGAATGTAAACTTCTGACCCACTGGGAATGTGATGAAAGAAATAAAATCTGAAATAAATCATTCTCTCTACTATTATTCTGACATTTCACATTCTTAAAATAGTGGTGATCCTAACTGACCTAAAACAGGGATTGGATTACTTGGATTAAATGTCAGGAGTTTAAACAAGTTTAAACGTATTTGGCTAAGGTTTATGTAAACTTCTGACTTCAACTGTGTTATAGAATATAAACACAGGTCTCATAAATAATTTCTCAAGCACAAGCCCACGTGCTAGCAAGCAGCCAGCGAATATTTATGTTTCAAGTTTAGCCAACTTGGATCTATTTGCTAGCAACAAGGTTGAAGAGTTATGAACAAATTCTGAAACTGTTTGAACAGCATGTTAGCCTGTCCACGTTGTTCAGATGTTGAAATCAAGTGGCCTACCTTACTTCTCAGAATGAGACTGAGTTGCCAATTCCTTGTAGAATTGTGTTTTATGCTTATTGCACATTTATAAAACACAGACTAGACAGCTAGTATAACAGTATTTGGGAAAAATGCTGCTAGCAGTAGGTACATGCTACAGCAATAGCCGCACGCGATACACTGAGCATTACTTTACCAGAATCAATGTTCATTGATACTCCAGTTTTAATAGTGTCTGCTCTGCACACAATTTGAGGAGTTGAGACATAAAAAGTATCGTTAGACAGATTCAGTTCTCTATTACTGTAAAATAATGTCTCAACGTGTTTCGGTGTCCATATGGCCGTTTCTGTTGGATCAAACCTCAAATGCAAATAGCGAGTTGAAACCGCTTGTCAGAGACAAAGTAGTAACCTCTGAACTTTGTTGGTATGAGTGGCAGGGGGGTTGGTGTGTGTGTAAACAGAGAGGAAGAGGCGGAGCGAGAGGTTTCACTCGCCATAATCTGTCCAAAATAAGACCAATTTGTTTCTATGGGCTTATTCTGGACCTTGTCACCTGTCTTCTCACTATATTCAGATCTATGGTGTAAATGGGAAGGTGCACACAGCATAGAAGGAGTGAAGGAGACAAGGCCAAAAAGACAACATGAGAACAAGCAGATTTGTTTATTGCGATACAGGCATTTGGAATATCACGCAAAAACATTTGAATTAATCGAATTAATTCGATACATCGCCCCGCCCTAATCTCCACTAAAAAACTATCTGAGGAAAGAGAGAGAGAGAGAGAGGGAATGAATGAATGAATGAATGAATGAATGAATGAATGAATGAGTGAAAGACAGAGAGTAAGAGACAGAGAGAGAGAGAATGAGTGAGAGAGAGAGAGAGAAAGCGAGAGAGAGACAGAGACAGAGTGAATGAGTGTGAGAGAGTGAATGAGAGAGAGAGAGCGCGAGAGAGAGAGAGAGAGAGAGTGAATGAGTGAGAGAGAAAGATAGTGAATGAGTGAAAGACAAAGAGAGATAGGGAAATAGAGAGAGAGTGAATGAGAGTGAGACAGACAGACAGACAGACAGACAGACAGACAGACAGACAGACAGACAGACAGACAGACAGACAGACAGACAGACAGACAGACAGACAGACAGACAGACAGACAGACAGACAGACTGAGTGAGTGAGAGAGAAAAAGAACCACCAACCCACCCGCCCAAGGCGATACACAGGTAGACCTCATGATCTAGTGGCCCCACCGTCCTCACCCCCAAAACCCCCTCACCACATCCCTCCAACTTAGCCAAGAAGAGGCCTTGTTTTGGTTTTACCGTAATTAAACGGTGACGCTGTAGCAATCAGCTTAATGAGGGTGTATTGAGTAAGACATGACCGTGGTGGAGGGCCTCATTGTCAAGCTCCACCAGGGATGCCCACGCGATGCCTTAACCCTGGAATCCATGTGTGTCAAATCAATAGGACAGACGCTACCATACCTACTACACTACACTCAGCCCTCCACTGCTCCTCAGTGATCCTCATTACTGTAAAAGGCACTCCGTTTCCAGCAATATCTCTGCAAATAGACAAGAAGGCAGTAAGGCTGTATGGCCATAGAGATAATACACTGAACAAAAATATAAACGCAACATGCAACAATTTCTAAAATGTTTACTGAGTTACAGTTTATATAAGGAAATAATGAAACTGGGCCCACCCACTCGGCAGCCAGGCTGTGGAGGTCCTGGGCTGGCGTGGTTACATGTGGTCTGTGGTTGTGAGGCTGGCTGAACATACTGCCAAATTATTGATGTGCCAAACCTGTCAGGTGGATGGATTATTTTGGAGAAATGCTCATTACCAGGGTTGTAAAGAAATGGGTGCACAACATTTGAGAGAAATAAGCTTTTTGTGCGTATGGGACATTTCTGGGATTCTGGGATTTTCAGCTCATGAAACACGGGACCAATACTTTACATGTTAGGTTTTTATTTTTGTTCAGTATATATATATATATATATATATATATATATATATATATTCTAATCTGTGGTATCATTGCAAAACACACATGCACGCACGAACACGCACCCACCCACACACACACACACACCCACTTTCAAGCTTTCAGTCCTATATGTTTAAATATGATAAAATCAAGATGTGGGAAGCGTGAAAAGCGCCTGTTTCATCTACTTTTGGCTGACTGGGGGAAAAAATGAAACAAACCAACGTTTGGAGGCAAGTAAGAAACTCGTATCCCCCCCAAAAAAACGATGTTTCTGGAAGTATATCAGCTAGACGGTGTGTTCTGCCGGGCTGTCCACGACAGCACATTTTACCATCCGCCAGACGGCAACCTCAATTAGACTGTCAACATAATGTGTGGAACGGTACCGTTTCACACTGATGAGACAAGACGTGGACATCAGATTTAGCAAACAGTCCCGCAGGAACAAGCATTGCTGAGTAAGACAATTGTTTTCTCTCTTTCTTTTTCTCCCTAAAGCTGATGGACATTTCATTTCATGCCCCTTAGACAACGCAGCCTTTTCCAGCAGCCGCAGAGGCTTCCCTGGCTTTACTCGCTGTCACTTCAGACTTTAGGCTGCGACTCACTCAAATCGGGACCCTATTCCCTATATAGTGCACTGCTTTTGGCCAGGGACCATAGGGCTATAAGGTCTGCGCCCCGATGGGCACTGGTCAAAAGTAGTGCACTGTGTAGGGAATAGGGGGCCATTTGGAATACAAGCGTTGTTTTCCTGATGCCTGTGTCCTGTACTGTGGCACAACAACTTCTGTAATTTCATGAAGTCATGTTTTGGAAAGGGTCTGTTACACAGCCTGCCCAACAGTATAACAAATAGATGTGCTTTCTAAATGCTAAATCTCTCAACCCAGATATTTGCCAACAAATTCCCTACATAGTGCGCACGCACGCACGCACACACACAAACAGAAGGACATATGAGCAGACTTGGAGCTACAACAGGAGGGCCCAATTATGTGCCCATAAAGATGCTCAGGACTGGCATCGTCCCTGGCGGTAGCCAACACCAACCAGCTGCTGCCAGCTTCTCACAGGAGACAAAGGCTTCTACTACTACAGATGGCACTACTACAGAGGGATGTGTGTGTGTATGTTAGTGTGTCAGTGGGGGGGGGGGGGGGGGGGGAGAGAGAGAGAGAGAGAGCACATTGTAAATACAACCCATATTTATGTTTATTTATTTTCCCTTTTGTACTTTAACTATTTGCACATCGTTACAACACTGTATATATACATAATATGACATTTAAAATGGCTTTATTCTTTTGGAACTTTTGTGAGTGTAATGCTTACTGTTAATTTTGTTTATTATCTACTTCACTTGCTTTGGCAATGTTAACATATGTTTCCCATGCCAATAAAGCCCTTAAATTGAATTGAATTGAGAGAGAGAGAGAGCGGGAGAGAAAGAGAGAGACGCCCCTCCAATTCAGCGTTGGGGGTTTTGAAGAGATCAACATTGCCAAAGCAACACGTGGCTGAACTGAAGCCATCGCGTTGCCTTGACTATGCGACTGGAATGCAAGCCGGTAAGTAGATGAATCCGTTCCACCCCAAGGAGATGGAGGGAGTGTACGGGTGGAAGGGGGGAACTAAAGAAGGGAACTTGGAGAAAGGGATGTCTCTGTAAGGCTGGTGAACCCATACAGTCTGCCCAGGCAGTGAACAGCGCACTTTAACGGCCAAGCAAAATAACAACAGCAAAAGAGAACATGTAATGTACCAAACGCCCCAGTCCCTTTCAGAACAAACACAAGAACAAACAAAGACAAAGTGAGCGGAGGAGACAGAAGTAGTTGGAATGAAATGTGGTGCAGTTTGAATACATGGGTTATAGCAGACCTAGGTTCAGATTCTATGCAAAATCATTTTACAGCGAGCTCAAAAAGTATTGGGATAGTGACACGTGTTGTTGTTGTTTTGGCTCTGTACTCCAGCACCTTGGATTTGAAATGATACAATGACCATAAGGTTTAAGTAGGGGTGCAGACCGTCAGCTTTAATTTGAGGGTATTTCCATCCATATTGGGTGAACCGTTTGAAAATTACACCACTTTTTGTACATAGTCCACCCAAATACAACACTTGCTTTTCTAAAGTCTACCAACCTTGACAGCAGGCATGCCAGCTAAGATCGTTAGACAAGCTACTCTAACCTCAAATGGCGTCTTGGTAGCTAGTAAGGAGGTTTGGGGATTGGGACTGTTGGATTATAGCTTGAAATCAATACATTCTAGTATGGTAACATGAATAAGTATCGAATAAGTAGCCAAATACATTTAAACTCAATTTTTCACAATTCCTGACATTTAATCCTAGTAAACATTCCCTGTCTTAGGTCAGTTAGGATCACCACTTTATTTTAAGAATGTGAAATGTCAGAATAATAGTAGAGAGAATGATTTATTTCATATTTTATTTCTTTCATCACATTCCCAGTGGGTCAGACGTTTACATAACACTCAACTAGTATTTGGTAGCATTGCCTTGAAATTGTTTAACTTGGGTCAAATGTTTCGGGTAGCCTTCCACAAGCTTCCACAATAAGATGGGTGAAATTCGTCCCATTCCTCCTGACAGAGCTGGAATGCCTGTGTGCTCACTGCTCAATGCCTAGCTGGACCAGCACAACACCTGCTCAGACACCTGGAGGTAGAGATACAGTCATACAGCAGTAGAGTATCATTTCATCAGGTTACATCAGGGTTACTGTACTGTTGAGGTATTCACCATCACATCACTGTATAAATAGAGATGGTAAGCAGTAAAAGTAAAAGCAATCGGTGTACGCGACAAATAAACTTTGAGTTGATTTTTGAAATTGGTGATCTACATCTGATTATGCTGCAGTGGTGGGGTTAGGCTAACCTTTACCCCAGACACAAATACAGTACACGCTCTCTCTCTCTCTCTCTCTCTCTCTCTCTCTCTCTCTCTCTCTCTCTCTCTCTCTCTCTCTCTCTCTCTCTCTCTCTCTCTCTCTCTCTCTCTCTGGATTATTATGATTCTCCCCTCCCGCCTTTTTATTGCAGATCAATAACATTAAATGCCATGCAGCCACTCCTCTCCAGACCACTGGTCAATGGACCCTAAATCCTTATTGTGCTGTGTGGACGTTTAATTTTCCGCTTGCAGAACTCCAAGCTTACATTCATGCGTGCGGGTGCGCACACACACACACACACACACACACACACACACACACACACACACACACACACACACACACACACCACACACACACACACACACACACACACACACACACACACACACACACACACACACACACACACACACACACACACACACACACACACACACACTTCCCAATGTCCGTCCAGCAGAAATATTCCTGTTGCCCTCGGTTGTACCGCTGTGTGTGTGTGTGCGTGTGTGCGTGCGTGCGTGCGTAATGTAGAGAGGCGGTGACCCTATGAAACACTGCTAGCAGTGGGACATTGCATTCAGCGTTAGTAAAAGTGTCTGGGGGGGACAACCCCCTTACTATCACACACAGACACATTCTCTCAAACACACGGCCGCGCCACATGCTTCCTGTCAGATACAGATGATGTTTAACCCTGAGCAGTGTGCATAGCCATCCTTGCTGAATAATGCAGCACGACATTTAAGCTCCTGTGTAAAGGGCATTGTGTGGGTAAAGCTCAGGGGAGCGAGAGAGGGGGGGGGGGGGGGGGGGAGAGAGAGGTATAGCTAGAGAGAGGTATAGCTAGAGAGAGGTATAACTAGAGAGAGGTACAGCTAGAAAGAGGTATAGCTAGAGAGAGGTATAGCTAGAGAGAAATACAGCTAGAGAGAGGTATAGCTAGAGAGAGGTACAGCTAGAGAGAGGTACAGCTAGAGAGAGGTACAGCTAGATAGAGGTATAGCTAGAGAGAGGTACAGCTAGAGAGAGGTATAGCTAGAGAGAGGTATAGCTAGAGAGAAATACAGCTAGAGAGAGGTACAGCTAGAGAGAGGTACAGCTAGAGAGAGGTATTGCTAGAGAGAGGTACAGCTAGAGAGAGGTACAGCTAGAGAGAGGTGCAGCTAGAGAGAGGTACAGCTAGAGAGAGGTACAGCTAGAGAGAGGTATAGCTAGAGAGAGGTACAGCTAGAGAGAGGTACAGCTAGAGAGAAATACAGCTAGAGAGAGGTACAGCTAGAGAGAGGTACAGCTAGAGAGAGGTACAGCTAGAGAGAGGTACAGCTAGAGAGAGGTACAGCTAGAGAGAGGTACAGCTAGAGAGAGGTATAGCTAGAGAGAGGTACAGCTAGAGGGAGGTACAGCTAGAGAGAAATACAGCTAGAGAGAGGTATAGCTAGAGAGAGGTACAGCTAGAGGGAGGTACAGCTAGAGGGAGAGACAGAGAGAGAGAAAGAGACGGAGGTCTATCGGAACATCACTACACCCCCTTCTCTCCCCCTCGTCATTCAGCCCAACAATAATTCACAGAGCAGCGGCTGGATAGGCGGTATGTAAATGATTTCGGGGCTGGCTGGCTACTACAGAAGCCTGAGGATGGGTGGCTCTCTTACTCAAGGTGACAGAGCGAGTGGCTGTTGAAATAACACTACAACCCCCTTCACACACACACACACACACACACACACACACACACACACACACACACACACACACACACACACACACACACACACACACACACACACACACACACACACACACACACACACACACCACACACACACACACACACACACAGACAGACAGACAACCTCTCCCTCCACGTGATCAAGACAAAGGAGATGATCGTGGACTACAGGAAAATGAGGGCTGAGCACACCTCCATTCTCATCGACAGGGCTGTAGTGGAGCAGGTTGAGAGCTTCAAGTTCCTTGGTGTCCACATCACCAACGAACTAACATGGTCCAAGGACATCAAGACAGTCATGAAGAGGGCATGACACCGCCTTTTCCCTCTCAGGAGACTGAAAAGATTTGGCATGGGTCCTCAGATCCTCAAAAAGTTCTACAGCTGCACCATCGAGAGCATCCTGACTGGTTGCATCACTGCCTGGTTTGGCATATATTCAGCCTCCGACCGCAAGGCATTACAGAGGGTAGTGCGTATGGCCCAGTACATCACTGGGGCCAAGCTTCCTGCCATCCAGGACCTAAATACCAGGTGGTGTCAGAGGAAGGCCCTAAAAATTGTCAAAGACTCCCGCCACTCTAGTCCTAGACTGTTCTCTCTGCTACCGCACGGCAAGCGGTACCGGAGCACCAAGTCTCGGTCCAAAAGGCTTCTTAACAGCTTCTACCCCCAAGCCATAAGACTCTTGAACAGCTAACCAAATGGCTACTCGTACTATTCTCATTGACCTCCCCCCCATTTTGAAGCTGCTGCTACTCTGTTTATTATCTATGGACAGTCACTTTACCTCTACCTACATGTACATATTGCCTCAATTACCTCAACTAACCTGTGCCCCCACACATTGACTCTGTACCGGTACCCCCTGTATATAGCCTCGTTACTGTTATTTTATTGTTGCTCTTTAATTATCTGTTATTTTTCTATATTTTTTTCATTTTTATTTGTATTTATTTATTGTTTACTTCAGTTTATTTTGTAAATACTTTCTTAACACTTGTTTTTTCTTCAAACTTCATTGTTGGTTAAGGGCTTGTAAGTAAGCATTTCACTGTAAGGTATTTGGCGTATGTGACAAATACAATTTGCTTTGCTTTGATTTGATTTGACACACACACACACACACGCACACACACACACAGAGTCAGATACACACACACACACACACACACACACACACACACACACACACACACACACACACACACACACACACACACACACACACACACACACACACACACACACACACACACACACACACACAGACACATACACAGTCATGAAGTGAAGGTCAAACATCCCTTTAGATAACCACATAGTGGAATGAAGACAGAGAGAGGGTAAATGGGGCCGAAGCAGCGCAATGGCCTTGTCGGAGATGACCAACTGAGTCAGACAGACGTACTCACTCGCCCACCGAGACCATCCCCAGTACCAGGGGCAAGGGGGGAACGGAGAGCAGCGTAACACTCAGTGGATAGCAATGTATCACTGGGAACCATGATGGGGAGAGGAGAGCATGGAATATGTACAGCGCATTATGTTGTGTATAGGATATTATTCCAGCAAAATAGCCCATCTTATTCCAGCAAAATAGCCCATCGTCCTTCTCAAACGGCGCTTAAAACGTACAGCCTAATGTATAGGCCGAGGTTCTGTTCGAGGTGTGGATGATTTAAATGAGCGTCTTTGTCGTTGTTAAAATGCCTTTTGGTCTAAACACAATCCGGAGAGTACAGCCGGAGTAGGATTAGCCTGGTTTAAAATTGCCTCTTGGATGGGTTTGTCGTCAGCGGGGCACACACACACACACACTCTTCTCAAGGCAGTGTTACCACGAAGAGGTCAGAGCACAGTGGCAGGACTGGAGATGTGCCATTTTCATCCAGGCTTGTTCGCAGACGCCCACACTCCCTTATTATGTCCCCCGGAGAGCAACGCACAGTGCCTAAGCCTATGGATGAGTGTTCTGGAGAAATAGAGAAAGAGGAAGGGAGAGAGGTGGTGGTGGGAGGACAGCGGTAGAGAGGGGGGGGAGACAAAGAGAGAGCGAGAGTGAGACGGAGGGAGGATGTGTGAGAAAGAGAAAAGGGTCAGTCAGAGAGAGCGAGAGAGAAAGAAAGCGAAAGCGAGAGAGACACCAGCACTTTGCGTCAACTGCTGATGTAAAAATGGCTTTATAAAATACATTTGATTGATTGAACGATTTGAGAGATATAGTGAGAGAGCGAGAGAGAGAAAGAAAGAATGGAACCAGCTTGTAGCCTAACTGTGTCATTATCAATGGAAGTACTGAGTGCATACTGAGTCGGTGGCTTGGGCCTATTTCTGCCTGCCATGATTCAGCACATCATCAGGCCCCATCAGGCCCGCCCCTCAGTGGAACTCAACAGCAGCAGCAGGAGCATCACAACCACACCACCTTAGTGACAGATATGTGCTTCTGAGCCACTCTCAATACTTCAAATGCTTATTGCCCCAGCCCCACCTCTATGTTGAAGTTCGTCAGAATGATGTTTTTGGATGTCTCTCTCTCTCTCTCTCTCTCTCTCTCTCTCTCTCTCTCTCTCTCTCTCTCTCTCTCTCTCTCTCTCTCTCTCTCTCTCTCTCTCTCTCTCTCTCTCTCTCTCTCTCTCCTCTCTCTCTCTCTCTCTCTCTCTCTCTCTCTCTCTCTCCTCTCTCTCTCTCTCTCTCTCTCTCTCTCTCTCTCTCTCTCTCTCTCTCTCTCTCTCTCTCTGGCAATCATTCTCTCTCACTGTTTACATCACTCAGGATTTGGAACGTCGCTTGGTTCCTTTTTCAGAGGGAGGGGAGTGAGAGAGAGACGTTAAATCAACAGTGTTCAAAGGAAGATGGGTGGATGGAAGGATGAGAGGGAGGGAAAGAGGGAAGCGTGTCGGGACAGAGGGCCCATTGATTCACTTAATTAAGTGGATCAATCAGACCACCGGAAAAGTTCACAGTAGTCCCGCCGATCCTTTTCACATCCCCCCAAACCTCCAGATACAGATGTCACTTAACTAATGTTTAATGTACTGATGCTAAAATGCTTCAAATCAGCCCACGCCTTCATCAGGGGACCCTAGTGAGTGCACAGCTTCTTAAGATCTGAAGGCAAATATTTTCTCTGAAGAGAGCCGGAGCATCGTCAACAACATGATATGGGGAAATTGGAGAATAAAGAATTAGCACTGAGAGATGTGTATGACGCATAAACAATCCCCATTGACATCGCCACTCAGCGCAACTAAAAGGGACTAGAATAGAGCCCTGGGGAGCTCCTAGCTTTGTTGGAAATAAACAAAAACTAATTATCACTAACAGAAGAGCATAGATGGAACAACTCTGACTCTGTTGTTGTAGATAGATAGGGTTAGATGTGCTTTAACCTGTTAGGGCTAGGGGGCAGTATTGACACGGCTGGATAAAAAACATACCCGATTTAATCTGGTTACCACTCCTACCCAGTAACTAGAATATGCATATACTTATTACATATGGATAGAAAACACCCTAAATTTTCTAAAACTGTTTGAATGGTGTCTGTGAGTATAACAGAACTCAAATGGCAGGTCAAAACCTGAGAGATTCCTTTACAGGAAGTGGCCTGTCTGACCATTTCTTGAACTTCTTTTCCATCTCTATCATTTACTAAGGATCTCTGCTCTAACGTGACACTTCCCACGTCGTCCATAGGCGCTCAGAGCCCGGGAAAAAACAGAATGTCGTCATTCCAGCCCCAGGCTGAAACACATTATCGCCTTTCTCAAGTGGCCGATCAAGGGACTCTGGACTTATGCGCGTGACCCGACCGCCCCCGTCTTTGGGATTTTTTCCTCTGTTTGCCGAAAAGGAGATTCCCTGTCGGAATATTATCGCTTTTCTATGAGAAAAATTGCGTAAAAATTGATTTTAAACAGCGGTTGACATGCTTCGAAGTACGGTAATGGAATATTTAGAATTTTATTGTCACGAATTGCGCCATGCGCACGACACTTCTTTACTATTTCGGATAGTGTCTGGAACGCACGAACAAAACGCCGCTATTCGGATATAACGATGGATTATTTTGGACCAAACCAACATTTGTTATTGAAGTAGCAGTCCTGGGTGTGCATTCTGACGAAGACAACAAAAGGTAATCAAACTTTTATAATAGTAAATATGATTATGGTGAGTGCTAAACTTGCCGGGTGTCTAAATAGCGAGCCCGTGATGCCTGGGCTATGTACTTAGAATATTGCAAAATGTGCTTTCACCAAAAAGCTATTTTAAAATCGGACATATCGAGTGCATAGAGGAGGTCTGTATCTATAATTCTTAAAATAATTGTTATGCTTTTTGTGAACGTTTATCGTGAGTAATTTAGTAAAATGTTAGCGAATTCCCCGGAAGTTTGCGGGGGGTATGCTAGTTCTGAACGTCACATGCTAATGTAAAAAGCTGTTTTTTGATATAAATATGAACTTGATTGAACAAAACATGCATGTATTGTATAACATAATGTCCTAGGGTTGTCATCTGATGAAGATCATCAAAGGTGAGTGCTGCATTTAGCTGTCTTCTGGGTTTTGGTGACATTATATGCTGGCTTGAAAAATGGGTGTCTGATTATTTCTGGCTTGGTACTCTGCTGACATAATCTAATGTTTTGCTTTCGTTGTAAAGCCTTTTTGAAATCGGACAGTGTGGTTAGATTAACGAGAGTCTTGTCTTTAAATAGCTGTAAAATAGTAATATGTTTGAGAAATTGAAGTAATAGGATTTTTAAGGTTTTGAAAATCGCGCCACAGGCTGCCAGTGGCTGTTACGTAGGTGGGACGCAAGCGTCCCACCTAGCCCATAGAGGTTAACAGTACAGTGCAGCACAGCAGAGTAACTCACACGTTAGTTGGCCTTGGTGGTTTTAACGCTAACTGGGCGCTAGCTGGTAGCTTCCGTTCTACCACACACAGAGAAGAAGAGAAAAGGACAGATGGCTACAAATTAAATGAGGTAGAAGGAGTGCTGCTTACTCCTTAATCACGTCTCCTGTGAGCAGATCTGAGAAAGCCACTGTTCTACATCCCAGGTCGCCTTTCAGGATGACATGCCTTAGTGTTGTTACCTAACAGATGGCTAGAATTTGTGTACTACTCTTCCACACACCACACCCCCCGTCTATCAATCCACATCCCTGCACCCTCCCCAAAATCAAAACCCCCAAAAATGACACACCGGCTCTTTTTTTCGATATCTTCAAAGCCTACTATTTGAAGTTAATACCTCTGATGTATGACCCAAACATTAGTTTGGCTTTGCCACTTCATTAAGCAACCATCTAGAACGTGGCACCCTCCAATGTTTCCAATTTCAGAGAGCTCTTTACCAATTTCAGCTGCTAAAAGGACTTGATTAATGCATCTGTCTGGCGAATACAAAGGCAGTTCAGGTCTATCAATCACTTTCAGGTCTTTTTTTAAGGGAGTATCGGTGAGGAACTTTGGACAGGGTCGTGGAAACGCTATCTATCATCAGTACGTAACCTTGGACACAAGCTGTTGCCTAATCCGGAGTCCCCACAGTGAATGCTTATGAATCAACAGTGTCTGAGTGTCATTCCACACTTGCAGAGAAATGTTCACCTGTGCAATCCGCTTCTGATGTGTGCAGGCCCATGATTTGCTACTCACCACATTATCAGACCAGCAAAAACGAGTTCATAGCTATAGCCTAGATATGACCAGAAAAGGTCTCCTAACCCCATGTGACATGCAGAGCATATGTCATCTACAGTAGCAGTGAACCAGTAGTTCATGAAGGGGTGATTCTCTGCAAGATTGGTTGGTGTGGTTGGGGGCACCAGTGAGTGGAAAGGGGTCTGTGGGAGACGAATTGAGTGTGGCAAGGGAGTGTGACCAAAGTGTGTACGGTTAGAATGCGACAACCCGTATAGCAGAGACACGCTTGGGAGCAGGCAGCCAGCCAGCTGTGGGGTCATGGGGTAAACTATAGTCAATGCTCTGATAAACTCCAGAAAGAATCCTAAACACCTGAATCCTCACCTCTCATACTGTGAAGAGGAAACTTGGTATCAGAGAGAAAATGGTAAAACTTGATATCAGAGAGAAAAAAATGGGAAAACTTAATGTCAGAGAGAATTTATTAAAAAAACTTTCTATCAGAGATTGGACAGAATGTAATTTCTTTCATTATAAGCGGAGCATATCAATTATAACATTAAGATTGTACTTTTCTGAAACAAGTCCAGACGAGTCAATATGGAAATGTTACGATGGCCAAACAACTTCTGATTTGATCTGTGAGTAGCTCTTTCTCCCTCATCTACTTCGACCTGTGGCGAACCACACAGCTGTCAAGAGACGCTGCCTGGTCATATGAAGAAAAGAGCAGAGCAGAGCTGCTGAGGACAAGTCTACAGACAACAGTTTATGCCCAAGAGGGATGCTCCATTCACAGACAACTCATTGGCGAGAGTGACTGTACCGGACATGTGCACGGCCAGTCCACCACGGCAGACATAGGCTAAACAGAGAGTAGGAGTTTTTCTTAAACATGTCACCTGACCATGAAAAACTCTGGACCCTAGTTTAAATCGGCCCTGGTTACAGCCATACCACATGGTCAATAGGAAAAACTCCTGGCTCTAAGTACAGATGGATCTACTATGGGCTGTGTACAAGTCACGGTATCCAGTCGATGTGTCAGATTCAATATTTATTATGAGGTAGCCTGCTGTAAGCTGCAAGTTGGCATTTGACAGAGATCGAGAATCACAGCCGACTCTGATAAGCCCGGGGAAGCTCAGACACAACTTGTAATTAAGTGACAGACAGACAGACAGACAGACAGACAGACAGACAGACAGACAGACAGACAGACAGACAGACAGACAGACAGACAGACAGACAGACAGACAGACAGCGTTTGGGACCGCTAGACGTCCAACGACAGGAAACTGGAGATCTGAACCATTGTGCTCTTCTTAGTTCTTTTGTCTTGTGTGTTTTTGTTCGTCCTTGTTACTTTTTGTGTCACTTTGTTATTGATTACTGCATTGTTGCAGTTAGAGCCTGCGATATTTCACTGTACTTGCGCATGTGACAGCAAAGCTTCAAAGCTTGAAAATATCAGAGATATAGAATATAGAGATGGGCAAGATGCAAGGGGGTTATACAACTACACCAATCAGACAGACCCCAAGTAGAGATCTAAAGTTGTGCCCCCCCCAGGGCCACCGAACCAGAGGTCTTTAAGATTCTCAGTAATGAGAAATGTAGGCTACACACAGAGGGAATAGGGAGGTCATCCTAGACCAGTCCAATCTAATCCAGAATGGGTTTGCTTGCCTCCAATGAAATGTGTTGGCCCCTACTATGTGTGATTGGATTACAGGAGTTATAATGTCTTACAAAGGCTCCGGGTGGATCAGAGAGGATTAAACGCAGAATGATCTCAACGTAGGCTGACGCCACATTATTAATCTGCGTTTGCTGAGACACAGATGACGGTAGGAAATATCTGGTTGGTTTATTAGAATGTTCGACCATGCAACAACAAAAAAAGGCATTTCAACACCATTACAGTCTCAATCAAAATGCATCTCATTCAGAAACACACACACAAATCTGTCACTTTGATTTATGGACGTGGTATAATGGATTGGGAAATTCAAGGTGACCAGATCACGTAAACAGATGAATAAAGAGAGAAATCCTGTCATAGCTGAGACAGGAACCGCTCATATACAAGAATATAACATAGAATACTGTAAGGACAGTAAGGACAAGGAGCTTCCTTTGGCTTTAACCTCAACGAGAACATACTTCTAAATCTCCAGAGAATACGGGAAACACACCCAGTACTGGACTAGGCTTAATGATCTGAGGGCAATCAATGTCAAGTCAGACCAAACAGAAAGTTAGGACAGTCAATCGCTGTTCTAACAGCCAATGAGATGTTTGAAATGAACACCCTAATCAAGAGCTTCTAGCACCTAGCGACTGAAGAGTCGCTGATCTGATTAAATGAAGCCCCAGGTAAAACATCTTTCACAGGAGATTAATTCTCCCTCACATATAGTGAAACAACACCTGTTATAAACGTTTACTGAGACACTTCCACTATCAGTATTTACTTCCTTTCCTCATCTAAAGTGGTATTTCAGCAATTAAGTCAATAAAACAAACAAAATGACATACAGTACCAGTCAAAAGTTTGGAAACACCTACTCATTCAAGGGTTTTTCTTTATTTTACTATTTTCTACATTGCAGAATAATAGTGAAGACATCAAAACTATGAAATGACATGTAACCAAAAAAAGTGTTAAACAAATCAAAATGTTTTTTATATTTGAGATTCTTCAAAGTAGCTATGCTTTGCCTTGATGACAGCTTTGAACACTCTTGGCATTCTCTCAACCAGCTTCATGAGGTGGTCACCTGGAATGCATTTAAATTAACAGTTGTACTTGGTTAAAAGTTCATTTGTAGAATTTCATTCCTTCTTAATGTGTTTGAGACAATCAGTTGTGTTGTGACAAAGTAGGGGAGGTATACAGAAGATAGCCCTATTTGGTAAAAGACAATTTGCATATTATGACAAAAACAGCTCAAATAAGCAAAGAAAAACAACAGTCCTCATTACTTTAAGACATGAAGGTCAGTCAATTCTGAAAAATGTCAAGAACTTTGAAAGGTTCCTCAAGTGCAGTCGTAAAGACCATGAAGCACTATGATGAGACCGGTGCAAATCTGTCCTTTGGTCTGATGAGTCCAAATTTGCCATTTTTGGTTCCAACCACCGTGTCTTTGTGAGATGCAGAGTAGGTGAATGGATGATCTCCACATGTGTAGTTCCCACCATGAAGCACGGAGGAGGAGGAGTAATGGTGGGGGGGGTGCTTTGCTGGTGACACAGTTATTTAGAATTAAAAGGCACACTTAATCAGCATGGCTACCACAGCATTCTGCAGCGATACACCATCCCATCTGGTTTGCGCTTAGTGGGACTATCATTTGTTTTTCAACAGGACAATGACCCAACACACCTCCAGGCTGTGTAAAGGCTATTTGACCAAGAAGGAGAGTGATGGAGTGCTGCATCAGATGACCTGACCTCCACAATCACCTAACCTCAACCCAATTGAGATGGTTTAGCATGAGTTGGACTGCAGAGTGAAGGAAAAGCAGCCAACAAGTGCTCAGCATATGTGGTAACTCCTTCAAAACTGCTGGAAAAGCATTCCTCATGATGCTGGTTGAGAGAATGCCAAGAGTGTGCAAAGCTGTCATCAAGGCAAAGATGTGGTTACATTGAAGAATCTCAAATATTAAATATATTTTAATTTGTTTAACACTTCTTTGGTTACTACATGATTCCATATGTGTTATTTAATAGTTTTGATGTCTTCACTATTACTCTGCAATGCAGAAAATAGTAAAAATAAAGAAAAACTTTTTTAGTCCAAACTTTTGACTGGTACTGTACATTATAAGTGCTAAAAGGGGGTTGATAATAATACGACTTTGGAAATAAATAATATCAATATAAATAAGGCATGAAAAAGACGAAACAGCAGGAGAAAGTTACATCCATGCATAATGAATTGACTTAAATGGGTCGCAAAAAGCCAGATTCCTCGCTGAACTCAGCAGCTATGTTTGTCACAAAAATCCAACTGTCACTTTGCATCAGTATTTGGAGTTTTTCTTTTTCCAAAAGTCTGCTGTGTGTAGTTGTGTCAAATCTAAGCTGTGGTGTGTGTGTGTGTTGCTATGCGTGTGTGCGTGTGAGCAAGCGTGCATTTGATGTGATATGGGTTTTGGGCTGAGTGAAGCTTTCCGTTAATAAGCTGGCAGCTAGATTCTCTCTCACCCTAAACATCCCACCAGACGATGGTGGCTCTTCATGTGACAATGGTTCCTCCCACAAAAACTGCACACTGAGTTCGGAAGCTAAACTCAAGTCACAAGTCTGAGGTGTTGTTAAATGTTAAAGGAACATTACACTCCAAAAAGTTAGTATCACAATAAAATAACAATAATGAAACTATATACAAGGAGTTTTTCACCGGTACCGAGTCAATGTACAGGAGTAAGAGCAGAGGTGGAAAAAGTAGTCAAAAGTCATACTGTAGTAAAAGTAAAGATACCTTAATAGAAAATGACTCAAGTAAAAGTGAAAGTCACCCAGTAAAATATTACTTGAGTAAAAGTCTAAAAGTATTTGGTTTTAAATGCAAAGGTATTAATAATTTCAAATTTATTATATTATGGATAGCCAGGGGAACACTACAACACTGTTCTCTTGATAAGTATGTGAATTGGACCATTTCCCTGTCAAAATGTAACAAGTACTTGTGGGTGTCAGAGTAAATGTATGGAGTAAAAAGTACATTATTTTCTTTAGGGATGTAGTAAAGTAAAAGTAAAAGTTGTCAAAAATATAAATAGTAAAGTTACCCCAAAAAACTACTTAAGTAGTATTTTAAAGTATTTTTACTTAAGTACTTTACACCACTGGATAGGAGGTAGTTGAGGTAATTTATATACGCTAAACAAAAATATCAACGCAACATGCAATCATTTTCAAAGATTTTACTGAATTACAGTTCATATAAAGAAATCAGTCAATTGAAATAAAATTCATTAGGCCCTAATCTATGGATTTCACATGACTGGGAATACAGACATGCATCTGTTGGTCACAGATACCTTAAAAAAAGGTATGGGTGTGGATCAGAAAGCCAGTCGGTATCTGGTGTGACCACCATTTGCCTCATGCAGTGCGACACATCTGCTTCGCATAGAGCTGATCAGGGTGTTGATTGTGGCCTGTGGAATGTTGTCCACTCTTCAATGGCTGTACAAAGTCGCTGGACATAGGAGGCAACTGGAACACTCCGAGAATCCCAAACATGCTCAATGAGTGACATATCTGGTGAGTATGCAAGCCATGGAGGAACTGTGACATTTTCAGCTTCCAAGAATTGTGTACAGATCATGCGCCGTGCATTATCATGCTGAAACATGAGGTGATGGCGGCTGATGAATGGCACGACAATCTCGTCATGGTATCTCTGTGCATTGAAATTTCCATCGAAAAATGCACTTGCGTTCATTGTCCATAGCTTATGCCTGCCCATAACATAAACCCACCGCCACCATTGGGCACTCTTTTCGCAAAGTTGACATCAGCAAACCGCTCGCTCACACGACGCTATCTGCCTGGTACAGTTGAAACCGGGATTAATCCAAGAAAAGGACACTTCTCCAGCATGCCAGTGGCAATCGAAGATGAGCTTTTGCCCACTGAAGTCGGTTACAACGTCGAAGACCCTGGTGAGGATGTCGAGCACGGAGACGAACTTCCCTGAGATGGTTTCTGACAGTTTGTGCAGAAATTCTTCAGGTGTGCAAACCCACAAACCCCCATCAGCTGGCCGGGTGGATGGTCTCAGATGATCCCGCAGGTGAAGAACCCAGATGTGGTGGTCCTGGGCTGGCGTGATTACGGTAGTGAGGCCGGTTGGACATACTGCTAAATTCTCTAAAACGACGTTAGAGGTGGCTTATGATAGAGAAATTAACATACAATTATTTGGCAACAGCTCTAGCGGACATTCCTGCAGTCAGCATGCTAATTGCAGGTTCCATCAAAACTTGCAACATATGTGGCATTGTGTTGTGTGACAAAACTTCACATTTTAGAGTGGCCTTTTATTGTCCCCAGCAGAGTAATGATGTGCAATGATCATGCTGTTTAATTAGCTTCTTGACATGCCACACCTGTTTGGTGGATGGATTATCTTGGCAAAGGAAAAATGCTCAGTAACAGGGTGACTATGCATAGATAATAAACAGAGAACAGCAGCAGTGTAAAAACAAAGAGGAGGTGGGTCAATGCAAATAGTCCAGGTGGCCATTTGATTAATCGTTCCGTAGTCTTATGGCTTGGGGGTAGAAGCTGTTAAAGAGCCTTTTCGACCTAGACTTGGCGCTCCGGTACCGCTTGTCGTGCGGTAGCAGAGAGAACAGTCTATGACTTAGGTAAGTGGAGTCTTGGACAATTTTTCAGGCATTCCTCTGACACCGCCTGGTATTTAGGTCCTGGATGGTCGTTATGTAATGGGCTGTACGTATTACCTTACAGTCTGATGCCAAGCAGTTGCTATACCAGGCAGTGATGCAACCAGTCAGGATGTTCTCGACGGTGCAGCTATATAACTTTTTGAGGGGCACCCATTCCAAATCATTTCAATCGCTTGAGGGGGGAAAGGCATTGTTGTGCCCTCTTCTCGACTTTCTTGGTGTGTTTGGACCATGATGTGTTTGTTGGTGATGTGGACGCCAAGGAACTTGAAACTCTCGACCCGCTCCACTACAGCCCGTCGCTGTGAATGGGGGCATGTTCGGCCCTCCTTTTCCTGTAGTCCACGATCATCTCCTTTGTCTTGCTCACGTTGAGGGAGAGGTTGTTGTCCTGGCACCACACTGCCAGTTCTCTGACCTCCCTATAGGCTGTCTCATCGTTGTCAGGGATCAGGCATACCACCGTTGTGTTGTTAGCAGACTTAATGATGGTGTTGGAGTCGTGCTTGGCCACACAGTCATGGGTACAGGAGGGGACTAAGCATGCACCCCGGAGGGGCCCCCCCATGTTGAGAATCAGCGTGGCTGATGTGTTGTTGCCTACCCTTACCACCTGGGCGCGGCCCATCAGGAAGTCCAGGATCCAGTTGCAGAGGGAGTTGTTTAGTCCCAGGGTCCTTAGCTTAGTGATGAGCTTTGTGGGCACTATCGTGTTGAACGCTGACCTGTAGTCAATGAACAACATTCTCACATAGGTGATCCTTTTGTCCAGGTGGGAAAGGGCAGTGTGGGGTTTGGTTGAGATTGCATCATCTGGGGATCTGTTGGGGCGGTATATGAATTGGAGTGGGTCTAGGGTTTCCGGGATGATGGTGTTGATGTGAGCCATGACCAGCCTTTCAAAGCACTTCATGGCTACCTACGTGAGTGCTACGGGGCGCTAGTCATTTAGGCATGTTACCTTCGCTTCCTTGGGCACAGGGACTATGGTGGTCTGCTTGAAACATGTAGGTAGTACAGACTCGGTCAGGGAGAAGTTAGAAATGTCAGTGAAGTCTCTAGCCAGTCGGTCCGCACATGCTCTGAGTACACATCCTGCCAGTGCGTGAGTCAGTACAAAAAAACGGGGTCAATGCAAATCATCTGTGTAGCCATTTGATTAATTGTTCAGCAGTCTTATGGCTTGGGAGTAGAAGCTGTTCAGAAACCTTTTGGTCCCAGACTAGGAGCTCCGGTACTGCTCGCCGTGCGGTAGCAGAAATAACAGTCCATGACTTGGGTGGCTGGAGTCTATGACAATGTTCAGGGCCTTCCTCTGACACCGCCTGGTATAGAGGTCCTGGATGGGAGGGATCTCGGCCCCAGTGATGTACTGGGCCTTAATCACTACCCTCTGTAGCGCCTTGCTGTAGAATGCCAGTCAACATGCTCTCAATGGTGCAGCTGTAGAACTTTTAGAGGATCTGAGGTCCCATGCCAAAGCCTTTCTCCCTTTAATTATTTGAGGTTTTACCTTAGAGATAACGTCTAAACCGGAGATGCAGCATTTATATTTGTTAAGCTAACCCCAACTCTCTCAATTTACCGATGTAGCCCTGTCCTTTTCCACAGTAAAGAACCACCATTAACTGTAGAAGTTGGATGTCAATGGACAAATGAGATAGGCTAGATAGTGACAGTGTGCCCTGCCCTCTTTACTCTCTCTCCAGTCTGGTATTGGGCCTTCGATGTGTGTCCTGTGTCTGTCACTGTGTGGTACCTGGTCCATCCATCACAGCCTTCCCCATGGGAAGGGCTTGCCTGGACTGGCCACTATGAAATGCTACTTTGAGTTGGAGCTGATGACATCAATCAGAGAGATGGGACTCGGGATGTGACCATGGGAACCGGGATGGGAGGATGGACGGTGTGCTGAGATTCTGCATTATCTACCGTTATTTGAATGTTCGTTTAGAAGCACTACTTATATTAAAATATATGTATTAGGGATATTTACTTCATGCACATAACTCGATTTTTTAAGATACAACATTTGAATTGCCTCGTATAATCTTCAACTAAGGACAGAATAAAAAGTTAAAAACTTGATGTTTCAGCCTGTTTCAACACTCGAGTTTCCGTACTTTAGGGATCTTCTGCCCAGCTTTGATATTTGAATGTAACCTCTAGCTCGGAGAGCAAACAACACTCATTACCGAAATACTCATGTGATAAGAAAGGGAGGGCAGAGAATGGGCCACGGACCAATCAGATAACGAGGAAAATGAGGCTTGCTGTTAAATTATGCATGGCGTAGACTGATTTGACGCTGTCTTACAAGAATATATACAGTATGTTCAGTGTGGAGGGATGATCACGCTTCCTTCCCACAGACAGATGATTCCAGATTTTAGATGGCCTACTAATGACTTATGAGAGTGACAGAGAGAGAAAGAGGAGAGAGAGAGAGAGAGAGAGAGAGAGAGAGAGAGAGAGAGAGAGAGAGAGAGAGAGAGAGAGAGAGAGAGAGAGAGAGAGAGATAGAGAAAGAGGAGAGTGAGCGGAGAGGGAGAGAGGATAGAGAGACGGTAAGGTGGTATGGCAAAGAAGATTAAGAGAAAGATGAGACAGAGAGAGCAAGAGAGAGAGAGACAGAGGGAGAGAGACGCAGAGCAAGAGGCCCCAGACATCTTTGGCTGCAGTCCAATCATGTCTAGCTGCATGTCAGTTGTACTGGTCCGGTCCCTAGTGTGGATGAGCTCACCGGTGACTCACATGCACACACAGACACGCATGCACGCACACTCGCTCTCTCACACACACACACACACACAACACATAAACACACACACACACACACGCATGCTGGGTCCAGCCCAGCGCGGCTCATCACACCAACCCCGTTGGGATCATACACGGTTCAGCCCAGCGCTGGCGCTGCAGTTTCTCTTTTTTTTGTCACTAAAACTCAGGTCTGAGACACGCTACTCTCAATAGGCAGTAGCACAGTCACTGTGCACTGCAGTATAGGGACTGGAGAGGGAGAGGGAGAGAGAGAGAGAGAGAGAGAGAGAGAGAGAGAGAGAGAGAGAGAGAGAGAGAAAATCCCAAATCACTTCCTTCCCTTCGCCCCTCGGCCCTTGATTTGCACATTCACGCGCACCTCCGCCACTAAGCACAAGTGTCCCAAAGCTGAGGGTGTAAGGGCTAATTAGACCCTCCTATAACCACTTAGACTGACCCAGCAACGAATCCCATAAGGCATCGTGTTCTTTTTGAGTTTGCGAAATTTCACAAAAAAAGAAGAGGCGTGCCTAATTATATGCCATTATATTTGTTCATTTCAAGACTTGACACATGTAAAAGATGAAATACCGCCCAAACTGTTACTGAGGTTTATATCTTGTAAAACGACAGGGGGGATGTGCTCATTTGAATTTCATGTTTGTTTTATAATTTAGAGTGTGTTCCGTTGTTGATTGGTTTCTTGAATCTCTCTGTCACACCCTGATCTGTTTCACCTGTCTTGTGTTTGTCTCCACCTCCCACCAGGTGTTGTACATTTTCCCCATTATCCCCTGTGGATGTATACCTGTGTTTCCCGTTTGTCTGTTGCCAGTTCGTCTTGTCAAACCTACCAGCGTGTTTTTCCGTGCTCCTGTTCACTTTAGTCCCTGTTTTCTAGTTCTTTCGATTTTTACCATTCTGCTTGCCCTGACCCTGAGCCTGCCTGCCGTTCTGTACCTTACAACCTCTGCCCTGGATTACTGACCTCTGCCTGACCTTGACCTGTCGTTTACCTGCCCCCTGTTTTACCTGCCCCCTGCTCAGGGTCAGGGCAAGCAGAATGGTAAAAATCGAAAGAACTAGAAAACAGGGACTAAAGAGAACAGGAGCACGGAAAAACACGCTGGTAGGTTTGACAAGACGAACTGGCAACAGACAAATGGGAAACACAGGTATAAATCCACAGGGGAAAATGGCGAAAATGGGCGACACCTGGAGGGGGTGGAGACAAGCACAAGACAGGTGAAACAGATCAGGGCGTGACGCTCTCGCCACTCTCCGGAAGTCACCCTCAGAGTTTCGTCACGTGACAATCGAGTGCCCTAGGAGCGAGTTGGTAGGTGCGAGGGGGTGGTTTGGGATTCAGAGAGAAAAAGAGAAAGAGACAAAGTTTGTCTGTGGCCCAAACTAGTAAATCAGCCAGGTGTCAATAGTGTCAGAGTCCATGAAGTGGTGCAGCCCAGCCAGGAAGGGGAATTATTGTGACGTAAACACAGAGGAGAAGCATGAGTAAAATATAGAAAGTATACTTAGTAAAGATATTATAGATATTATATTATAGTCCACACAAAAATAGATGTTTTTTCATAATCAAAATACTTCACCCTAAACCTTTAAGGACAAAACGCACCGCAAAGATGAACGACTGAAAACAGCCGGTGGCCGATGTGTGTTAGCGATCACCTGCTGGGTGTCGACGTACGGTGGCGATTCAACGTGTAGAATCGTCAGGATGTCCTCTTCAGAGGGGATAGGATGGACAACCTCTGCTTTTAACCGTTCGTCGGCGTGGTGTGTTTGTCCTGTGCTTCTAGGCCCCCATGAAGCGTGACTACAGGGGCTGAGAAGTCTTATGCAACCTGCGCGTCATGGTGAGTTCCAAATGGACCCTCTGTCTCATATTGTCTCTGTGTGGACCCTGTCTGTTAAGTCAGGTTCGTTCATGTGTGTTTAGTGGAGGTAGATTAGTCAGCTCCCACCAGTATACTGCGCGCACACACACACACACACACACACACACACACACAAAGGAGAGAGCTGACCTTGGGTTCTCCTCTGCTGCTGCTCCCGCGGCTCCATCTCTCTCATGCGCGATTAAACCGGCGAGGCACAGCATCCCGCACACACACACATGCAATGAGCAAGTTTAATAAGCACATTTAATAAGCAAGTTAATTAGTGGGCTCCTCGACTTTGGAGTCAACGGTCCGCTGCTATGCTGGACTCGGCTAACCCCTGTGTGTGTGTGTGTGTGTGTGTGTGTGTGTGTGTGTGTGTGTGTGTGTGTGTGTGTGTGTGTGTGTGTGTGTGTGTGTGTGTGTGTGTGTGTGTGTGTGTGTGTGTGTGTGTGTGTGTGTGTGTGACTATACTTGTATTGACCAAAAGTCCCTACAAGAATAGTAAATGAACAAAACATGTACCAACTGGGGGACATTTTGTTAGTCCCCACAAGGTCAAATGCTGTTTCTAGGGAGTTTAGGGTTGAGGTTAGAATTCGGGTTAGGGTTAGAATTAGTGTTAGGGTTAGAATTCGGGTTAGGTTTAGGAGCTATGGCTAGTTTTAGGGTTAAGGTTAGGTTTGGGAGTTAGGGAAAATAGGATTCTGAATGGTACAGAATTGTGTGCCCACAAGGTTAGTTATACTAGACTGTGTGTGTGTGTGTGTGTGTGTGGTGTGTGTGTGTGTGTGTGTGTGTGTGTGTGTGTGTGTGTGTGTGTGTGTGTGGTGTCCCACTGCCTCTGGGACTGCTGCTTTATTGTCTAAGTGATACTTAGTCTTTTAGACTTACAAGCACAAGATTACCTGTGAGACAGGGTTGCAAGTAAACAAATTGCTATTACCTGTGTTTGGGACTGTTGCTTTCCTGTCTTGGGTGATACTAATAAGTATTTTGCACTTACAAGCATCTACAAGAACATGATTACCTGCAATACTGGGTTGCAATTAAACAAGCTTGTTGTTGTTAGCACTTGGGTGGAGAGAGCTGATGACATCACAGAAGCATAGAATAATTCTCAAATGGTACCCTATCCCCTATATAGTGCACTACTTTTGACCAGGGGGAATAGGGTGCCATTTGGGATGCAGCTTGCACTTTCCTAACGGGAACGTGGTGGTCTGTCAACCAACTTCAAATGGAAAATGCGTGTACCTCGTATAGCTTGCATATAGTCTGGGCAACTGTCCTAATTGGGTGTCTCTCCACGTTGAAA
The DNA here is from genome assembly GCF_965601325.2 of Salmo salar. Taxonomy (NCBI): domain Eukaryota; kingdom Metazoa; phylum Chordata; class Actinopteri; order Salmoniformes; family Salmonidae; genus Salmo; species Salmo salar. Next base: position 32,238,922 of record NC_138294.1, on the reverse strand, counting down.
ATGCAACCTTGGAGCTATGGGTTTGGGAGGGATTCGGAAAGCCAAGGCTTTTTCTCTTCCCGGAAGCCCGGCTAGCTATTGCAAGAGTTATCCCCTGTTAGTTTAAATGGGAAGTCAATGGAGATGGTGCTAAGGCATTAGGAATTCGAGAAGCGTAAAAAGCTGTTATTAGATTCAGTTGGAGGCTCACTCAGATGCATCCATCGTGGAATAACGGAATGGACTTGCATCATTTGCAACTGTACGCTGAAGTTACATGTAGCCTTGAAAGTGGGGCCTAGCTGCATCTGCTTGTTCCGGTCTCCAGTTCCACTTGTATATTGTGAGAAATATACGAAGATGGACGGGGAAAACGTAATGTAAGAGGTTTCGTTATTGACATGCAACACTGGCATGTACCGTATGGGTCCTGGTCGAAAGTAGTGCACTAAATAGGGAATAGGGTGCCGTTTGGGATGCTGCCTCAGTCTCTCTTGCCCCAGAGCACTACTGTAGCGATGGAACGGGACACACATAGACATAGAAATGACTAGAAGGGGGAAAGCCACTCAGCGCTTTGACCTAAATTAGAATGTCCACTCCAGTCATTACATTTCTATGTGGGCGACCTTGCATTCTCCAACTATGAAACAAGCACACTGTGGCCCCAGAGGAACAGAATTTCCGAATGGCACATTACATTTTACAACTCATTTACGTTGTGCCCCTGACATGCAGCTACTCACATAAATCATCTTGTCATACTTATAATAACTTGGCATTTTGGCTGAAGCAGACATTTTCAAGCATATCCAAACACATAGGGCAAAGTTAATGGTCACGTAAGGTTGATGCTACTTAATCTATGCCACATAGCTACGCTAATCGTCGTTTCAATTAACACCCAAGCCTAATGGTGAAATCTGTGATTAGCTCAGTCACATTGTATTAGCAGAACTGGAGAGTTGTACTTTGTGTTAGAAGTGTGATAAACTCACACGACAGCTAAAAGCTGGTGCTAAAGTGGATGGTGGCCCATCATTATCATCATCTACCGTAATGGCAACCTGCACTCACGTCTGTTCTCTCTCTCTCTCTGTCTCACTTTCTGTCTGTAATGGATGGCTGCCAGAGATAATGTTCTGCAGGTCATTGCATTCTTTAACATGTTGTTGCCAAGCCGATAGATCGCAATGTCAGTATCGATTGTGACACAGAAAGCGCCACCGGGACTAAGAATGCTCGAGGTCCTGTAGGGAAAAGCTGAGTGTTTCTACGGGGATCTGCATTGTACACATACTTTTTCCAACCTACACTGTGAATGTTTAAATGATGTATTCAATATAGACAAGACAAATACAATAATTTGTGTGTTATTAGTTTAAACACACTGTGTTTGTCTATTGTTATGACTAAGATCAGATCAAATTTTATGACAGTTTTATGCAGAAATCCCGGTAATTCCAAAGGGTTCATATACTTTTTCTTGCCACTCTATACTACTCCCCAGCAGTGGATAGAGAGTAGTGGGAGAAGAGGCGAAATGGTGACATTTGACTGTGTAGCCAAAGGAAAAGGGAGAATTATGAGGAGAGGTGAGAGGAGCCGAATGTCCAGAGGCCTCAGCACATGATCACACCCGCTCTCTCACATACAGTTCTCAGGGCAGTCCCCGACGTGAGTGTGTTAACTGCAGGGCCATGACCTGGCAAAGTCCGCAGAGAAAGAAAGGCACTCTCTTTCCACTGTGACCTTGAGTAGCAGAGTGCTCTAGCCAAGCCCAGCTGGAGCTAGATTAGGGAATTGCTCAGAACAAGAGAGGTCAGAGAAGGAGTGATTGAGTAATCAGTGCAGAACCAAGGGGTGTCAGGACATCTCCTCTAGCATACAGGAGAAGGAGAAGGGGAGTGACTGTTGGGGACTGTTGGTTTACTGTCTGCTACAAGAGCATTCAGAGTCTGTTGATGCGTTCGACGGGCAAATCTGTAACTTAAATGTCAATTCCTATTTGCTCTCATAATTGACAGTCTATCAGTAAGGAAATAAATAAATAATTAACTGGAGACAAGTAGGTTATGAATATCATGCTTCATAGGAATTTAGAGGCAATTCTGAACAGAATACCTACATTTTCTCAGAGTAGAAGACAAATATCAACAAACTGTTCAAGTACACAAGCGTAAACAGCCAAAATTGGGAGTAACTACAGCAGCAAAAAAAAAAAAACACCAACACATTTTGCTAAGTCAAAGCAATAATTACAGCTATCTCTTCTACTTTAATATTCACCACAAGTACCCTACAAAAAACTACTCGCACCAAAGACTACTTTGGCCTTGCCTTTCATGTAAGTATTTGTGTTCAACATTCCATTTCCTATCAATACTAATGTTAAATTCCCACTGAAGTTCATTTATAGATCTGCTCACAGTATTCACTGCAACCCATCCAACTGCTAAATCAAACAAGCAATGAGTCAGTACAAAGTAGAGTTCAACGGCTCAAACACGAGACATATGTGGCAGGGTCTACAGTCAATCACGGATTACAAAAAGAAAACGAGCCCCGTCGCGGACATCAATGTCCTGCTCCCAGACAAATTAAACAACTTCTTTGCTTACTTTGAGGACAATACAGTGCCACTGACACGGCCCGCTACCAAAGCGTGTGGGCTCTTCTTGTCCATGGCCAACGTGAATAAAACATTTAAATGTGTTAACCCTCGCAAGGCTGCCGGCCCAAATGGCATTCCTTGCCGCGTCCTCAGAGCATGTGCAGACCAGCTGGCTGGTGTGTTAACGGACATATTCAATCAATCTCTATCCCAATATACTGTCCCCACATGCTTCAAGATGGCCACCATTGTTCCTGTTCCCAAGAAAGCTGAACTATCGCCCCATTGCACTCACTTCTGTCATCATGAAGTGCTTTGAGAGACTAGTCAAGGATCATATCACCTCCACCCTACCTGATACCCTAGACCCACTCCAATTTGCTTACCGCCCCAATAGGTCCACTGACGATGCAATTGCCATCGCACTGCACAGTGCCCTATCCCATCTGGACAAGAGGAATACCTATGTAAGAATGCTGTTCACTGACTACAGCTCAGCATTTAACACCATAGTACCCTCCAAACTCGTCATTAAGCTCGAGACCCTGGGTCTCGAACCCGCCCTGTGCAACTGGGTCCTGGACTTTTTGACGGGCCGCCCCCAGTTGGTGAAGGTAGGAAACAACATCTCCACCCCGCTGATGCTCGACACCTCCCCACAAGGGTGCATTCTCAGCCCTCTCCTGTACTCCCTGTTCACCCATGACTGCATGGCCATGCACGCCTTGCCTTCTGGATGATAATGGGGTGAACAGGCAGTGGCTCGGATGGTTGTTGTCCTTGATGATCTTTTTGTCCTTTCTGTGACATCGGGTGGTGTAGGTGTTCTGAAGGGCAGGTAGTATTCCCCCGGTGATGTGTTGGGCAGACCGCACCACCCTCTGGAGAGGTTGTGGGCGGTGCAGTTGCCGTACCCGGCGGTGATACAACCCGACAGGATGCTCTCAATTGTGCATCTGTAGAAGCTTGTGAGGGTTTTAGGTGCCAAGACAAATTTCTTCAGCCTCCTGAGGTTGAAGAGGCGCTGTTGCGGGCAAAGAAGGTGTTTAGCTTGTCTGGAAGCAATACTTTGGTGTCCAAGACATGGCTGGTTTTCCTTTTGTAGTCCGTGATTGTCTGTAGACCCTGCCACATACGTCTCGTGTCTGAGCCGTTGAGCCTTCACTCTATAGTGACGTTTTGCTTGTTTGATTGCATTATGGAGGGAATAACTACACTGTTTGTATTCTGCCATATTCCCAGTCACCTTGCCATGGTTAAATGCGGTGGTTTACGCTTTCAGTTTTTGCTCCAGAGTCCAATGGCGTCGAGCTTTACACTACTCCAGCCAACCCTTGGGATTGTGCATGGTGATCTTAGGCTTCTGTGTGGCTGCTCGGCCATGGAAACCAATTTCATGAAGCTTCTGCCGAACAGTTCTTGTGCTGACGATGGTTCCAGAGGCAGTTTGGAACTCAGTAGCGAGTTTTACAACAGTTTTACAACAGAGGACAGATGATTTTTATGCGCTACAGCAATCGGCAGTCCCGTTCTGTGAGCTTGTGTGGCCTACCACTTCGCGGCTGAGTCGTTATTGCACCTAGAAGTTTCCACTTAATAACAGCACCTACAGGAAGACCGAGGTAGCTCTTGCAGGGCAGAAATTTGACAAACTATCCCATGATGGTGACACGTTGAAAGTCACTGAGCTCCTCAGTTCGGGCCATTCTACCGCCAATGTTTGTCAATGGAGATTGTATGGCTGTGTGATCCATTTTATACCCCTGTCAGCAATGGGTAATGGCTGAAATAGCCCGAATCTACTCATTTGAAGGTGTGTCCACATACTTTTGGCCATGTAGTGTATCATGAGACTCAAATCAGAAAAAGATGTCCATTGAGAGGGCAAGGAAAAGAAAAGGGAAGAAAAAAATCCACGTTTAAGTATCATGGTGCAGAAATTGGGTAGTTCTTTGCATTATTTTTTACATTTTATATCCATGAAATATGCCTCAGATGACACAGGTGAGAGACCATTTAGTAGATGAAGGGGTAGGATAGGCTAACCACGTTGCCTTTTACCTCCACAACAACTCTACAAGTAGATTCTGCATACTGGTAAACAAAAGTGCAGTTCCTCTCCTTTACACCTTCTACCTAGGGCCACTTCATAGACAGATCGTTCTTTCTGTTCTACCACTCAAATAGGAACAGGGGTGCATCTTTTAGGTTCCACACTGTCTGTAAGCATCCTATAGAGAGATGCAGTAGGATCTTTCATCCATCCCTCCCTCCCAAAATCTGCATGTTTTTAGGGCTAGGGCCAGTCTTGTTCCACTGGTTTAATGGATTATGACAGTAATGCAGCATGAGACCCTAATCCACCAGCCGCCATGCAGTGTCTCCCCCTCCCTCCCTTCATGACTAAACCTCCATAGTGTCTGTGAGTGTGTGTGTGTGTGCATATGTGTGTGTATCTGTGTGCACGCGTGCATGTATGTGTGTGTGTGTGTGTGTGCTTGCATCAATGAATCTGTGCATGTGTATATGGGTGTGTGCAAAAGACGCAGCGGGCTAGCCAATAGTGTTGCACGGTATACTGAAACGTCCAATACTAGAACATGGAAAATGGTTTGGTAGTAGAATTTGTGTTACTTTCGGTACTTTGTCAAATGTGTCTCATGGGTAAAGCCTGTCTATCAGCGCAGCCGACCCCTTATTATAGCATGCACCCAGCCTGCTCCACTTACTCACTGCTAGCCTCCACTGGGAGTCTGGGCTGCATCATGTTAGCTCCTCACTCTGCAAAGAAGTTAACTCAGTTAAATAATGTGACACGGTATGTAGACATTTTTAAACTGTTAATTACTGTTCGCAAAACAATGTCCATACAGGCTAGAACACTTTACAATGAAAGAAAAAAGCCTATAGCGTCAAGCTTTGTAGGCTAACTTTGCCACCAAAAACTTTATTCATTCACTTATTCGGTTTCTCTCTCACGTCTCTCCCAAGGATTATCTATTGCCTCAGGGAACTGACTGCCTCGTGAATGATGTCATTACTGGTTAGAGAGACAGCAAACATTTTCATAAAATAATTGACTTCTATGCAAATGTTGTTGATATAAGTACAATGAAATAAGTCTCAAATGGAAGGGATTTTTTGTCATCTGTAGCCCCATGAAATCACCCAAAACAAGCTCAATAGCTCAATGCATCCACACACTCCTACTGAATGTGCCTTCACCTGGATATGCTACATCTTGGTTTACACACAGTGGTTGCTCCACTAAAAGTTTTGCGATAATGCTGCGGTACTTAGAGGTAATTTGTGGTTTAGTACGGTACCCTGCGTCACCACTTCATTGCTCTAGACCAGCGCAAGGAGGAGTTAGAGCACTGATTTTGCTTTTGGGTCCTGATAATTGTGCAAGACTTCAGTATTACTTACAAAAACTGTTGTTACACTAAGGTTTTTATTATTTTATTTTGTTAGGATTATTTTTCTCTTACTGTAGTACTGTAGCCCACTCCTGACCGGTCACATTGTACAGTGCCTGAGTGGTGCAACGGTCTAAGACACTGCATAGCAATGGAAGCTGTGTTACTACAGATGCTGGTTCAATACCTGTGCCGACCTCGACTGGGAGACCCGTGAGATGACTGTAGGTTTTTGGTTTCTCTCCCTCTAAAAACAGAAATAAATCATTCTAAATAACAAACTGTCTTTATTTACAAATTAGTAACAATGTCTCACCCCATGTAAAAGAATGACCTTTTTCCCGCTCATTTTACATTATTGATAACAAAATCAGCTCCAAAATATTGTTATTTTTCAAACAACGCAATTATTATTATTAATTTAGAATTATATAAAAGCCACTTGGATATTCTCAAAGTTATACACTACCGTTCAAAAGTTTGGGGTCACTTAGAAATGTCCTTGTTTTTGAAAGAAACATTAATATTTTGTCCATTAAAATAACATCAAATTGATCAGAAATACAGTGTAGCCATTGTTAATGTTGTAAATGACTATTGTAGCTGAATACAGCAGATTTTTTTATGGAATATCTACATAGTCGTACAGAGGCCCATTATCAGTAACCACTACTCCTGTGTTCCAATGGCACATTGTGTTAGCTAATCCAAGTTTATAATTTTAAAAGGCTAATTGATCATTAGAAAACCCTTTTGCAATTATGTTAGCACAGCTGAAAACTGTTGTACTGATTAAAGAAGCAATAAAACTGGCCTTCTTAAGACTAGTTGAGTATCTTAAACATCAGCATTTGTGGGTTTGATTACAAGCTCAAAATAGCCAGAAACAAATAAGCTTTCTTCTGAAACTTGTCAGTCTATTCTTGTTCTGAGAAATGAAGGCTATTCCATGTGAGAATAATCTTTTACAGTGTAAAAAAAGTTAATAATTAAAATAAATAAAAAATGATTGTGTAAGAGTCGGGAAGCAAGTTCAGTGAGTGAGTGTTTTAATAAATAAACGTAACATAAAACAAAATAAGAAAATACAAACAACGCACAGACAAGACCCAGGAACAGAAACAATAACGCATGTGGAAGGAACCAAAGGGAGTGACATATAAAGGGCAGGTAATCAAGGAGGTGATGGAGTCCAGGTGAGTCTGATGACGTGCAGGTGCGCGTAACGAGGGAGCACACGTGACAGATTGTGTACTAAAAACGTGAATGTATTTTTGCAGAGCATACAAACATGCCGACAACCATCCGTGGAGATCAGTGGACAAAGGGCTGGACAACGGGCCGAACCAAAAAAACGCATGGTTGCCAAGAAGCGGATAGTTTTGCTAGATTCTTAAATTATGTACGCAGCATTTGTGTGTTGGGAGTCACTTTTAATTCTTAATTGATCTACTGTTTCTGTCATAGGCCACTGTAATCGATGGGGGCTCAGGGCAGTACCATTCTGCTCATCTGATGAAGGTGCACAAGGATCAGATTCAAACTTTGAAGACCGAGGTCGAGTCATTGAAGGCAGACCAGCAGAAAGAGAAACATTCTCTGACGGCAGAGATACGGGTGATGGCTGATGCATTGGTCCAGAGCCAGGCGGTATTGGCAGAGATTCAGGCGGAGAATGACGCGTTGAAGAGGGCAAGGAATGAGACGGAGTCACAATCCATGCCAGGGACACCTGTGAGCTCTGGAACTCCACCTCCGACAGGTAGAGTCAACATACCTGGAGGGTTCATCAGGTCATCGGTTCACCCTGACATTTCCATTCCTATTCTGACAACAGAACTTGACCACCTGCTCACCAGGCACAGCAAGGGCCGCCCGGACCGTTGTGCTGTTATGCTATAGCCTAATAAACAAATGCAGGTGGCTTATATCTTCAAAATGCTTTAAATGCTTTATTATCAAAGTGTAAAAGCATATACTGTACAGTACTGTATTTCTTCATCAACATATTTATGCTTTCATTAATAAAATAATGATAAAAATACTCTTTCAAAATGCCAAAGTTTATTTAGTTATGGATCCATAACGAATTACTATGGGAATAAATATCACTGAATTACAGAAATATTAGAACAAAGTTGTCTAATGAAGGTAAACAAATTGTTGCTTACTGGAAAATGCTCTTTCAAACACACGGTCCCGTTGTACAGCGCCATTATGGCTATTAGCAGAGCTATATTTTGGCCATTACGGGCGGAGCACAATTGGTCCAGCGTTTCTCTCCCTCTAAAAACACAAATAAATGTTTTGGCCTTTAAAAATATTATTTTGGCCTTTATTCATATTAATCACTCACTTTCATTTTTTTGAAAACAAAATAACCTCAAAAATATCGTTATATTTTATCAAGTTGATGGCACAGTCATATAGCGGCACCTACATAAAGCTGAGTGACTCACTCATTCATGGCTTTGGATCAAAATAAATAAGTACCAACATTCTTTCTGATAGTCTTTAATAAAGAACTGTTTTGGTTATCCTGTCCTAGACACCATGTACAGTATTATAATAGCCCATTATGGGCTACTAGCAGGACAATATACCTTTACCAACACCTCTCTGTATTTTGATACTTTGTGGATGGGGGCTCCGAATGGATGGGATCTCCCGCAGTGCAAAATGCATTGCTACAGATGCAGGTTCGATACCCGTGCCAGCCGCCCCCGGGAGACCCATGAGGCGGCTTTGGTTTTAATTTAGAATCCTCCAATCCTGCATGCTGGGGCGGCAGGCAGCCAATTGGTTAGAGAGTTGAGCCAGTATCCGGTTGCTGGATCAAATCCCTGAGCTGCCAAGGTAAAAATCTGTTGTTCTGCCCCTGGACAAGGCAGTTAACCCACTGTTCCTAGGCCGTCATTGTAAATAAGAATTTGTTCTTAACTGACTTGCCTAGATAAATAAATAAAATAAAAATATGTAATTATTGGCGGAGAGTCACGTCATATTTTTCGATATACTGTAGGCCTACCGTAGGCGGAATTAATCTCACTAGTGTTGAGTAATGTGCTGTTAAAAGTGGTGTTGGTCTTATTTATTTAAAGAGCATATTGAAGTTAGAAGCAATAGGATTTGAAGCAATAGCCTACAACTATTTTAGCATCATTTCGCACTGCTCTGAGACAAGCATGAGGACTTGTCTTGATAAATCAATGCGATTTTTATTTTCACTGAATCTCCATTTGGGAATTGGTTAGACTACAATTATGGTGTAGAAATGTTATGCTCTTAGTGTAACCTTTATTTAACTAGGCAAGTCAGTAAAGAACAAATTCTTATTTACAAGGACAGCCTACTTCTTCCTCCCCATCGGGGAATTGAACCCCGGTATCACGCGTGCCTGCACGACACGGAGATTCTTTAGCTAAATAGCCCAGTTCTGTAACCTACTCCCGACCGTCACGTTGTGCAGCGCTATATTTTCCGTTCCATCCTAACGGAATCCCAGAGAGTTTTTGTTTTTCTCGGAACAGAAACACCATAATATTAATCAAATTAATTAAGCAACATTTCTTAAAATCAGTCCCATATACTATGTTCTTACAGAATAAGTTTTACATTCTCTAGTACAGACACTATTGAAGGCTATCAAATTATTCTCAAAGATACCCTCTGGTGGTCAAACTAGCACTAACTAGCTTTAACGGTTATGATGGCTGACACGTAAATAACGTACCATAGAATTCTGCGGCACCACGCAAACTGTGCTGCAGTACGCTGCAACTTTTTAAAGGATGAACCATTGTAGTTTACCAATAGAGATCTACCATTCAAATAAATTATTATTTAATTAACCCTTATTTTACCAGGTAAGTTTCTTGAGAAGACGTTGTCATTTACAGCATCTACCTGGAGAATAGTTACAGTGGAGAGGGGGGATGAAGGAGCCTATAAGAAGAGATGATTAGATAGCCTTGATGGTATGAGGGCCTGATTGGGAATTTAGCCAGGACACTGGGGTTAACACCCCTACTCTTACAATAAGTGCCATGGGATCTTTCTCTCCTCTCTGCACAGGCCATACAAACGCTTCACACCGCGTGGCCGCTGCCACTCTAACCTGGTGGTCCCAGCGCGCACGACCCACGTGGAGTTCCAGGTCTCCGGCAGCCTCTGGAACTGCCGGTCTGCAGCCAACAAGGCTGAGTTCATCTCAGCCTATGCTACCCTCCAGTCCCTAGACTTCCTGGCGCTGACGGAAACATGGATTACCACAGATAACACTGCTACTCCTACTGCTCTCTCTTCGTCTGCCCACGTGTTCTCGCATACCCCTAGAGCATCGAGCCAGCGGGGTGGTGGCACTGGAATCCTCATCTCTCCCAAGTGGACATACTCTCTTTCTCCCCTGACCCATCTGTCTATCTCCTCATTTGAATTCCATGCTGTCACAGTTACCAGCCCTTTCAAGCTTAACATCCTTATCATTTATCGCCCTCCAGGTTCCCTTGGAGAGTTCATCAATGAGCTTGACGCCTTGATAAGTTCCTTTCCTGAGGATGGCTCACCTCTCACAGTTCTGGGTGACTTTAACCTCCCCACGTCTACCTTTGACTCATTCCTCTCTGCCTCCTTCTTTCCACTCCTCTTCTCTTTTGACCTCACCCTCTCACCTTCCCCCCCTACTCACAAGGCAGGCAATACGCTTGACCTCATCTTTACTAGATGCTGTTCTTCCACTAATCTCATTGCAACTCCCCTCCAAATCTCCGACCACTACCTTGTATCCTTTTCCCTCTTGCTCTCATCCAACACTTCTCACTCTGCCCCTACTCGGATGGTATTGCGCCGTCCCAACCTTCGCTCTCTCTCTCCCGCTATTCTCTCCTCTTCCATCCTATCATCTCTTCCCTCTGCTCAAACCTTCTCCAACCTATCTCCTGATTCTGCCTCCTCAACCCTCCTCTCCTCCCTTTCTGCATCCTTTGATTTTCTCTGTCCCCTATCCTCCAGGCCGGCTCGGTCCTCCCCTCCTGCTCCGTGGCTCGACGACTCACTACGAGCTCACAGAACAGGGCTCCGGGCAGCCGAGCGGAAATGGAGGAAAACTCGCCTCCCTGCGGACCTGGCATCCTTTCACTCCCTCCTCTCTACATTCTCCTCTTCTGTCTCTGCGGGTAAAGCCACTTTCTACCACTCTAAATTCCAAGCATCTGTCTCTAACCCTAGGAAGCTCTTTGCTACCTTCTCCTCCCTCCTGAATCCTCCTCCCCCCCCCCCCCCCCCCCCCTCCCTCTCTGCGGATGACTTCGTCAACCATTTTGAAAAGAAGGTTGACGATATCCGATCCTCGTTTGCTAAGTCAAACGACACCGCTGGTCCTGCTCACACTGCCCTACCCTGTGCTTTGACCTCTTTCTCCTCTCTCTCCAGATGAAATCTCGCGTCTTGTGACGGCCGGCCGCCCAACAACCTGCCCACTTGACCCTATCCCCTCCTCTCTTCTCCAGACCATTTCCGGAGACCTTCTCCCCTTCCTCACCTCACTCATCAACTCATCCTTGACCGCTGGCTACGTCCCTTCCGTCTTCAAGAGAGCGAGAGTTGCACCCCTTCTGAAAAAACCTACACTCGATCCCTCCGATGTCAACAACTACAGACCAGTATCCCTTCTTTCTTTTCTCTCCAAAACTCTTGTACGTGCCGTCCTTGGCCAGCTCTCCTGCTATCTCTCTCAGAATGACCTTCTTGATCCTAATCAGTCAGGTTTCAAGACTGGGCATTCAACTGAGACTGCTCTTCTCTGTGTCACGGAGGCTCTCCGCACTGCTAAAGCTAACTCTCTCTCCTCTGCTCTCATCCTTCTAGACCTATCTGCTGCCTTTGATACTGTGAACCATCAGATCCTCCTCTCCACCCTCTCCGAGTTGGGCATCTCCGGCGCGGCCCACGCTTGGATTGCGTCCTACCTGACAGGTCGCTCCTACCAGGTGGCGTGGCCAGAATCTGTCTCCGCACCATGCGCTCTCACCACTGGTGTCCCCCAGGGCTCTGTTCTAGGCCCTCTCCTATTCTCGCTATACACCAAGTCACTTGGCTCTGTCATATCCTCACATGGTCTCTCCTATCATTGCTATGCAGACGACACACAATTAATCTTCTCCTTTCCCCCTTCTGATAACCAGGCGGCGAATCGCATCTCTGCATGTCTGTCAGACATATCAGTGTGGATGACGGATCACCAGCTCAAGCTGAACCTCGGCAAGACGGAGCTGCTCTTCCTCCCGGGGAAGGACTGCCCGTTCCATGATCTCGCCATCACGGTTGACAACTCCCTTGTGTCCTCCTCCCAGAGTGCTAAGAACCTTGGCGTGATCCTGGACAACACCCTGTCGTTCTCCACTAACATCAAGGCGGTGACCCGATCCTGTAGGTTCATGCTCTACAACATTCGCAGAGTACGACCCTGCCTCACACAGGAAGCGGCGCAGGTCCTAATCCAGGCACTTGTCATCTCCCGTCTGGATTACTGCAACTCGCTGTTGGCTGGGCTCCCTGCCTGTGCCATTAAACCCCTACAACTCATCCAGAACGCCGCAGCCCGTCTGGTGTTCAACCTTCCCAAGTTCTCTCACGTCACCCCGCTCCTCCGCTCTCTCCACTGGCTTCCAGTTGAAGCTCGCATCCGCTACAAGACCATGGTGATTGCCTACGGAGCCGTGAAGGGAACAGCACCTCCATACCTTCAGGCTCTGATCAGGCCCTACACCCAAACAAGGGCACTGCGTTCATCCACCTCTGGCCTGCTGGCCCCCCTACCTCTGAGGAAGCACAGTTCCCGCTCAGCCCAGTCAAAACTGTTCGCTGCTCTGGCACCCCAATGGTGGAACAAGCTCCCTCACGACGCCAGGACAGCGGAGTCAATCACCACCTTCCGGAGACACTTGAAACCCCACCTCTTTAAGGAATACCTAGGATAGGATAAAGTAATCCTTCTAACCCCCCCCCCCCCCTTAAAAGATTTAGATGCACTATTGTAAAGTGGTTGTTCCACTGGATATCATAAGGTGAATGCACCAATTTGTAAGTCGCTCTGGATAAGAGCGTCTGCTAAATGACTTAAATGTAAATGTAAATGTAAATCTTTAGTGTCCACAGAGAGTCAGGACACCCGTTTAACGTCCAATCCGGAAGACGGCACTTTACAAAAAGCAATGACTCCAATCACTGCCCGGGGGCACTGGGATATATATATTTTTAGACCAGAGGAAAGAGTGCTTCCTACTGGGTCCGCCAACACCAATTCCAGCAGCATCTGGTCTCCTGTCCAGAGACCAACTAGGCAAGCCAGCAATGATTACCATTATGTACTGTAGTTAGATTGTTTTTTACCAAAGTGAAATTGATTGTATGATTGTATAATTGAATCATGAATGCCTACATGGCTGTCTCAGAAAAATGTTGTTGTAAAAAATGCACATGTAATGATATTGAACTCAAAAGATGCCCAACCATTGAAAAGAGCAGGAGTTGAGTATATCTGTCTGGATCAAGTGCCATTCATTTTCTTCAATCAACTTTTCATTTTTTCTTATTTTGGGGTGGATCAGATTTAATATTGCAGATAGATTGTTGTTTCCATCAATGTAATTGTCTGCATCATTTCCAATCCCCCATATGTTTTTTGGGAATATATATATACACATACACACATTAAATATATAAATACAATCATCCATATATATATATACACTTTTTTTTTTAAATATACCTTCCTTTATTATTCCCCACAAACCCTAACACACCTCCCCCAATTGGAGTAAACTAATAAACAATAACACTTAGGCTTCTACTTCCAGCTTATACATACTATACACATTTTACAGACACAATCTATTTTACAATAGTTATATTTTGTTTGTTTTTAGTCCTGGCCTTCTACTATTTCTGATGTCCATCCAGTTTGATTTCTATTTGCCATATACAGTATTTGCAACTGTGCTATTTCACAAAAGATCTGAACCTATATACATTTTACAGACCCCGAATGTTTTACATTAGTTATCTTGTTGTTATTAGTCCCACCCTTCAGCTCCATTCAACCCCTCCCATCTATCTCTTAACACCATCCATATTGGATTTCTATTCGTCATATATTTTTCAACTGTGCTGTTGCTTCACAAAAGTACTGAACCTTTCTATTCTCATAGATTCTACAGTGTAAATAAAAGATAAACATTAAAATTATTATTATATTATTGATCGATTGACTATGACTTCAAATCCCCCAGTTTTGCTATCTGCAGCGTTAGCTCCAGGTAAATGTTGCAATTCTTCAGTCATTCCTGTGACCAAAAACGAGCTACATATGGACAGTACCAAAATAAATGACCTAATGACTCTGCCTCCTCGCAGCAAAATCTGCAGAGCTGGGAAGATTGTATCCCCCATATATATACCATTTTATTGTTTGCAAGAATTTTGTATAATAATTTAAATTGAGAAATTCAGTTTTGAATCCGGCGTCGTTTTTCATGTTAATTCATAAACCATGTGCCATGGAATCAGTACATCGAAAATCTCTTCCCAACTATTTTGCAATTTAAATGGTCCTTAAAAATAACTGCACCAGCAGGAGGATCACCTGTTTCAGTAATAATGAAATCAGACCTTCTTGTTGCGTGTCCGATAATCTACCATTTATATAGGAGTGGTTAAAACATGCTAATAATGGTCCTCTGAGTATATAAAAAAAAGTTTGGTATACTTCCACTGGTATGCCATCCAGCCCTGGAGTTTTCCCAGCCTTAAAGACTTTAATTGCATCAAGAAGTTCCTCCTCTGTAATTTGGCCTTCACATGAGTCTTTCATGTGTACATATGTTAATTTTACGTTATTAATAAGGAAACAATCCATACAATTAGCGTCGGTTAGGAGGAGACAAACAAAAACATATGCTTAAAGTACTTTACTTCCTCTTTCAAAAAATCGTTCGGTGTATCATGAGTGACTCCATAATTTGTAACAAGTTCTATTTTTTTGTGTAGCATTTCTATGTTGAAGAATGAAAAAGGATTTGGTGCATTTTTCCCCCATTATTCCATCCAGTTCGCTTTATTTTTATAATATATTACACTGGATCTTTCTTGAATAAGTTCCTCCATTTCCTTTTGTTTTTCATCTAACTTCCTCTGAGCCTCTATGGTACAGTATTTATTGCTATCTATCTGTACTGTTAGTCCTTCAATTTCATTTGTTAATATGGACTCTTTTGACCTAAATTGCTTTTGTTTTATAGATGAGTACTGAATTGCATGGACTCTAAAGGCACATTTAAAAGTGTCCCATACAATAAGGGGATCTGCTGTACCTATATTATGTTGGAATAAGTCTATTCTAAATTATTCTGTCCTAGTTAAAAACAAGTTATCATCCAGCATGCTTTGATTACATTTCCAATATCCTCGCCCACGTGGAAATTCTGCAAGAGTAATATACACTACTTCAAAAGTTTGGGGTCACTTAGAAATGTCCTTGTTTTTGAAAGAAAAGCAAATGTTTTGTCCATTAAAATAACATCAAATTTATCAGAAATACAGTGTAGACAATGTTAATGTTAGAGGTAATTTGTGGTTTAGTATGGTACCCTGTGTCAACACTTCATTGGCAAGTGTCTTGGCAATTTCTCGCAAGGAATAGCCTTCATTTCTCAGAACAGGAATAGACTGACGTGTTTCAGAAGAAAGTTATTTGTTTCTAGCCATTTTGAGCCTGTAATTGAACCCACAAATGCTGATGCTCCAGATACTCAACTAGTCTAAAGAAGGCCCGTTTTATTGCTTCTTTAATCAGTACTACTGCTTTCAGCTGTGCTAACATAATTGCAAAAGGGTTTTCTAATGTCAATTAGCATTTTAAAATGATAAACTTGGATTAGCTAACACAATGTGCCATTGGAACACAGGAGTGGTGGTTACTGATAATGGGCCTCTGTACGCCTATGTAGATATTCCATAAAAAATCTGCCGTTTCCAGCTACAATAGTCATTTACAACATTAACAATGTCTACACTGTATTTCTGATCAATTTGATGTCATGGGCTTTTATTTTAAAAAAAGGGACATTTCTAAGTGACCCCAAACTTTTGAATGGTAGTGTACATGCCAAATATGTGATGATCCGACTGCATTCTGTCCCGTATCAACACTTTTGAAACTTTTGGTGCCAGAGAGAATGACATAAGAAAGTAATCAAGGCGACTAGCTTGATTAAGCCTCCGCCATGTATATCTCACTAGGTCAGGGTATTTAAGCCTCCATATTTCAACTAATTCCAATATATCCATGACATTCATGATTTCATTAAGTGCCTGAGGGTGATAGTTTGTAGTGTGATTTCCTTTACGGTCCATAGTGGTATTTAAAACCGTATTATAATATCCCACCATAATAATAGAGCCTTGTGTTGCTTGTAGGGGTTGATACATTCTTGTATACTATATTTTCAAAGAAGCATGGTTCATCATTATTTGGACCATATAGGTTAATAAGCCATTTCTGTTTATGGTCCAATAACATATTTAAAATCATCCATCTACCTTAAGGATCTGTTTGGACAATGTGCACATTTGGATCAAAATTAGTGTTAATTAATATCATCACCTCTTTTGAAATTCTTTGCCCATGGGAGAAATATATTTTGCCCCACCCCCCAGTCCTTTTCCCACAAAACTTCATCTAAAATTGTTGAATGAGTTTCCTGTGATATTATATTCCTTCTGTTTTAGCCAGGTAAATACTGATTGTCTTTTCTTATTATCTGCTAGGCCATTACAATTATAACTGACTATACTTATTTCACCAATTACCATAATGAGACAAGTTTCAATTCTATTTATCATAATATATGTTTGCAAACGTACCATTAAAAAGGTACATGATGATTGAGTGTCCATATAGCTGGACCATGATATTTGCATTGCTACTAAGAAACCCTCCAATTGTTCTCCACTATTCCACCCACTAAAACCCCTCCTCATCCCGAGTTGGGTTGTCATCCCAATGCCCGGCAGACCACCCCCAACCCCCCGGATCCCATGGCCCCGGAGAAACCGGGACCCATCCTTGGAAAAGAGCACACAGTGCCACCCACAGAACAGAAACAAATCAACCGCCAGCTGAAAAAGCATTTCCATCGCCCTCACCTCGATTTGTCTTATATATAGCTATTAAAATATATAAATATATATATTTAAAACATCCTGTTTATCTAATTTCCATAATTAGCAATTCATATTTGTAGGAATGTAGGCAGTTTATGCAAAGGATTGTTACCTCTTACCAGTATTGCCATTACAAAAATTACATTTTGGCAAGTAATTATTATTTTCGCAAACAATTATTGTGATTCATCCTATATTGTCCCTAACATCTTTTTCTCGCTCGCAACAGATACACGCGCACACACACACACACACACACACACACACACACACACACACACACACACACACACACACACACACACACACACACACACACACACACACACACACACACACACACACACACACACAACCCCTTTCCCCCACAAACAACCATACACTCAGATGCTCAACAGTTGCACCATGCCAGAGCCCAACTCAAGAAAGGTCTTTACGAATGCATATACAGTTACAGCTGTATGAGAAAACTGAGCAAAAATGGGAAAAGAAATGGGGAGATTTGATTAACCATTGTCACGTCCTAGTTGGAGATCAGATATACCCCCTTCCCCTGAAACATGTCTTATTTCTTTGTCGTACTATCGCTTTGGTATCACTTTGGTATCGAGTATTGTGATACTAAACCTGGTATTGGTATCGAAGTAAAACTTCTGGTATCGTGACAACACTACTAGCCAGTCACTTGAGCCAGGCCCTGGACCCTGAAAAGAGGGGGTGAATGCATTCACTACTCATAGCCAACACTGGCATTCAATCCATTCTCACCAGAGCACTAACGCTAGCGAGGCTGCCGCGTGCCAAATTGCAAGTTAGCCAACGCTGCTGCTTTTACGCTCGACCACACTCACAAGCATGCTAACAGGCCCAGTGCCATTCAACACTGCAGGATAGCCAACATTGACACTTTATCCATTCGCTTGTGCCTGCCATGTTGACTTTGTAGCAAATTAGCATTGCTGTCAAAAAGGGAAGGTTGCTACTTTTTTTTCATTTAACTAGGCAAGTCAGTTAAGAACAAATTCTTACTTACAATGACAGCCTAGGAACAGTGGGTTAACTTCCTTGTTCAGGGGCAGAACGACAGATTTTTACCTTGTCAGTTCGGGGATTCAATCTAACCACTAGGCTACCTGTTGCCTACTAAGTCAGTTAATGGGGAGTGTGTTACACGTTTAGGAGACGTGGCTACCATTGTGTATTTTTACCCTCCACTACACCACTGGACATGGCTCCAACCAGCTCTCAAAATGCTCAACTCCTCCAGACTCCCACGCTTCTTACCACGACTCATCACGACTCGCATTACGACTCATCAGACAGAAAGCTCATTTAGCCGTTAGCTACTCTGCGTTGGCATAAGCGAGTCTTCAGTTAGCGTCCCTTTGTTACATGAGGAGAGAAGCAGGCATATCTCCTCAACATTGGCACTGGTGTCAATTACACTCCAGGCATTTCACAGCAGATTATGTTCTTAATCATTCATTGTGTGTTAATTCAAATCACTGTCTGCTTGACACGATTTGGCTACTGCGCTAGGCTAAAGTAATTCAAAAAGAAAATGACTGTACACAACGGACAAAAATAAAGGAAGCCAAGTGGGATACAGCTAGACTGGCTTCAATGAGATTGCTGTGAAAAGGATAATGCAATTCCTATATCCCTCTATATGAACGGGTCTCTATACTGTAAAAACGTACATCACTTATGTGCATACAGTACACGCCTTAGAGGGACAATATACATCACTTACTGTTCTCTCCACTCCCCCTCCTCTCCCCTTCCCCAACACACGTGCACACACACACAAACTATAAATAGCTGTTGTACAGAATTACAATGGCCTGCTGTGATCACCTATAGCCCTGAAGGCAAAAGCCATTATCCCTCTTCTCAGTTTCTTCAAAGCCACACACACACACACACACACACACACACACACACACACACACACACACACACACACACACACACACACACCTCTTGCTGATCAAACTCCAGGCCTGGGCTGCTCTGCATCGAAACCAGCCTTTGCTCTTTGCCAAAGTGACAAGGATCTACGCTGTGCTTCCAGACTTAACAATGCATGCATAATCATCCACCTTCTCATTGTCAATTATTTAGCCTTCCAGGGAGAGGTACGCTGGTTAGGAGAGCACTGAGTTAATGCGATATGAGTCGATGTGTTGCAAGGACCGTAGGGCCCATTATAGCTCTGTTCCAGCTGAAGAATCAATACAAGACAGTTGACCTCTGAGATCAAACATGAACCCAGAGACAGGAGAGAGAGAGAGAGAGAGAGAGAGAGAGAGAGAGAGAGAGAGAGAGAGAGAGAGAGAGAGAGAGAGAGAGAGAGAGAGCGAGAAACACTGAAGAAGTTAAGAAGACCAACCCACCATGAACGACTCCATGTTAGTGGCACAGTACAAGAACCAGCCTGGGGAATCAGATAGGCATCTCTCCAGTGGGTTTCTAGGCTCTTAAGTGTTCAGTGCTCTGCAGGTGTGCTGTCAGAAGAACCACTTGTGGCCCCCAACAGCTACTGTATCAGACCTCCAGCTAAATATTTCTCGTCCTCGGGAAACCTTTTCCAATCCCCCCCAAAAACTCTGGCAACATCACGCGGAGAGCGAAGAGCGTCAGACACATCAACATTCCCAAACATCCCTGTGACTGGCGGAAATCCCTTCCAACAAACGGGATTAGGGGCGGAGTAGAGCAGGAGCAGCAAATCCACTTTGCTTTTGCCCTCGACCGGGGCACATCTCCCATGAGTCTCTATAGAGCCAATCCATGTTCTCTCTCTCTGACACGTCCCCTTCGTTCGCTACGGAGTTTACTATGGACTTCCCGCCAGTAATCTCCTCAGAGCATGGTTGCGTCCCAAATTGCATGCACCATATTCCCTTTAAAGTGCACTCCGTGTGACCAGAGCCCATAGGGTCTTGGTCAAAAATAGTGCACTACAGTGAATAGGGTGCCATTTGGGACGCAGACCATAACTCAAGACAGCAAAGCGGACTTGTAGTGTGGCTGTAGATGCCGCTGGAGACAGTCGTATGGAAAAAAGAAAAGAAAAACATGAGATGTCTATGGTCTGGAGCCCACATGACAAACAACTGTAGTAGACAATAGTAGCCTATCGGGACAATGCTTTGTTGAAGCAATCTCTCCATCGAATTCGCTGCTCAATTATACTACCAAAGTACCCTCCGTGCCAAAACAACACAATGCGTTTCATCTCTATACTCTAGAGGGTTTGGGTTCAGAGGTCCCTGTTGTATTTTAGAGATGTAGAGAAATTGATGGATTGGGTCCCGGTCATAGAGGAGTTTGTGAAATGCAATTATGAAGAGCGAGCAGGCAGGAATCCAAGGGACACCTAACCTCCTCACAAGGAGGCAACCACAAACAACATCACATTCATTATAGGTGGTCAATTACTTCCACTTATGGCAGTAAAATAATTGTTTGCAAGCTGTTTTTGGGGGTGGGGCATGTCAGATTCAGAAAGAGGAGTCGTTGGGTCTATTGGTTTATCCGTTCCGGGAAGAAAAGGCTTCTTAACTCAATCAATGTTCTTTAAGCCTTTTGGGAGGGGAGGGGTCACCCGGCTGATGCATCCATCTAACCAACCAGATCCCAATGAATCCTAACCAATACATTGTCTCCTAACCGTACATTGTCTCTTCTTCTGTGGACATAAAGGGATCCGAATGGCTGAAAGGAAGGAAGTCCATAATGATGAAAGTCCATTGGCAAGTGCGGTCAAGGGTGACCCACATTGACCAATAAGGTGTCAAAGGTCACCGCAGGGTTGAAAGACTCACTGGGAGGTGGAAGTGGGGGAGGGTTGAAGCCTGTAAGATGTGCATAGCAACAACTGACAACAACAATGTAACCTTCATACATCCTTTACATGTCATCATATCTAAACAGCAATACAACAGGCGGAAGCTTTCCTTTCCTGTGACATTTTCTCATGCTAATAGCAATAGATTTCTATGATTTGGGCTACCTGTAGTGTGTCTGGAAATTAAAATAAGTTTTTAATGATTTTATAATCATTGAATTATTAAAATGATATAGACTGTGGCTCCACAAGGTGTAAAAGATGATATTTGGGAGATGAATGTTTGTGTGTACGAATCTGGCCTAACCAGACTAGACTGATGAATGCTTCTTCGCAGTACATTCCCAAAAGAGTACGAATAGAAAAAGCAACACTATTTCATGTGAAAACGCACACGTTAGCAGATCAAAGGGATTGTTGAAAGGAGAACATCCCATCCCTAAACTCTATGGGCGAGGCGTTTAGACAAGGATGAAAATATTTGCTTTCTCCCTCGTCTCAAATACATATTCAACTTAGATAAACATTCACACCACTAGCCAGGTATCTAGAATGTTCATAGATGTATCTTCTAGTGATGGATGTTAGCAAACTGGCCTTTAGCAGCTCACTGGCTGGCAGTGGTCCTCTGTCCACTGCATCCTGTGGCTGATTTGGCACGCCACACACACACACACACACACACACACACACACACACACACACACACACACACACACACACACCCTCTTCTCTCGATCAATGGCTGTTATCAGAGGTATAGGGATAGAGAAACACGAGAGCGAGAGGCATGTGCAAAGTGAAGTGTAAAGTGGTACGTCACAAGCTGTGTTGGTTGACCTTTTAAACTTTTTTGGGGTAGTACTTTATTTTACAGTGAAGGTATTACCAGGTATTTACGAACCAATGCTATTAACACAAATGATATTGCCATTTGCCACATAAAACATCCAACTCAAAAGGTCAGTCTACGATCTCACTGGATTATTGAAGACCGAGTCCCACATTACCCATACACTACGTATGAAGGATATGTAGTTAGGACACAGTGAAATCAGAAGTGACACAGTAAAATGTAAATGACAAATGAATAACCTATGAACCACTGATACACACCCTTTGTGGCAGAAAGTACATATTTACACCACAACATTTTATAGTAAATTCCAGGTCAGTACCAGCGGAACAAGTATTGTTACTGTGTGTTTCAATCTGTTTGGTGCAACCACAAGGCTCAGTCTTCTTTCAGCTTCCACCTTCCACTCCATCAAATTCTTAACTCAATTACAGGCACAATAATCGACTCAAATAATTTGAGAAATTGGAAAAGCGTTCTATCATAATAGACAAGCTGTTGACTTTGTTAAGGAAACTCGTTAAGGTCGATAGCAATTACGGTTATTCCATCACTCCTAATTAGTTACGTTTCCAATTGAAAAGAAAACAAATACACAACAAAAAAACACAGAGAAATAACTACGATTGTCAGCATTAGGAGGATGTTTGATTGATGCGGTGAGCTCTTCTCTTACTGGAGGGAGTGAGATAAGACACCCACGGCAACTCAACTCACCCACGGCAACAGCATTCTCCTTTCAGGCAGAGAAACTGACAAGCCATAAAACAACTGGTGATGCTGCAGAACAGTGGTAAATATGGATCCAAATGGGGCGTGGGTTGTGGGTGTGGCCATGGGCATGGCCAACGGTGCGGTCGGTGAATGAAAACTTTACAGGCCATCCAGTTGGCCGTAGTGACAAAATGTAGCTGTTTTACAGCACATTTCCTGCAATTCTACACATTTTGTCATGGCTTATGCTATCTGAGTGACTCAATCATTATGACAAAATCAATGGGGGCCCCATGCCACGACCAAAATATTCCTGAATTAAGCATTTTTAAAATTTTTGATTCTCACTAACTGTCCAGCTTTTATTTAGGTAATTGTTAGTTCTCGAAGATGAAGAATATATAGGTCCACTACATTATCTACAGACTTTAAATCTGATTTAGCGTTTAGGCTGACAATGAAAACGTTTTTCAATCTCAAAAACAATTTAATATATACTTTTCTTACTGTTTGGACATAGGCGGCCAAAAAAAAAACCTCTCCTTTTCTCTCTCTCGCTCTCTCTTTCTCTCTCGCTCGCTCTCTCTCTCCTTTCTCTCTCTCTCTCGCCATCTCCCTCTCCTTTCTCCCTCGCTCTCTCTCTCTCTCCCCTTTTCGCTCTCTCTCTTTCTCGCTCTCTCTTGCTCTCTGTCTTTCTCGCTCTCTCTCTCTGTCCCCTTCTCTCTCTCTCTCTCTTTCTCACTCTCTCTCGCTCTCTCTCTCTCTCTTTCTCACTCTCTCTCGCTCTCTCGCTATCTCTTTCTCGCTATCTCTCTCCCCCCTCTCTCTCTCTATTCAATTCAATAAATAATAAATGCTTTATAGGCATGAATGTGTGGTTGCCACTGTTGCCAAAGCAATGTATTACAAAAATAAATGTTTAGAGCAACAATAATAATATATATCAACAAAAAACAAATGTGGCAAAAAAGTAAATAAACAAACACAATTGAGAAATGTAATCTACAAGGGCTTATCTGTATGACAAGGTGGGAGCTCTTGTCTTACTTATAATATGACCGGCCAGGGTTGATCTGAGCGTAGGGTTGATCTGAGCGTTCAACGGCAGTCATGCACCCAAGCTAACTGGCTAACGTTGGCTAGAGAACACCTGACTCTGACCATTTTACTCACCATTGCAGAGCTGGTTAGGCTGTTTTCATGTTATCCAGAACATTGGTGACTGGATAATTAATTATGCTTTTTTTGCCGACATTTACTGACACCGGCCATATTGAACGGGTGTTGAGCGTTAGTAAATTCATCAGTTATTCTGCGTGACAGTGCTCTGAAATCGGAGGAGAACGCCATTGAATCACACGACTATACCACTTAGCTAAGAATTATGTAAATAACCAAGTCAATAAATGTTGGGTAGTTAGTTAGACAGCAGATAGTTAATATACTGCCTGGCAAGTTCGATGTATTAGTAGCCAACTAACGTTAGGTAACTAGCGTA
The DNA here is from genome assembly GCF_965601325.2 of Salmo salar. NCBI lineage: Eukaryota > Metazoa > Chordata > Actinopteri > Salmoniformes > Salmonidae > Salmo > Salmo salar. The sequence continues at coordinate 32,214,769 of NC_138294.1, read as the reverse complement.
CCGGTACATACTGCTGTAATGCTAAAAGGTTCGTAAGGATAGCGTAGCTAATAAATTGTCAGCCAACATAACGTGTAACGTCACTTAAGGCATTGCTTTATTACATTTTTCAACATTTTCTTAACATAATTAGTTAAAGCAATGAATTTGTATTTGCTCTCGTCGGACTTTGGCTGCATATTTTCCGCCATTAAATACAAAAAAAAAAAATGTATGCATTCACTACTGTAAGTCGCTCTGGATAAGAGCGTCTGCTAAATGACTAAAATGTAAAAAAAAAAAAAATGTAAAATGAAAAGTTATGAAGCCACGCCCATTTGCTGAAGAATTGCATTACGGGCCCTAAAAGCACGGAAATAGTGTCCACTGCATGTATACTTCGTATTTTGGCGAATTTAGTACGTCATCCGGAACTTTTGGCATACTAACTATATCCATACTATTGCCCATGTATATTTGGTAAATCTACTTGTATATTATCTATGATATGGCGCTTTCACCATTGGATCACCAAGATCTGTAAATAAATCTACACGTCAACCTGCCTTGCCTTCTGCTGATGTCACTTACAACTGCTACAAGGTCCCTATTTTACAATTACATCATAAAATGTAGACAAAATAATGAAAAGGGCTGTCTGGTAGCCTCAATAAATACACAAAGATTTGTAGTTGAACAAGTCGTTGCATGTATACTTGTGACTCGACTCCACTTCACTTGCTCTTAGAATGCACGACTTGATTTGAGTCTTGACCCGTTCTACTTGGGAGTCGACTTGAGACTCAGGACCTTGTGACTTGAGACTTGCTCGTGACTCGAATAATAGTGACTGGAAAATATGTTGAATGGGAATCAATTGTTTGGTTTTTATTCAATTACTGTTTAGGAAGTGTGAGCTCATTACTTAGTAACAAAGTGCTCATTGTGACCAATTGTGTCATCGGTCTCCGTCTAACCCCCCAGCGGGGGCCTTTAACTGTTGAATAAGGAAGTGAGAGAATGTTTTATTTGTGAATTCCCCATAGCTCCTCATCATGGTAGTCCTGAATGAATAACTTTACTGATATACATAGGGTGATGTTTCCGTTAGCGGAAAATAAGGAAGTGTGAATAAAAAAAAAAAGTTACACATGTCAATGACTCATGCGTTTGTTGGCCCATAAGAATGCTTCTCCTGCTCACTCTGTCAGTCAGATAAGAGATGCAGACTGTACGTGTGGGTCGAGGCCTGCAGCGATACGCAGCTCTGTGGAGCCTGGGTCTGCTCCTGCAGCAGTTTCACATTGTCATCCTGCTACAGCTCCCAGAAAAAAACAACCAGCTGAGGAAAGAACCCGAAGAAGAGGTGACCACCTACCCAGAGGAAGCGTCGGGTGACAACATCCTCGATGCCTCTGGACGTCCAGATGACTTGGTCCACTGGAATTCTTCAGAGTGTTCAACACAGGGGCTCCACAACTTGACCTTGACTGTGACACTGGTCTTACAGGCGCAGTACAATGACAGCGTGGATAGAATTCTGGAATGGATGCCCAGCTGCAACTCTTCCATTGAGGAGCATCTTCAGCACTTCTGGCAGTCCCAAGCCCTATTCAAACCCCTCTACCCCATCCTCTCAGCCCTGCTGTACTCTGTGTCAGGCTGCCCAGCGCAGGTGGAGCGGCAGCTGGGGGCGGCAGAAGTCGAGCTGGGCTGTGAGATGGCTGAGGAGGCCCTCATGTTCCTTCTGGAGGTGCTGGATGATACTGACACCAAGAAGCCAGATGATACAGATATGTACAACACCAACCAGGGTGGCTGCCACCCCACTGCAGCCGAAGTATTAGATGACCCGAACGAGCAGGATGTCCTGGAGGTTAAAATGGAAATCATCAACAAAAACCTTCTTAACCTGGGTGAGCTCGCCAGCCTAATGGAGCCTTATTTGGAAGCCACAGAAGAGTCTGAGAGAGAGCAGCTGAGGGACATCATCCTGGACCACATAACCTCCATGAAGGAGACACTTACTGAGGAGCAAGAATGGGCCGAATCCAACATGAACTGTATCAGACCTGCCGATATAGACACCAACGCCACTCTCCATCTGTTAAAGGCCATGAACATCTCTCACATTCAACACAGAGGGGCCATCCTTCACCCTCCTCAAATGCCAAATGCCTCTATCACACAAAGGCCTGGCCAGATAGAAATGCTACAACCAAATAAAACTCAGAAACGAAAGAGGCGCAACGCTCCACTCTCCAGCCACAGTCCTTCTAGAGACAACACCACCGAAGAGGAAACTGAGAGGTTAATCTACAGACGGCAGCATCAGCAGATTCCAGCCACACTGTTCAACTCTACATCTCCTCTCTTTTTCTTCAAGATGGTGGGAGGGTGCAAGCTGCTGACCAGTAACGGAAGTGGCTGCTTGCCAGAAGAGTATAGTGACCGACTACTGGAGAAGCAGCTGTGGTTCTGGACTGATGCCACCACCCTACAGAACAAACACACCAATATCTCAATCCCTGTCGAGGTCATTCAGTGCAAATCCAGCAACTGCAATGACAACATTCCCCTTGGGTGTACCTCTGGGGATGGTGGACATTTATGGATTCCAACAAAGGACTGTGTTGTTACTTTTAAATATGCCTTTGTAAACAGTCACAACCTTTCCAATACAAAACCCTTGTGGCAGCTGGTGCCTTTCTCATTGGAAGAGGACCATCTTCAAGATCTTGTTTGCCCATTTTTCTTTAAAACTAACTCCTTCCCCTGCCAGCTGCTGACTGAATCTGAAGGAACTGTGGTTCACGCCACAGCTCTTGACCTGGACTACCCTGAGACCCAGCTGTGGTACTGGAGCCAAGGCCGTCTGATCAACTTTTACTCAGGCCTAGCTCTGGAGGCAGTGCCTGAGGACGCCAATGAGACTTCCTTTTACATCATACCTGCTGCTCCTAAGGACAGAAAGGACAAGCACTACACACACCAGCTTTGGCATACAAACGGAGAGAACATACGGTCCACACAGCGACCGGACCTTAACCTTGACGTTATCCACAATGACCTGTTGAACATCTCAGTGGGTAGGTGGTCTTTTCTTGATGCTCTTAGTACAGACAATCAAATTACTGTCACAGAATGTGTCCAACTGTTTTTTGTTAAGATTGATGCCTTGCCTTGTCAGCTTCTTACTGCACAGGATGCAGAGCTTCACATGCAGTCTTTCAATAGCTCTAGAGTTCTTAACCAGCTCTGGTTTACACAAGGAGGGCGGCTGATAAACATGGCAAGTGGCCTGGCACTGGGTTTTAGAGCAGCAGTGAATACCACATCTGTCAGGGCAGAGCTACTCGCTCTGGATGACTTCCCAGACACCCAGAAATGGGACATGGACACACTAGTGTCCTCAAAGTGGGATCCAGATTGCCTGCTGTGTGTTGAAGGCACTGACCATAGCATTCAGGTTCACTGCAACCATAATATGAACACTCCATTCCGCCGCTGGGAGTGGATTGAGTTTGGTACAGGTTTCACCAGTATGGAGATGATCCAGTGTCAGTACTTCATCAAAAGCAACCACCCTGCCTGTGAGGTTCTCACTGGGTTTCCAGAGACTGGTGCCATTCAGCTCCGACCTGTGACAGAGCAGCTGTTCCACCTTCAAATGTGGCATTGGAAGGGAAACCATCTTATCCACACAGCTAGTGGACTCTACCTCTCAACTCCAGACAATGGCAAGGAGAAGGGAGATTTAACATTAGAACAATTTGACCCATTATTAACACAGGTATGGAAGTGGGATGATCAAAATATCATGTCTGCCCTTAGTAACAACAGCGTAGTAACTTTACAGCGCGAAAATGGAAAAATATCCCTGCAAATCAACAACAGTAATGCATTCCAGGAGTGGGAGTTTGTAGAAAGCAGTAGATCATCAAACAAAGATAACTTCCTGAACTGTCCCATTCAGAATAGCAGTACTTTCTTCATTATAAACACCCTCATGCCATGCCTGCTGCTCACTGGAGCCCCAGATGGAAAGAGCCCTCAGTTTAGGCATTATGACTCAAATGCAGCACAGCTTTGGCAATGGGACTTCGATCACCTGGTCAATGTGGAGTCAGGACTAGCCCTGCACCTATCACACTCTAGAAACCCGGTCATGTTTGAAAAGTTGACTTTTGAAAAAGCCCAGAGATGGTCCTTGAACAAAGGTGTACTGAGATCGACAGCAAACCTTACATATGTTCTGACCCCTGCTGACCTGGCTGACCAGAGCCCTGTACTGTCCTGCTCCCAGTCAGAAGAGCCCCAGTGGGAGGTTGTTGGTGTGGAGAAAGTGTGGGAAGATCCTGAAGACTTTGTTTGCATCTATTTCATCCAGAACCAGCATTCACCCTGTGAAGTTCTAACTAGCTTTTCTGCTAATGAGACGATAAAGGCCCGCCCTGTGGTGGACGAACTAATAGACTCTCAACTGTGGTACTGGAATGGAGGCCGCCTTGTTCACACACAGACCGGACTGAGCCTGGGGCTAGTTGGTGGTTTGGGCCCAGAAGAAGACAGAGCTGTGACTTTGGTAGAAGTGAACATTGCTACAGAAAACAACACATGGGCATATGATGGAGGACACATTACAATTTTGAACAAATCCCTCACAATAAATGCAGATGATGATGGAACTATTAAAGTTTCTGCACCAAAGTTGGATGCTACTCAAGTGTGGAAATTGCTCAGAAAGGAGGAGGCCCTGAAAGACCCCCAACTGTTACACTGTGAGGCCCAGATCCCTCCGACACAGTATTTCATTAAGAACTCTGCCTATCCATGTAAGCTGTTAACAGCTGGAGCCAAAGGCCATAGTCCCCATTTCCAGGGCTTTGACACAGATATTATTCACCTACAGCTCTGGTACAAAGATGGCAGACATCTTGTAAATGTAGGAACCAACCTAGCCATTCAATTACAGCCCGAAGAAAGTAGTTCCTCCTCTGTCATTCTTTGGGATAAGTATGCGTTCTCCTTGCAGCAGAGATGGGAAGACCAAGGGAGCATTTTGAGAAGCATGGAGGGTACAGGCTGTGTCCTGACCATGGACAGTGACCACAAGGCATCCTGTGCCCCACACAGAGGACAAAGCCAGCAGCACTGGACCTTAGTGCAGAACAATGCTGGCCTGGAAGAGATTGTCTGCGTGTACTTCATCAGAAACCAGCACAAGTCCTGTGAGTACCTGACTGGATACTCTGAGGGAAGCCCAGTCCTACTGCGACCTGTCATGGATGAACTCCTGGAGAACCAGCTGTGGCACTGGGATGGGCCACGACTCACCAGCGTGAAGACCGGTCTAGTACTTCACCAAGATGTTAGTGCTGCAGCCAATGTGATCTTGCATAGAACAGACTCAGGGCACAACACCACCCAGTTATGGACCCTCCATAACTCTGAGATCAAACCATTGTCTCGGAACACAGTCAACCTTGATGTTGATACAGGGAATGATGGAAGAATAAAAGTCAATTTAAAAAGCAATGGCTTAACTCAACAATGGGTCTTTTTGGAAATGACAGAGGCACAAGCAAACACAGACATGCTGTTCTGCACATCTCTGCCAAACGACCCTGCTCTGTTCTTCCTAAAGAACCATGCAAGGCCATGTGAGCTGCTGACTGCCTCGGAGGGGGATAAGAGAGTGGGGTTCAGAGGGTTCAATGGAAAAACCCTAGGATTGCAGCTGTGGTTCTGGCATGAAGGCCATCTGATGAACCTAGGAACAGGTCTCGCCCTGCTGCAAGGAGAGCCTGCAGTGCTCTGGCCACTAGCTACCTTTTCCAACAGGCAGCGATGGACGGAGGAGAGAGGCCAAATTCGCTCTCAGAAACAACCTACCTGTGCCTTGGCCATCACAACTGATTTAGGAGAAGCAACAGTGACTTTGAGCTGCTCTGCAACAACACCGTCTATGGAATGGCAAAAAGTATCATTCAACGAGGATATGACTAACTTTGATGATATTGTTTGCTCCTATTTTATTAAGAACAACTTGCAGCCCTGTGACCTGCTGACTGGGTTCAACAACGGAACTCCAGTCAAGGTGAGTCCATTGAATCCCCACCTAAACCAGCTGTGGTACTGGGAGGGACAACACCTTGTTAACAAGCAAACTCACCTGGTCCTCCACACATTAACGGACGATAACACTGTGAGGCTATCAGATAAACGCCAGGAGGGGAGCAGACAAGAGTGGCTGATGAACGACGGAGAGAGACAGTACATCCAGTCAACTGGAACAGAACTAGTGCTTGACTTATCAAGCTCCACTGTGGCCCTGGCCTTTAAAGCAGACCAGCAGAGCCAGCGCTGGTCTCTGGTCCCCTTGGAGTTGGGCCTAGACAACCTCGATCTCCTCAACTGTAAAACAAAGCGCAGCAACGTAGAGCAGTACTTGTTGAAGAGCGAACAGGATCCATGCCACCTACTCACACAAGTGGAAGGTGACCAGCTCTCTCTCCAAGAGTTCAGCATGGACTATGTTGATGGACAACTGTGGTTTAGGGAGAGCAATCACATTCTCAGTTCTCTAAACCATCTGGCTCTTAGTTCCAAAACCAAATTGGTGACTCAGTCTTGCCCTGTGACACTAGAGACAAAGTTCAGCTATGAGCTCTACCAGATGTGGCAGAGGGATGGCCAGCTCCTCCGGTCTTACCTCAGGGACAGAACACTGGTGTTGGTGTCTCAGGGAAAGAAGGTCATATTGCAGACTGCAAATGGACAGAAGGCTGAGAAGTGGACTTGGTTGAATTTACAGGACGTTAAAGAAGACACAAAGCTGGTCACCAGGTGCTCAAGGTGCTACGACAAAGGGGAGGAGAAGGCAGCTGAGATCATTGGATACATCCCCTTCATTTCCCTTTATTACAACCTGGTACGCTCAGCAGTGTATGCAGGGAAAGGGTGTAAAAAGGTAGCTTTGGACAGTCTTCTGGATGTAACCATTGATGTGGCTTTAGATCTAGGCATGGCTCTTGTTACTGTTGCAACGGCTGGCACAGCCACTTCAGTGGCACTTGGAATCAAAACTGGGGTTAAACTTGGTGCTAAAGCAGGTGTCAAGGCCATTAATCAAGCTCTGAAAGCAACTATTAAAGTTGGCGTTCACTCTTTGAAAACAAGCTTTAAGGCAGTGCTCAAACAGGGTATAAAACAAAACACACAACATGTTCTAAAAAACTCTTTAAAATCACTGAAAAACACTATGAAATCGATTAAGCATCTCTCCATAACAACAGCCAAAGGAGTAAAGAAGGTTTCCGTTAAGAGCTACCAGGTAGGACAGAAGGTGATCAACAGGATTAAGATAGTCTCCCAGATGGGACGTAAAGTACCACATAAATCTTTGACAAAGACAAGTTTAAAACAAGCCACTTTCAAATTAGGAAAAAGCATAAAAGCCAAGTCCAAAACTCTCGGCGTGAAACTTAAAGCAATGGGAAATGAGCTGGCGGCTGAGGCAGAGAGGAAAATCAAATTGCTCGATGAGATTGAAGCCAAGAAGGGCAAAACACTCAGACGCTGCAAACGTGAAATAACTCCAAGCTGCAGAATGGCCAAGCGCAAGAAAAACAAGAAAACAAGCAATGCCTTTAATCCTAAACAAAAATTTGAAAATGATGAAAGGTTCTTAAGAGAAAAGTTAAACATCGACAAAAAAGATCTTTATGAGGAAATTTACAATAGATACAAAACAGAAAATAATCTATTTAGTATATTACAAAAAAAATAAAAAATTACAAACACTGATTTTCATAAGGACACTTTTAAAACCATGAAAAGTAGAGATGACATCTATGGGTCTATAAACAAAGAACAACAGCATTCCTACTTAGCCATAAAGACTGATAAACAACTAACTGGAATCAGTTATACTGATCTTGAAAAAGCAGGACATCATCACGATGGCTCACAAATTCACACTGAACTAAAAATAAGTAATAATATACCGTTAAATAATCGAACACCTTTTGATCCAAAAAAGAGTGATGTGTACTGGTACACTAAAAACTCTCCCTGTCTAACTCCATCAGCTGTGGGTGGGAAATCCTGCTTTGAAGTCATTCTTGAAAGATGCAAAAAATGGTTTAAAAATGTTAAAGATAAGAAATGTTATGTGGGATTCGACAAGTACTGGGGTTTTAATGGAGGTAACCTTGGAAAATTTGATAAGAACCTTGATAAAGCAGGACAAGTTGCTTTCGACCAAAGGATAAAAAGAAACATTTTTATGGAAGTTCTCAATGGTGGAAAAAAAGGTGGAGAATTAACAAAGGGATATGAAAAATTTGAAGAGTATTTGAGTTTTATACATTTATCTTGAACGTCAACAGAACGCTGCCTTTTGAACAAGGAAGCAAACTGGAGAATTGGGAAATTAGTGTTTACTCATTTAGCTGTGGGTGGAGTAATCCTGCCTCAAAGTAATTTTCCAAAGGGGCAAAAATATGTTTGAAATTGTAGCCTGTAAGACATGCTATGTGGGATTTTATAACTAGAGGGGTTAAGGTGAAACCTTACAAACAGTTATCAACCAGGCATTTGATGATGATCTGTAAAACAGTTTATGAAAGTTCTGAATGGTGTGAGACTTCATATTAAAATTCTAAATCTTTCAAAGTTGCGAGTTTAATGCACATTTACGTTACACATGAAATCAATATGCATTCGTATTTTTCGAAATACAATGGTAAGACCACTAGTGAGATATGCTTTCCCTTTGAAACTTAAGGTACATTTTACAAAATATATTTTGGTTATGGTTTTGTTTTTGTTTTCTGTTCGCTTTATTTCTTGACCTTTTTTAACAGCGTATTTTGATGCCTTGTTTCATGTTTGTTTAATTTGTTACTACTGTATAACAAATTAATGGTTCAGAGAGGTGTAAAATCAAAGGTTAATGAAAGATATACAGTACCAGTCAAACGTTTGACACACCTACTAATTCTGGGGGTTTTCTGTATTTTTACTATTTCCTACATTGTAGAATAATAATGAAGACATCAAAACTATGAAATAACACATGGAATAATGTAGTATTTTATATTATTTAACGATTACAAGCATACCCATAATATGATGCAGCCACCACTAAGCTTGAAAATATGGAGAGTAGTACTCAGTAATGTATTGGATTGGATTTGCTCCAAACATAGCACTTTGTACTCATGACAAAAAGTTAATTGCTTTGCCAGATGTTTTGCAATATTACTTTTCTCTACTTTTCTCCTATCACAGCAATTAAACTCGGTAAATGTTTTAAAGTCACCATTGGTTTCATTCCTCTTCAGAAACTGAGTTAGGAAGGACACCTGTATCTTTGTAGTGATTGGGTAATACACCATCCAAAGTTAAATGAATAACTTCACCATGCTCAAAGGGATATTCAATGTCAGCTTTTTTATTTGTATTGTTTATCCATCTACCAATAGGTTGTTCCCTTGTTTGCGAGGCATTGGAAAACCTCCCTGGTCTTTGTGGTTGAATCTGTGTTTGAAATTCACTACTCGACTGAGGGACATTACAGATAATTAATTGTATGTGTGGGGTACAGAGAGGAGGTAGTCATTCAAAAATCATGGTAAACACTATTATTGCACACAGAGTGAGTCCATGAAACTGTGACTTGCTAAGCAAATGTTTACTCCTGAACTTATTTACGTTTGCCATAACAAAGGGGTTGAATACTTATTGACTCAAGACATTTCAGCTATTAATGCTGTATACATTTGTAAACATTTAGAAAAACATAATTCCACCTCCATATCTGGCTTCTTTACCTGCGGGATCTGAGACAAATGATTTACAATGATACATATAACACTGATGGAGCCAATGTAGCAATGTTATTAAATAGAAACAACAAAACTCAAACATTTTGCGAGACGTTTTATTGTGACATTTCTAGCTTGTCATTCATGCAGAAATATGATACTGTAGTTGACTACATTCCTGGGCTGTGGCTAAGGCCTCGAGTTCTTCCTAGTCATGTCCTAATTTCTGTACAGCACTTTGAGATATCAGCTGATGTAAGAAGGGCTATATAAATACATTTGATTTGATGTCATGTCTTCAAGATAAATATCTAGGCTTACATACAGATGATAAATACATTATAATTATAACACAGCTTAGAGAGGGCATTAGTCTTCATATACTGGATTTGTTCCCCCTACTCCGACAGGCATTCCAAATGCAAGTTGTGAGCGATATAATATGATTCACATCTTCCTGCAGGTTAGCTTCCAACAGATGATTGGATATCACTTTTCAAACCGTCCTAATGTGACACATTAAGACATATTCAAATAAGGCTTTACACCGTTACAGCTCAAAGGAAGTAAACTGAAAGAGAAATGTACTCTGCTGTAGTTGACTGCACATTCAAAACAACACAGAAAAAGCCTAACGTTGCAAGGGAGTTGATAAAAAAAAACGCTGCTGCCGCAACGCTACTACTACAAGACCGCTGCAAGACTCCTACACTGCTACAAGACCGCTGCAAGACTCCTACACTGCTGCGAGACAACTGCAAGACTCCTACACTGCTGCGAGACTGCTGTAAGACTCCTACACTGCTGCAAGACCGCTGCAAGACTCCTACACTGCTGCAAGACCGCTGCAAGACTCCTACACTGCTGCAAGACCGCTGCAAGACTCCTACACTGCTGCGAGACCAGTGTCAGACTGCTTCGCTGCTACAAGATCACTGCCTGGACCAAAAGACTGGACCAAAAGACTGGACAAAAACCCTACTACAACAGGTACTGTCTCTGCTGCTGCAGCATTTATTCAATAATTTCTCACATTAATTATGATGATACTGTATATCAATGTGATATGAATGATTATTACTAGCACTCTGTATTTTACGGATGGTTTCAATCCATGTGAGTGCCCAGTGCAATCCAGAGCAAGTTCCAATTACTGTAGTATAGTTAAACAGAGAGACTGATACTGCATATCTGACTTGCAACAGTACATAAGCCTACAGTAGTTGTGCTCTGTTGTTTTTTGGACTTGGTTGCTTTCAATATATTCTGTCTAGTGTGGTGGCTGTGGCACTACAAACACTCATGGCACCCTAATCCATATATAGTGCATTACTTTTACCAGAGCCCTATGGGAGTGCACTAAATAGGGAATAGGGTGCCATTTGAGATACACATATGTTTTTATATTGTAGCCCTAACTTTGTTTAGATAGAACTGTGGTTGCTTCCCAAATTGCCCCCTTTTTACTACACAGTGCACTACTATTGAGCGCTATGGGCTCTCGTCAAAAGTAGTGACACTATATAGGGAATAGGAGGCCATTTGGGACAGCCAGTGTTTGTCTTTGTTATGTTGGCCTTCTCAGCCATGAAGGACCTGGTGGTTCTTAGCCTAGCTCTGTCTCTGACTGGAGGAGGCTGTGTCCCAGCTGAGCCAGGTTAGTAGTTACACACACATGCATACACACTCACTCACTCACACACACACACACTAAATCAATGGGCCTACAACACCATAGAGAACCAAGGGCTCTCTATGGTCAGGGCGTGACAGTACCCCCCCAAAGGTGCGGACTCCGGCCGCAAAACCTGAAACCAAATGGGGAGGGTAGGGGGGGTGACTAGTGTCGGTGGCGGCTCCGGTGCGGGTCGCCGCCCCCGCCCAGACCCCGGATCTGGCCAACGCGCCGGGCTGAATGCCGTGCCTGGACTGGGCACCGGCGCAGAGGAAGGCTTCGGCCTTGGAGCGGGACTGGACGCCGTGCCTGGACTGGGCATCGGTGCAGGTTGCACCGGACTGATGACACGCTCCTCAGGTCGAGTGCGTGGAGCCGGCACAGGACGCTCCGGGCTGGAGAGGCGCACTGGAGGCCTAGTGCGTGGAGCCAGTACAGGTGGCACCGGACTGTTGACATGCACTTCAGGGCGAGTGTGGGGAGCTGGCACAGGACGTAACAGACTGGGGAGGCGCACTGGAGGCCTGATGCGTGGAGCCGGCACAGGTGGCACCGGACTGGTGACATGCACTTCAGGGCGAGTGCAGAGAGCTGGCACAGGACGTACCGGACTGGGGAGGCGCACTGGAGGCCTGGTGCGTGGAGCCGGCACAGGTGGCACCGGACTGGTGACATGCACTTCAGGGCGAGTGCAGGGAGCTGGCACAGGACGTACCGGACTGGGGAGGCGCACTGGAGGCCTGTTGCGTGGAGCCGGCACAGGTGGCACTGGACTCGTGACACGCACTTCAGGGCGAGTGCGGGGAGCTGGCACAGGACGTACCGGACTGGGGAGGCGCACCGGAGGCCAGATGCGTGAAACCGGCACAGACTTCACCAGACTGCTGACAGGCTCTTCAGGTCGAATGTTGAGCAGAACACACTTGACCAACATCTTTCTCTCCTAACTTCTCCATCGCCTCCCTGACGGTCTCTGGCTCTTCAGGGCGAGTGCGGGGAGCTGGCACAGATGGCACCGGACTCTTCAGCACGCCTGCGCTGCAGCATACTCCTCGCCAAAGTCATTCTCCGATATCCATCCTCACACTGCTCCATCGACTCCTAGGCGGGCTCTGGCTCTCTCCTTGGCTCGGCCGACCACCCCTCGTGCCCCCCCCCCCCCCCAAAAGAAAAATCTTGGGGTTTCTGTGGCCGCGGTCCCCGGCGTCGTCGCTGTCCTTCCTGAGTCCTCTGCGACCCACCAAGGAAGAGTCTCATGTCCTTCCATGATTTCTTCCCAGATCCAAAACTCCTTTACCTCCGTCACACGCTGCATGGTCCTTGCATGGTGGGACATTCTGTCACGATCGTCGTACAGAGCGGACCAAGGCGCAGCGTGAGTCGAGTTCCACATAATTTTAATTCACAGTGAAAAAAATAAATTAAAATCCAACGAACGTGAAGTACAGTGCGCACATAGGCACTAACTGAAACAATATCCCACAAAGCAGGTGGGAGAAAGGGCTTCCTAAATATGATCCCCAATTAGAGGCAACGATTACCAGCTGCCTCTAATTGGGAACCATACAACTCACCAACATAGAAATAACATGACTAGAAGACCCCCTAGTCACGCCCTGACCTACAACACCATAGAGAACCAAGGGCTCTCTATGGTCAGCGCGTGACAGTGGGTCCCAAAGACCCTCCCCAGTATTGATTAAGGGGACCTTAAGATTCATATGTTTTGCTGCAGGCCTTATAATAAGATACTGTTGCTATGTGTCTAAAAACTCTGCCACTATACGTTGCACAAGCCATCTATATTAGTCTTTGTGGTTAAGCCCTGGTTGTTGCGAGAGTATCCTTGCAGGCTGGGTCTGAGTCAGACCAAAACTAGACAAAGAGAAGTAACCACTGTCTGGTTTTGACATGTTGATATTGTGTGACAGTGGACAATGCTAATAAATTCAGAGAAGCTACTGTCCTAGGTTGCCTTATATGGTAACCTCAGCTTATTGATACACACATACATTGATGTAGGTGATCATACCACTAGGGAGTGATCACATGAATAAAATCAGCTGTGCCATTAGGTGGGGTGCAGAACTTACTTGGAAACATGCGTGCTATGTTCAAAGTGTCAACTTCTGTCTGCAATTGCATTAATAAATGAATGATTGATTTACTTAAAGATATTGTCTGATTGCTGATTTCACCAATAAGCAAATGATTGACAAGGAACAAGGAACCTACCCCAACAAAAACTGTCAAATCCCTGAAGGGTTCTACTTCCTCCTCTCTGCCACAGCAAATTAATTCAGACATATCATTGATCCATTTAATCAACATTTTATTTCAGTGGGCTATCTCTTTGAAAGAACTTCTAAGCCTATTCATAATGTTATTTGGCTGGATGCTGTATTGTGATGGAAGGTAGGTTTGGAAACGTGTGGAGTTAAGTGAGTGAAAAAGGAAAATGGTTGCGAATACCAGAGCCCATGAGTGTCTGTGAGCAGAATGAAATAATTAAATAAAAACAATTCCTCAGCAATCTACACATAAATACCCCATAATGACAAAACAATAACACGATTTTAGATTTTTTTGCAAATGTATTAAAAAGAAAAAACATAAATACCTTATTTAGATAAGTATTCAGACCCTTTGCTAGGAGACTCAACATTTAGCACAGGTCCATCCTGTTTCCAGGGATCATCCTTGAGATGTTTCTACAACTTGATTAGAGTCCACCTGTGGTAAATTGAATTGATTGTACATGATTTGGAAAGGCACAAACCTATCTATATAAGGTCGCACAGTTGACAGTGCATGTCAGAGCAAAAACCAAGCCATGAGATCGAAAGGAGTTGCTCGTAGAGCTCCGACACTTAAATGGAAGAAGTTTGGAACCACCAAGACTCTTCCTAGAGAAGGCCACCCGACCAAACTGAGCAATCTTGGGAGAAAGGCCTTGGTCAGGGAGGTGAGGAGCCACGACAAGCTTTTCAAAGCCCTTCATGAATACAGACGTGAGTGCTATGGGTTGGTAGTCATTTAGGCAGGTTACCTTAGTGTTTTTGGGCACAGGGACTATGGTGGTCTGCTTGAAACATGTTGCTTTACAGACTCAGTCAGGGACAGGTTGAAAATGTCAGTGAAGACACTTGCCAGTTGGTCAGCGCATGCTCGGAGCACACGTCCTGGAAATCCGTCTGGCCCTGCGGCATTGTGGATGTTGACCTGTTTTAAGGTCTTACTCACATCGGCTACGGAGAGCGTGATCACACATTTGTCTGGGACAGCTGATGCTCTCATGCATGTTTCAATGTTACTTGCCTCGAAGTGAGCATAGAAGTAATTTAGCTCGTCTGGTAGGCTCGTGTCACTGGGCAGCTCGCGGCTGTGCTTCCCTTTGTAGTCTGTAATAGTTTGCAAGCCTTGCCACATCCGACAAGCGTCGGAGCCGGTGTAGTACGATTCAATCTTAGTCCTGTATTGACGCTTTGCCTGCTTGATGGTTCGTCGGAGGGCATTGCGGGATTCCTGCTCCTTGAAAGTGGTAGCTCTACCCTTTAGCTCAGTGTGGATATTGCCTGTAATCCATTGCTTCTGGTTGGGTAGGTACGTACAGCCACTGTGGGGACGATGCACTTATTGATGAAGCCAGTGCCTGATGTGGTGTACTCCTCAATGCCATCGGAGGAATTCCGGGAACATATTCCAGTCTGTGCTAGCAAAAAAGTCCTGTAGCTTAGCATCTGCTTCATCTGACCACTTTCTTATTGACCAAGTCACGTTTTTTCCTGCTTTAGTTTTTGTTTGTAAGCAGGAATCAAGAGGATAGAATTATGGTCAAATTTGCCAAATGGAGGGCAAGGGAGAGCTTTGTATGTGTCTCTGTGTGTGGAGTAAAGGTGGTCTAGAGTTTTTTTCCCCTCTGGTTGCACATTTAACATCTGGTAGAAATGAGGTAAAATGGATTTAAGTTTCCCTGCATGAAGTCCCTGGCCACTAGGAGCGCCACCTCTGGATGAGCGTTTTCCTGTTTACTTATGGCCGTATACAGCTCATTGAGTGCGGTCTTAGTGCCAACATCGGTTTGCGGTGGTAAATAGACAGCTACGAAGAATATAGATGAAAACTCTCTTGGTAAATAGTGTGGTCTACAGCTTATTATGAGATACTCTACCTTAGGCGAGCAAAACCTTGAGACTTCCTTAGATTATGTGTACCAGCTGTTGTTTGCAAATATACATAGACTGCCACCCTTTGTCTTACCAGAGGCCGGTATTCTATCCTTCCAAAAAAGCGTAAAACCCACCAGCTGTATGTTATTCATGTCATCGTTCAGCCACGACTCGGTGAAACATAAGATGTTACAGTTTTTTATATCCCGTTGGTAGGATAACTATGCACTATTTACGAAGCATTTATTTATCAAGCATGTTTGCACACATTGTGGGTTGATATGCATCTGATGCATATGCTAATGGTACGCCCGGCAACGTTCTTACATGCTGAAAGGACAGGCGGTTCTAGTGCTAAGTGTGCAGCGCCAATCATTGTTGGCTCAATAACCCACATTTTTTATTTAACATTGTTATTAGGAAATATTCCAAAAATCAGCTCTTTTGCTGCCACTCCCTAGGGGCGGGGATAGTAGTAGATCTTAATAATTATCGCCCCATTTCAAGGCTTCCTTGTCTTGCTAAGATTCTTGAATCCTTTGTAAATTTACAACTTACTCTTTTTATCTGAGAAATGTATGCTGAACAAAAATATAAACTCAACATGCAACAGTCAAATATTTTATTGAGTTACAGTTCATATGAGGAAATCAGTCAATTAAAATACATTCTTTAGGCCTTAATCTATGGATTTCACATGACTGGAAATACAGATAAGCATCTGTTGGTCATACATACCTTAAAAAAAATGGGCATCACAATGGGACTCAGGATCTCGTCACGGTATTTGTGTGCATTCAAATTGCCATCGATAAAATGCAATTGGGTTGGTTGTCCGTAGCTTATGCCTGCCCATACCATAACTCCACCGCCATCATGGGGCACTCTGTTCACAACGTTGACATCAGCAAACCGCTCGACCACACGACGCCATACACATTGTCTGCGGTTGTGAGGCCGGTTGGATGTACTGCCTAATTCTCTAAAACAACATTGGAGGCGGCTTATTGTAGAGAAATAATAATTAAATTCACTGGCAACAGCTCTGTTGGACATTCCTGCAGTCAGCATGACAATTGCACACTCGATCTAAACTTAAGACATCTGTGGCATTGTGTTGTGTGACAAAATTGCCCATTTTAGAGTGGCCTTTTATTGTCCCCAGCACAAGGTGCACCTGTGTAATGATTATGCTGTTTAATCAGCTTCCACACCTGTAAGGTAGATGGATTATCTTGGCAAAGGAGAAATGCTCACCAACTGGGATGTAAATACATTTGTGCATAAAAATTTGAGAGAAATATCTGGGACCTTTTATTTCAGCTCATGAAACATGGGACCAACATTTTACATGTTGCATTTATATTTTTGTTCAGTATGATTATTTATCCTACCCCACCCACAGTAACCTATATACACTCAGGTGGTGACACACATCTCTGCGTGCCTAGCAGATATCTCAGCTTGGATGTCATCCCACCACCTCAACATCAACCTCGACAAGACGGAGCTGCTCTTCCTCCCGGTGAAGGTCTGCCCTCTCAAAGATCATGGTTGACAACTCCACAGTGTCATCCTCCCAGAGTGCAACGAACCTTGGCGTGACCCACATTTCATCTGAAATTGTTCTTTAGAGATTGCAACCCCTCTGTCCCCACAAAGTGTGTTTTGGGCTCCATCTACGTTCATTCCACCTAGGCCTATTGAAATAGTTGTGAATACGTACTACAGACTGGTGTGTAAAGACATATCCAAGCTAGAGGCAATAGGAAATGTCAGGAATAACTGAGCTGACATATGGAAATGTTTTTTAGATGGTCATACTATGGACGATTTAGCTATTTGATTTGGAATTTTATATAAAAAATGTTTTGATAAAATATTGATTTTGGCCTTCACTGCTAAAGCCCATAGAAAAACACTGAATAACACATTCATAAATGGGAAACAGGACAGTTCAAAAATAAATTAAAGAAACAAGGTTTTGAAGTGTCATAAATGTAGGATATACACTGCTCAAAAAAATAAAGGGAACACTAAAATAACACAACCTAGATCTGAATGAATGAAATAATCTTATTAAATACTTTTATCTTTTCATAGTTGAATGTGCTGACAACAAAATCACACAAAAATAATCAATGGACATCCAATTTATCAACCCATGGAGGTCTGGATTTGGAGTCACACTCAAAATTAAAGTGGAAAACCACACTACAGGCTGATCCAACTTTGATGTAATGTCCTTAAAACAAGTCAAAATGAGGCTCAGTAGTGTGTGTGGCCTCCACGTGCCTGTATGACCTCCCTACAATGCCTGGGCATGCTCCTGATGAGGTGGCGGATGGTCTCCTGAGGGATTTCCTCCCAGACCTGGACTAAAGCATCCGCCAACTCCTGGACAGTCTGTGGTGCAACGTGGCATTGGTGGATGGAGCGAGACATGATGTCCCAGATGTGCTCAATTGATTTCAGGTCTGGGGAACGGGCGGGCCAGTCCATAGCATCAATGCCTTCCTCTTGCAGGAACTGCTGACACACTCCAGCCACATGAGGTCTAGCATTGTCTTGCATTAGGAGGAACCCAGGGCCAACCGCACCAGCATATGGTCTCACAAGGGGTCTGAGGATCTCATCTCTGTACCTAATGGCAGTCAGGCTACCTCTGGCGAGCACATGGAGGGCTGTGCGGCCCCCCAAAGAAATGCCACCCCACACCATGACTGACCCACCGCCAAACCGGTCATGCTGGAGGATGTTGCAGGCAGCAGACTGTCACGTCTGTCACATGTGCTCATGTGCAAATGCCAAACGTCCTGCATGATGTTGGGCTGTAAGCACAACCCCCACCTGTGGACGTCGGGCCCTCATACCACCCTCATGGAGTCTGTTTCTGACCATTTGAGCAGACACATGCACATTTGTGGCCTGCTGGAGGTCATTTTGCAGGGCTCTGGCAGTGCTCCTCCTTGCACAAAGGCGGAGGTAGCGGTCCTGCTGCTGGGTTGTTGCCCTCCTACGGCCTCCTCCACGTCTCCTGATGTACTGGCCTGTCTCCTGGTAGCGCCTCCATGCTCTGGACACTACGCTGACAGACACAGCAAACCACCTTGCCACAGCTCGCATTGATATGCCATCCTGGAAGAGCTGCACTACCTGAGCCACTTGTGTGGGTTGTAGACTCCGTCTCATGCTACCACTAGAGTGAAAGCACCGCCAGCATTCAAAAGTGACCAAAACATCAGCCAGGAAGCATAGGAACTGAGAAGTGGTCTGTGGTTACCACCTGCAGAACCACTCCTTTATTGGGGGTGTCTTGCTAATTGCCTATAATTTCCACCTGTTGTCTATACCATTTGCACAACAGCATGTGAAATTTATTGTCAATCAGTGTTGCTTCCTAAGTGGACAGTTTGATTTCACAGAAGTGTGATTGACTTGAAGTTACATTGTGTTGTTTAAGTGTTCCCTTTATTTTTTTTAGCAGTATATTTTATGTAGGAAATACATATATATTTTTTACACATATTTAACCCTTTTTTGGGTAGCCACAAAATTACCATCATTAGTTTTTTAAAACCGGTACTGGTTACCTATAGACAAGACATAGAGCAAAATGGAGAACACCATCATGTTCGTGGGAATCTCCCCTTTCCATAGTCCTATTAGTTTGTAGCCCAAACGGTGTGGACGCTACCAAACAGAAGTTGGCACATCAGTGGTACAGAATTCAGACGAGTCTCCTGACACTTGTGGGGTCGTAAAGCAAAACAGAGAACCATCGTGTTCGTGAAAGTCTCCTCTTTCCATAGAGTGGTCATAATTGTCAAACCGTTGGGACGCTACAGACGTGTTCGGGAGAAGACCAATTTTCTGAATGTCTCATGGTCTGACAAACACGCTCTAGCTCTGCCATCTTTCACCGCAGATACGGAAGTGCGACACTGGCGGATATGGTGGATTGAGACGCATCCAATGCAAAAAAAACAGATATCTTAAACTGATGGATTTTGATGGGGATTGTTTTGTTATGTAACTTAGATTGATGCACACATTGACTCTAGGAGGTTAAACTTCTTCCTGCTAATAAAAACGACTCCACGCAACATTATTGTCCAAATAATAGTTACGCACCTCAGATTTTTTTTTCTCCCCAGTACTTGGCTTTTGACTTTTTTGAAGTATTTGAAATAGCTTAATCCAGTGGTTCCCAAACTTTTATAGTCCCGTACCCCTTCAAACTTTCAACCTCCAGCTTCGTACCACTCTAGCACCAGGGTCAGCGCACTCTCAAATGTTGTTTTTTAACATCATTGTAAGCCTGCCACACACACACACTATATGATACAAGTATTAAACATAAGAATGAGTGTGAGTTTGTCACAACCCGGCTCGTGGGTAGTGACAATGAGCTTTTATAGGACCAGGGCACAAATAATAATATTATAATAATCAATCATTTTGCTCTTTACTTAGCCACCTTACATATAAAACCTTATTTGTTCATCAAAAATTGAGAATAACTCACCACAGGTTAACGTGCCTGTATTTAGTTTTCATGCTAGTGAGGACCGAGAATCACATACAGTTGATGTCAGAAGTTTACATACAAGTTTACATAGGTTGAGTCATTAAAACTCGATTTTCAACCACTCCACAAAATTCTTGTTAACAAACTACAGCTTTGGCAAGTCGGTTAGGACATCTACTTTGTGCATGGCACAAGTCATTTTTCCAACAATTGTTTGCAGACAGATTATTTTACTTATAATTCACTGTATCACAATTCCAGTGGGTCAGACATTTACATACACTAAGTTGACTGTGCCTTTAAACAGCTTGGAAAATTCCAGAAAATTATGGCTTTAGAAGCTTCTGATAGGCTAATTGACATCGTTTGAGTCAATTGGAGGTGTACCTGTGGATGTATTTCAAGCCCTACCTTCAAACTTTGTGCCACTTGGCTTGACATCATGGGAAAATCAAAAGAAATCCGCCAAGACCTCAGAAAAAAAATTGTAGACCTCCACAAGTCTGGTTCATCCTTGGGAGCAATTTCCAAATGCCTGAAGGTACCACGTTCATTACAAACAATAGTACGCAATTATAAACGCCATGGGACCACGCAGCCGTTATAGAGCTCAGTTAGGAGACGCGTTCTGTCTCCTAGAGATTAACGTACTTTGGTGCGAAAAGTGCAAATCAATCCCAGAACAACAGCAAAGGACCTTGTGAAGATGCTGGAGGAAACAGGTACAAAAGTATCTATATCCACAGTAAAACAAGTCCTATATTGACATAACCTGAAAGGCCGCTCAGCAAGGAACAAGCCACTGCTCCAAAACCGCCATAAAAAAGCCAGACTACGGTTTGCAACTGCACATGGGAACAAAGATCGTACTTTTTGGAGAAATGTCCTCTGGTCTGATGAAACAAAAATAGAACCGTTTGGCCATAATGACCATCGTTATGTGTGGGTGCTTTGCTGCAGGAGGGACTGGTGCACTTCACAAAATAGATGGCATCATGAGGTAGGACAATTATGTGGATATATTGAAGCAACATCTCAAGACATCAGTCAGGAAGTTAAAGCTTGGTCGCAAATGGGTCTTCCAAATGGACAATGACCCCAAGCATACTTCCAAAGTTGTGGCAAAATGGCTTAACGACAACAAAGTCAAGGTATTGGAGTGGCCATCACAAGCCCTGACCTCAATCCCATAGAAAATTTGTGGGCAGAACTTAAAAAGTGTGTGTGAGCAAGGAGGCCTTACAAACCTGACTCAGTTACACCAGCTCTGTCAGGAGGAATGGGCCAAAATACCCCCAACTTATTGTGGGAAGCTTGTGGAAGGCTACCCGAAACGTTTGACCCAAGTTAAATAATTTAAAGGCCATGCTACCAAATACTAATTGAGTGTATGTAAACTTCTGACCCACTGGGAATGTGAGGAAAGAAATAAAAGCTGAAATAAATCCTTCTCCCTACTATTATTCTGACATTTCACATTCTTAAAATAAAGTGGTGATCCTAACTGACCTAAGACAGAACATTTTTACTAGGATTAAATGTCAAGAATTGTGAAAAACTGAGTTTAAATGTATTTGGCTAAGGTGTATGTAAACTTCCGACAACTGTAGGTCCATTAAATTATCTACATACTTTATATCTGATTTTAGTGTTTAAGCTTACAATGAAAATGTTTTTCCATCCCAAAAATGATTTAAAATATACTTTTTTTTTACTGTTTGGACATAGGCGGCCCGAAAAAAACCCTTAGGCTGCACTACAGAACGAAGAAATTCTGCTTGGAAAAAAAACGATCTCTCTCTCTCCTCTCTCTCTCTCTCTCTCTCTCTCTCTCTCTCTCTCTCTCTCTCTCTCTCTCTCTCTCTCTCTCTCTCTCTCTCTCTCCAATTCAACTTAAAAAATAAATGCTTTTTTTTTGGTACGAATGGGTGGTTGCCACTGTTGTCAAAGCAATGTATTACATAAATAAATATGTTTAGAGCAACAATAATAATATATATCAACAAAAAACAAATGTGGCAAAAAAGTAAATAAACAGACACAATTGAGAAATGTAATCTACAAGGGCTCATCTGTATGACAATGCGGTAGCTCTTGTCTCTCTTATAATATGACCGGCCAGGACATCATCTGCAGAAATAGCTATTGTCTCTTTGTTTTCTCCCAACAAAATGCAGATTTTCTCCTCAATAGGCAGTTCAAGAAATCCTGCAAATTCTTTCTTTACATTTCAGAAGATAAATACCTCTGAATCATATTTTTCGCAGTGGAGTAAGAAGTGCTGCTCATTCTCTATTCACCAGACCCACAGTTCTTACATAAGCTGTGTTCGAATACCCATACTAACATACTGTATACTACATACTTAATGAGTATATACTACAAACTATAAGTTAATTTTAGTATTCTGGAAACTAACGGTATCCTTTCCGTTGAGCGTACAAGAGCTTAGCCTGTCTACCATAAATTGATGCTCTTGCTAGCTTGTTAGTTTAACAAATGACTAGCTAAACATTTTACGATTTCAGGTGTGTTCGTAAATTCAACCTGGAGTGCCAGTGTGCGCTCTGAGCGTTCCTAAATCCAGAGCGTTGTCAGATTGTCCATCCGTAAATTCAGAGCGTTTCGCTCTTGAAGCGTTCAGAGTGCACACTGGACCCTCTGACCAAGGAGTAGGGTTGATCTGAGTGTTCAAAGGCAGTCAAACACCCAAGCTAACTGGCTAACGTTGGCTAGAGAACACCTCACTCTGACCATTTTACTCACCATTGCAGAGCTGGTTAGGCTGTTTTCATTTTATCCAGAGTGTTGGTGACTGTAACTGTGCTGCTGGCAACAATTTAATTACTCTTTTTTTTGCCGACATTTACTGACACCGGCCATATTCAACGGGTGTTGAGCGTTAGTAAATTCATCAGTTATTCTAGTGACAGTGCTCTGAAATCGGAGTAGAACGCCATTGAATCCACTTAGCTAAAAATTATGTAAATAATCAAGTCAATAAATGTTAGGTAGTTAGTAAGGTAGCAGATAGTTAATATACTGCCTGGCAAGTTCAATGTATTAGTAGCCAACTAATGTTAGCTGGCTAGCTGTAATGAACACAAAGGAAGACAGAGAGCTGGTTTCAAGCGCAGGGCGCAGCAGGTGTTTATTAGTAAAGGACCACAGGAGGAAGCAGGTAGCTGGGTCCAGGGGCAGGCAGAAGGTCATACACAGGGACTCCAAAAAGGCAACAGTACAGGCAGGGAAAAGGCTAGTAACGTCATCCGGGAGATCAGGCAATAGGTTGATAACAGGAAATAAAGGGGCAGGCAAAAACACAGGAGGAGTAAATTACAGGGAAAACCCAGAGCTCCAAAAAGAAGTGTGTCACAAGACAAACAATACCTCACAATGAAGGGGTGCAAAGAACTGAAGTAAATAGTTTGTGAACAGGTGATCAGAATTCAGGTGATTGGGATCTGGAGAGTGAGCTGCATTCAGGGTTATCTTGGTGTTTGAGAGTGTGAGCTGGAAAGTGGGCTGCGTTCAGGGGATCTACGTGTTTGAGAGTGTGAGTTGGAAGCAGACGTTACACAAGCTAACATAGCGGTATATACTCCTGTAATGCTATGCGGTTCGTAAGGATAGTTTAGCTAACAAACTGTCAGCCAACACAGCCAGCATGTTGTTTCGTTCCGGAGCCAAGTGTTTATGTTTCTGAATAACAATGAGCAACAGCTAAATGTGCATTTTAAAGTGAGGTATGGGGAGGGGCTCTACGCAGGGTTTGCCAGCACAGATAGTCTATGGTGTTTTGAGTGTGGGGATTTGGGGCATAAAAGTTTTGCTTGCCCACATAAAGGCCGTAGACAAGGTGAGGGCTCAACGCCAGTGGGGGAAATCAAGGTCAACGTGTAGGGGGCAATGAGATGCCAGCAGAAGCAGAGGCTGGGCCTAGTCATGCCAGGGATGGTGGTGTAGATGAGGCTGGGCCTAGTCATGCCAGAGATGGTGGTGTAGATGAGGCTGGGCCTAGTCAGGCCAGAGATGGTGGTGTAGATGAGGCTGGGCCTAGTCATGCCAGAGATGGTGGTGTAGATGAGGCTGGGCCTAGTCAGGCCAGAGATGGTGGTGTATATGAGGCTGGGCCTAGTCATGCCAGAGATGGTGGTGTAGATGAGGCTGGGCCTAGTCAGGCTATAGGGCAGAAATGTGTGATCCAATGTGTGCTCAGGTCTTGTTTGCAGGACTCCCTAAGCTCTCTCTGTCACAGAGGGATGAAATGGACATTCCTCTGTTGTCCCATGAGCCCTCTACAACCTCTGTGTTAAGGTTAGGAACATTAGGAGCCTAACGGGAGTGAAGGCACATCAGTGGCAGAGGGTATGTGGGGCGGAGAGTATGGTGGGTTTTAGATGGAGGCGGCTCTACAAACCCCCAGTACTAAAGAGGTCAGGGGACCTCCAGTGGAGGGTTCTTCATAGAGCCCTGGCCACTAACAGCTGGTTGGCACGGGTTGAACTGGGAATCAGGCAGGGGTGTCCTTTCTGTGTTATGAAAGAAACTGTGATTCATGTGTTTTCTGTGTGCGCCAGGTTAATGCCATTAAAGTCTCTGTTGGAATGTCTGTGTGAGAGGTTTGGGGTGGTTTTTACTCTTGGGATGTTTATAATGGGGTACAGGTATTCGAATAAGGAGAAGGCCAAATGTGTTTTGTTGAATTTTCTGTTTGCTCAGGCGAAGTCGGCTATTTGGCTAAGAAGGAGGAACAGGGTCAAAGGTGGGGGATAACAGACCCTTTACTATTATTTAATGGGATGGTCTCTGCGCGCCTTAGGCTTGAATTTGAGTTCTATAGAATGATAAAAAGTGTGGAGATGTTTCAGGAGACATGGTGTGTCGGGGGGGCTGTCTGTATAGCTGGGGAAGATGTTTTGGATATACGGTTGTAGAAGTGGTGAGGTTTTTTGGTTATTGTGATGTTGTTTTGTATCGTGTGGTGGAGGGAAAGGTGAGTATGGTACATGTATGCAGTACAGGATATATTTTGGTGTTTTATTTTTAAGGGGGGTGGTGAGGTTTTAATTAAATGAGAATCTTTCATTAAAGAAAGATTCTCTCTCTCTCTCTCTCTCTCTCTCTCTCTCTCTCTCTCTCTCTCTCTCTCTCTCTCTCTCTCTCTCTCTCTCTCTCTCTCTCTCTCTCTCTCTCTCTCTCTCTCTCTCTCTCTCTCTCTCTCTCTCTCTCTCTCTCTCTCTCTCTCTCTCTCTCTCTCTCTCTCTCTCTCTCTCTCTCTCTCTCTCTCTCTCTCTCTCTCTCTCTCTCTCTCTCTCTCTCTCTCTCTCTCTCTCACAAGTGTAGAAAGAGGACAATCCAATCAGTTGTTGTTTCTGCTGTTTTCATTTGCATTCAACCACTTTGATAGAAAACACAGTAGTTGTGTTTTAAATATGTTCGCAAATGTTTATCACGCACAATACCGTAACAGCTAGCGTATTCTTCTCATGGTCCACTGGCTTTCCTTGCAAAAATCTATAAAACTCATCTTTGAGAGGAATATTTTAGTTCTCTAAACAACAGTATTACAGACCATAGAAATATAAATTACTAGAATGGGGATCCACATTCAGAGTTTCTATCCCATTAACTCATTATGTTACAGACCATCTCTTAGCTGTAGGCTGGTGGAGTGTATCGTGAGTCGGTAGTCAATATGGGTGTACATTTAGCTTTATTACCAATGTGTGTGCGCATGAATGGGTCTATGAGTGAGTGTCATAGTGTATGTGTGTAGTAAGTGTGTATTCTGCAGTTGTGAAAGGAGAGAACGGCTGGAATGGAGTGCATGGTATCAAACACATGGAAACCATTTGTTTGATATATTTACCACGGTTTCATTTATTCCATTCTAGCCTTTACGATGTGAGCCCGTCCTCAGATTTAAAGTACAACCAGCCACGACTGGTTTGGGTTCATGTGTTTATGCCATGCCAGAAAGGAAAGGGACTCTTCAGCCATGTACATTTCTACGGGTTCAGCTCATGTGGCTCTGAAGTAAAGTACCACTGACTACAGCAGAGGCAGCGGCCGCTCACTATGCCTCTGAGGGAGACTGAATTAAGCCTGAATGGGCCAAGTCATTCATGTGTAAAGTACAGCACAGCAGTCCCTCCTCTAGCCTCCGCTGGGGCCCGGGGACAAAGACCCACCTTCCCCAAAGAGCCACAATGGTCACGACTACAGCTTAGCTAATACAGCCAAGGACCGCTAACACGGAAAGAATTTCAACCTCCGCATGTCGGATTTTCGGGCAACTCAAAGGGGATTTCTATGGGGAGTTTTGGTACAACTGGTGACCGGGGAAAGCAGCTTGGCAGGCTGTGGATGGGGAGTGAGAGTCTTCTAGCTGACTAGGGATCTATGTGACTGAATCTGCATTCGCTGCACTTCTACTGCTACAAGAACCGTCTCAGCACCCTGTATCAGTGTCCCTCTGTGTTTCACACACATTAACACACACACAGAGAGTGCGAGAGCATAAGGGGGAAAGAATGGGACATTAACAGATGGTCCAGTGCGCTTTTAATTACTGTCCCCGATGGCCAAAGTGCTAACGCTGTGGTTCCCCCAGATTAGAGCGATGCAAGAGAGAACACCAAGCTGTAATAGAGTACGATTACTTTGTCTTATTCTACGTTTTTTATTACCTCTTTCTGCACAATTAGCATGTTGAAAACTGCAGGTGTAGACTTTGACTCGTGCTACTGCAGAGGTACAGTATGTTGATGACTATTCATACCGCAGGGCCGAATTCCAAAGCCTTGAAAAAGTTGCTGTAGATTGTCGCGGTAACTTTCTTGGGTAGAGTAGGTTATAATATAGCAATCCGTTGGATTTTCTATTGATGCAGTGAAACTAAAACTAAACTAAACAACTTCATACTCACCATAAATCATTGACAGGGACAGCAGCTCCCCAAGGATAGAATGCTACCTTCAAAAGGGCCCGATGATGTGACATACTGACTCCAGTGTCCGGTTTATTTAGAGTCGCACACACGCGGACACAGACATACAGACACACACACCACTGCTGTGTCTCCTGTGCTGGGGGCCAGGTAGCAGACACTGTCATTGTCATGCCCGGGCAGTCATGTCCTTGTCTGTCTGTCTGGGTCCTGGCTCGGGTTTATGATGTGTGAAGGCAAACAGGCAGGCCCGAACACTTCCGTGTGTGACTGTGATAGTGGCTAGCACACACAATCACACACGCACACGCATGTACTATCCCTTCCAGTCATACTGGTGACAGGACGGGATAGAGCTTGAGGGGTGTCAAATGCCTCGGCGGCGTCCTGTGTACTTAAGAGGTGTTACCGGGACTCTTCATTTGGCACACTTGTCCACTCCACTCATTCGGGGGGGGGCGGTGATATATGACTGGGCATTTGTGTCGGCTCTATTCACTATTCATGTACGGTGACTGGCTAAAAGGAGCTCCCTGACAGTGGACTCTCTGCTCTGTCTTCCAACCCACAGCTTTAGCACAGCCTTGCAGGCTAGAGCCTGGTAACATGTATTTGGAAGCCAAATCAGCCACTGTGTGGAGCTGGGTAATCTAGCCAGTATAAGACATCCAAGGATTCCAAATGGACTGGATAGGTGCTGACAATTGGGGCTATTTATTCATTTCGGCCTATTTAATTGAACCTTTATTTTACCAGGCAGGTCAAATTCTTATTTACGATGACCGCCTGTCCTGGCTATCTATATGCCTGAGCCTCTCTGCCCACCCTTCACCCTTCTCCCTTCTCTACTGTACTGACCTGCTCTAAAGGGTCATGGAGTCTCTCCAGCATTCAGAGGTTGGAGTGACCGACAGGTCCTGGCCTTGTCTCTGCCAATCAGTCAAGTCCTCTCAAGGCAGACGAGGTCCACTCAGGCTGCTGACCGCTTTGAGCGCAGGAGCCCAGCGGCAGAAGGACAGAGATGGCCGGGTTTAACGGTGATCTATTACTATTACATGATAATTATCACATGGTTTAGAGACCTAAGGGAATATGACTATCGATGATTATTACAATGAAGATAAATATGATTGTATAAAGATGACATTATTAGAGTGCTGGCTCAGCCTGTACTCTGTAGGCTACTTCTGGTTCATATTCAGGCTCATATTCCCTCTATTGTCGACTCGTTGCATGGAGAGGTTAAGATGCCTGTGTTTTCCTCTCTCTTCTCTGCAGTCTTCCTCTTTATTTCCCTTCGGTCTTTGTCTGCAGTCCAAATGTTTAAACACTTCCATGGCAGCTGAGTTGACTTTCCCGTCGGACAGACTCATCGTAAGCTAGCCCGTAGGAGTGTCAGTGTTGGGGTACAACCCAAATGGAACCCTATTCCCCATTTAGCTCACTTCTTTTGATCAGAACCCTATGGTATTCCCTATGGGCCCTGGTCAAAGGTAGTGCACTACATAGGGAATAGGGTTCCATTTGGGACTGACACACTGTACTACTCCATCAGCAGCAGGCAGCAGTGCTAGCTAGCTAACAGGGAAGGCTGCTGTATAATAAATGGGCCTGCTATCTCCTGCACTGTGGTGGTATAGCTAGCAGGCTCTCTGGGAGCCTCCGGAGGCAAGGCTTTTATTCCCCGGCTGAGAGCAACACTGAATCATCCAAATTGACAGGGGGAAAAAAATCTAGCGTGTCCCCGCTCATATCCGAAAGCTCTTCTCCCCGCACTTTCACAGGGACTACCGTGGGCAAGATAAAGGAGCTTGCCTATTTTGCTTCTTCCTCCGAACTCGGTTGTAAAGGCAACCCATGCCTCTGTTTGCGAGGCCGAGAGAGACATTGAGAGAGTGTATCTTATCTTGGTTATTGGCCTATTACTAACATTCCTGCAGTATAGATAAACAGAACAGCAGCTAATGCTGTATTCACGCTGTATTAATCACCTAGGTCGGTTCTCAAATGGCACCCTGTTCCCCCATAGGGCTTTGGTCAAAAGGAGCGCACTATATAGGGAATAGGGTGTCATTTGGGACTGAGCCATAGGCTAGCACACACAATGACCAGGGATGGCCATGTCTCTATTCACAATACAGCTACAAATGAACCAAATGGATGATCTAATGGAGACAAAGCTAATTGATATTAGTAACATACAGTGCCTTCAGGAAGTATTCACACCCCTTTACGTTTTCCACATTTTGTGTTACAGCCTGAATTTTAAATTGATTCAATTTAGATTTTTTTGTCACTGACCTACACACAATACCCCATAATGTTAAAGTGGAATCACGTTTTTAGAAATGTTTACAAATCAATTTAAAATGAACAGCTGAAATGTCTTGACTCAATAAGTATTCAACCTCTTTGTTATGGCACTCCTAAATAAATTCAGGAGTAAAAATGTGCTTAACGAGTCACATAATACGTTTCATGGACTCACTCTGTGTGCAATAATTGTGTTTAACATGATTTTGTAATGACTACCTCATCTCTGTACCCAACACATACAATTATCTGTAAGGTACCGCAGTGAACTTAAAACACAGATTCAACCACAAAGACCAGGAAGGTTTTCAAATGCCTCACAAAGAAGGGCTCCTATTGGTAGATGGGTAAAAAAAAGCAGACATTGAATATCCCTTTGAGGATGGTGATGTTATTAATTACACTTTGGATGGTGCATCAATACACCCAGTCACTGCAAAGATACAGGTGTCCTTTCTAACTCAGTTGCCGGAGAGGAAAGAAACCGCTCAGGGATTTCACCATGAGGCCAATGATGACTTTACAGTTTAATGTTACAGTTACAGTTTAATGGCTGTGATAGGAGAAAACGGAGGATGGATCAACAACACCATAGTTACTCTACAATACAAACCTAAATGACACCACATATCACTGAGTACCACTCTTCATATTCAAGTATGGTGGTGGCTGCATCATGTTATGGGTGTGCTGTCATAGGCAAGGACTAGGGAGTTTGTTTTTTATTTGTTGATAAAAATAAATGGAATAGAGCTAAGACAAGGCAAACCCCTAGAGGAAAACCTGGTTCCGTCTGCTTTCCAACAGCCACTGGGAGATTAATCAACCTTTCAGCAGGACAATAACATAAAACAGCCAAAGGCCATATATACACTGGAGTTGCTAACCAAGATGACGTTGAATGTTCCTAAGTGGCCTAGTTTTGACTTAAATCAGCTTCAAAATCTATGGAAAGACTTGAATTTTCAATAAATTTCGAACCATTTCTGAAAACATGTTTTCACATTGTCATTACGGGTATTGTGTGTAGATGGGTGGGAAAAAAACATATTTAATCAATTTTGAATTCAGGCTGTAACACAACAAAATGTGGGTTAGGGTTTAGGGGTTAAGGGTTAGGTTTTTGTTTGTTAAGGAATCCACAAGGTCGATCTGATGCCTTCAAACTAATGCAGACACTGGGGTGGTTGGGTTGCACTCCACTTGCCGAATGGGGGAGTCGAGGGGTCCGGGCACAGGTTAGGGTATGTAGGTCAAGGGGTATGTCAAAGGCACTGTAAGTTGGAGGAGAATGCCATAAAGTAGGCTAGCTAGCACATCTAGACCTATTAGGTTATGTCAAAAAAGACTTCCCTTTTTCCATTCGCTAGTTCTCTGTCCCAAATGGCACCCTATTTCCTAGTGCACTACTGTGGGTCCTGGTCAAAATAGTGCACTATAGGGAATAGGGTGCAATTTGGGATATATACCACGGTCACTACCAATCGTTCTTAGGAACAGAGTGGCCCAGTACTGACCTGTGTGATGATTGGGAAAAGTTGAAGCTCAGAATGAAATAGAACACGATTATGTTGCATCTCTATGATCTGAAGGTCCACCAGGGGCTAATTAGTTTAAACTTATACAGTACTGACTCTTTCTTAATACAAGTCCTCTCTTCCACCTTCTCTCTCCCTCTCTTCTGTCTCTCCCTCTCTTTCCCATCCCTCTCACCCTTTCCCCCTCTCCCTCCCTCCCTCTCCCTCTCCGTATCTCCCTCTCTCCTCTCTGTCTACCCTTCTTTCCCTCCCTCCCTCCCTCCCTTGTCCTTTTACATGGAGAGCGTGTACTAACTGAGATTATTATCATTTACAGTCAGAGATGCCTGACGCTTGCCTGCCCAACAACAAAGACTTGCGGGGGAACTCACACTACACACACAAACTCATACACACTCACACACAATCTCGCCAAATCAATGGGCATCATGTCGGAGGATTCACACGTTCCACCATGATCACAGACTATAGAAAATAACGAGCCTGGCTCAATTAACACAGAGGGAGATCAGTATTACCGTATGTTCAAGTTGCTCTCATTGAAGCCACAATCTGGAATCTGGGAATCGTGTAAACTTGTTCTAAACTATCATGTTGATGTCAGGGACTGTCTGTCCTTGCATCTACACTGTAAAACAAATCTAGTTGTTTGAACTAATTATTATTAAGTAACTGGTTCCACAGCCTTTTTTTTTTTTTACTCAGCTTTTCGGTCCAAGTGTTACCTGAACAAAAACAATTAGTTGGCCCAAAACTTAGCTCCAACTTGAGAAAATGCAGGTAAAAATGCAGTCAACATAAAATTATGTGTTTGCTTAAATTGTCTCATATGTTCATTCAACTAGAAATTATTTTTCGGGCATCTTAACCTCTTGGGGCTAGGTGGGACGCTAGCGTGCCACCCGTGGTGCACTCCATCAACAGCAGGTGCATTTCAAGAGCGGCAAATTTGAATCCAAATAAATGTCAAAATTCAAATTTTTCAAAAATACAACTATGTTACACCATTTGAAAGATAAACATCTCCTTAATCTAACCACGTTTTACGATTTCAAAAAGGTTTTACGGCGAAAGCATAAATTTAGAGTATGTTAGGACAGTACATTTACAAGAGTTGTGTGTAATGTTTTGTCAAGTCAAAGACAGGGTCACCAAAACCATAAAACCAGCTAAAATGATGCACTAACCTTTTACAATCTCCATCAGATGACACTCCTAGGACATTATGTTAGACAATGCATGCATTTTTAGTTCTATCAAGTTGATATTTATATACAAAAACAGCGTTTTACTATGGCATTGATGTTGAGGAAATCGTTTCCCTCCAATAACCGGCAGTCAAGTCAGCGTCACAAATTAAATAATTAAAATTAGAAAACATTGGTAAAATATTATATTGTCATTTAAAGAATTATAGATTTACATCTTTTGAACGCAATCAACTTGCCAGATTTAAAAATAACCTTACTGGGAAATCACACTTTGCAATAATCTGAGCACTGTGCCCAGAAAAATACGCGTTGCGATACAGACTAGACGTCATGTTGGGGAGATCTAAAATCGAAAATACTATGTAAATAATCCATTACCTTTGATTCTCTTCATCAGATGTCACTTCCAGGTATCACAGGTCCATAACGAATGTAGTTTTGTTCAAAAAAGCTCATCATTTATGTCCAAAAATCTCCGTCTCGTTAGCACATGATGTAAGCCAGCCGGACTTCTCGTCATGAACGAGGGGAAAAAATATATTTCCGTTCGTTCAAACATGTCAAACGTTGTATAGCATAAATCATTAGGGCCTTTTTTAACCAGAACATGAATAATATTCAAGGTGGACAAATGCATAGTCTTTTATAACGTATTGGAACGAGGGTACCCAACATGAAGTAGCGCGCCAGGTGTCTAATGGGACATCACCGTTCCATGGCTCTTGTTCGGTCAGATCTCCCTCCAGAAGACTCAAAACACTTTGTAAAGGCTGGTGACATCTAGTGGAAGCAATAGGAAGTGCCAAAATATTCCTAAACCCCTGTGTTTTTCAATGGGATAGGTTTAAAGTCAATACAACACATCAGGTATCCACTTCCTGTCAGAAAATGTCTCAGGGTTTTGCCTGCCAAATGAGTTCTGTTATACTCACAGACACCATTCAAACAGTTTTGGAAACTTTAGAGTGTTTTCTATCCATATATAATAAGTATATGCATATTCTAGTTACTGGGTAGGATTAGTAACCAGATTAAATCGGGTACATTTTTTTTATCCAGACGTGCAAATGCTGCCCCCTAGACCCAACAGGTTAACTAAAAAAAGTCTGTGGAACTAGTTACATACACACAGTGCTTTAACATACAATGTTTTCAACTTACATAGTTGACACCCAT
Organism: Salmo salar; assembly: GCF_965601325.2. Lineage (NCBI taxonomy): Eukaryota > Metazoa > Chordata > Actinopteri > Salmoniformes > Salmonidae > Salmo > Salmo salar. Next base: position 32,181,392 of record NC_138294.1, on the reverse strand, counting down.
ACATGATAGGCTAGATTAAGCAGCCACCCAGGCCCTACACCCAAACAAGGGCACTGCGTTCATCCACCTCTGGCCTGCTGGCCCCCCTACCTCTGAGGAAGCACAGTTCCCGCTCAGCCCAGTCAAAACTGTTCGCTGCTCTGGCACCCCAATGGTGGAACAAGCTCCCTCACGACGCCAGGACAGCGGAGTCAATCACCACCTTCCGGAGACACCTGAAACCCCACCTCTTTAAGGAATACCTAGGATAGGATAAAGTAATCCTTCTAACCCCCCCCCCCCTTAAAAGATTTAGATGCACTATTGTAAAGTGGTTGTTCCACTGGATATCATAAGGTGAATGCACCAATTTGTAAGTCGCTCTGGATAAGAGCGTCTGCTATATGACTTAAATGTAATGTAATGTAATGTAAATACCTATGGCGGCACTTGAATTTGGGGCGGCATTTTGACAATTGGCTGCTGCCTTCCGGCGCCCCTGATCAGCTACTGCACTGCCGGCGGCAGGGAGGGTGGGTGGATCTGAGGACAATGAGACTGGAGGCGCGTGCACGAGCCGACACCATGTTTACTTTCTCTCTCTTTGAACGAAAACAACGACTCCCGGTCGGAATATTATCGCTTTATTACGAGAAAAATCGCATAAAATTTTATTTTAAACAGCGTTTGACATGCTTCGAAGTACGGTAATGGAATATTTTGAAATGTTTTGTCACGAAACGCGTCGGGCACGTCACCCTTCTTTACCCTTCGGATAGTGTCTTGAACGCACGAACAAAACGCCGCTATTTGGATATAACTATGGATTATTTGGAACCAAACCAACATTTGTTATTGAAGTAGAAGTCCTGGGAGTGCATTCTGACGAAGAACAGCAAAGGTAATCAAACTTTTCTAATAGTAAATCGGAGTTTGGTGAGTACCACACTTGGTGGGTTTCAAAATAGCTAGCCTGTGATGGCCGGGCTATCTACTCAGAATATTGCAAAATGTGCTTTCACCGAAAAGCTATTTTAAAATCGGACATAGCGAGTGCATAAAGGAGTTCTGTATCTATAATTCTTAAAATAATTGTTATGTTTTTTCTGAACGTTTATCGTGAGTAATTTAGTAAATTCACCGGAAGTGTTCGGAGGGAATGCTAGTCACATGCTAGTCACATGCTAATGTAAAAAGCTGGTTTTTGATATAAATATGAACTTGATTGAACAAAACATGCATGTATTGTATAACATAATGTCCTAGGATTGTCATGTGATGAAGATCATCAAAGGTTAGTGCTGCATTTAGCTGTGGTTTGGGTTTATGTGACATTATATGCTAGCTTGAAAAATGGGTGTCTGATTATTTCTGGCTGGGTACTCTGCTGACATAATCTAATGTTTTGCTTTCGTTGTAAAGCCTTTTTGAAATCGGACAGTGTGGTTAGATTAACGAGAGTCTTGTCTTTAAAATGGTGTAAAATAGTCATATGTTTGAGAAATTGAAGTAATAGCATTTCTAAGGTATTTGAATAACGCGCCACGGGATTCCACTGGCTGTTACGTAGGTGGGACGAAATCGTCCCACTGGCCCTAGAGAGGATAACCGAGAGCACAGGCTGAATTCTGTTGATTGAGTGTACATAAAGATACACCAGGCGGGGGTGTTGGGACAGCGTTGGTCTGGTCCACACACAGTACTCCTTGCAGCATCTGCAGCTGTAAAGATTGTTATGTCTCTCCTCAGTGGGTTCACACTTCTCACGTGAAGTGAGATCCAGCTGCATAATGGGTGAGCTTGAAGACGCCATGACAGAGGATTTGGAGCTAAAGAGAGACAGAAAGACTAGATTCCACTGTAGACATGTAGATGGGTTGGGTCTGGGAGCCACTTTAAACACCATAGTTGGGTTGAGTTATCTGCTTTATTGGTTAATGCATCATATAAAATGATAGATGTTGGGTTAATTGTACTCTAAACAAAATTTTAGAGGCATTGATGTGAAAGCATCTACAGTGCTGAGTTACCTCAAGAGGATGTAGCGTTGATTAGGGAAACGCACTTGCCTATCAGGTGACGTGCCTATCAGGTGGCAATGGAGGAAGAAGGAGGAACAAAGTGCAAATGACATGGCTTGGGAACACCTCTTGGATCCTGTGGTCTGGTGGGGAAGACTGGGCGAAAGCATGAGGAGGCTTTTTAGGGCTTTCATTTTTGACAAACTCAGCAGAAAAATATCCTGAAGGCATAGTCAGGTGAAGAGAGAGTGGGAATTGTCATGTTGTCAAACTTTGGGTTTTCATGCATATACAGTTGAAGTCGAAAGTTTACATACACTTTAGCCAAATACATTTAAATTCCTGACATTTAATCCTTGTACAAATTCCCTGTCTTAGGTCAGTTAGGATCACCACTTTATTTTAAGAATGCGAAATGTCAGAATAATAGTAGAGAGAATGATTTATTTCAGCTTTTATTTCTTTCATCACATTCCCAGTGGGTCAGAAGTTTACATACACTCAATTAGTATTTGGTAGCATTGCCTTTAAATTGTTTAACTTAGGTCAAACGTATCGGGTAGCCTTCCACAAGCTTCCCACAATAAGTTGGATGAATTTTGGCCCCTTCCTCCTGACAGAGCTGGTGTAACTGAGTCAGGTTTGTAGGCCTCCTTGGTCGCACATGCTTTTTCAGTTCTGCCCACAACTTTTCTATGGGATTGAGGTCAGGGCTTTGTGATGGCCACTATAATACTTTGTTGTCCTTAAGCCATTTTGCCACAACTTTGGAAGTATGCTTGGGGTCATTGTCCATTTGGAAGACCCATTTGCGACCAAGCTTTAACTTCCTGACTGATGTCTTGAGATGTTACTTCAATATATCCACATAATTTTCCTGCCTCATGATGCCAAGCGTCCCACCTAGCCCATAGAGGTTAAGAGCACAGCAGTGTTTTCAGCATCCTGTACAACATCCCCAACATCAAGGACATGGACACTGCATCACTTACCAGGCACTGCACAACACTGGAGAGGGCCCTTACGTACGGGGATTCCAGGGCCACAAAAGATCTGCGTAATGAGCTCAAAGTCTTGAGCAGGAGACTGGACAGTGAGGCAAAACCACTCAACGCACTGGAGTACATATCCAGACACCAAATGGCCTCCTTGTATCTCAATGCCTTTGTTTGCCCTGAGAGTTCTTCTCACACTCCCGGTGACAGTGGAGAGCGCACATTCTCCAAGCTCAAATTCATAAACTACCTGCACTGTACTATGAGTAAAGAGAGACTCAAACTTTGAGAACAAGGCTACCTAAATTCTATCAGCATATTGATTGCATATCAAAATATCAAAATGGTGCCGACAGAGATGGTCGCCTCGCTTCGAGTGCAGTATTTCATTTTTTTATGTATTATTTCTTACATTGTTACCCCAGGAAATCTTAAGTTTTATTACATACAGCCAGGAAGAACTATTGGATATACGAGCAAAGTCAACTTACCAACATTACGACCAGGAATACTAATTTCCCGAAGCGGATCCTCAGTTTGAACCACCACCCAGGACAATGGATCTAATCCCAGTAGCCGACCCAAAACAACGGCGCTGCAGAAGGGGCAGAGTTAGCGGCCTTCTGGTCAGCCACCGGGCTTCTCCATGCATCACGCTGACAGAGATAAACACCTCTCTGGGAAGAGGAAGGGTGGGGGTGGATGCTTTATGATTAACCACTCATGGTGTAACCATAACAACATACAGGAACTCAAGTCCTTCTGCTCACCCGACCTAGAATTCCTTACAATCAAATGCCGGCTATTTTACCTACCAAGAGAATTCTCGTCAGTTATAGTTACAGCTGTGTACATTCTCCCTCAAGCAAACACCAAGACGGCCCTCAAGGAACTTCACTGGACTCTATGTAAACTGTAAACTATATATCCGGAGGCTGCATTTATTGTAGCTGGGGATTTTAACAAAGCAAAATTAGAGAAAAAGGCTAACTAAATTCTATCACCATATTGATTGCATGACACGCAGTGGTAATACTCTCGACCACTGCTACTCTAACTTCCGCGATGCATACAAAGCCCTCCCCCACCCTCCCTTCGCCAAATCCGACCGTGACGCCATCTTGCTCGTACCATCTTATAGGCAGAAACTCAAACAGGATGTACCAGTGACGAGAACCATTCAACGCTGGTCTGACCAATCGGTAGCCACGCTTCAAGATTGTTTTAATCACGCGGACTGGAATATGTTCCGGTCAGCCTCAGAGAGCAACATCGACCTATACGCTGACTCGGTGAGCGAGTTTATAAAGAAGTGCATTATAGATGCTGTACCCACTGTAACTATTAAAACCTACCCTAACCAGAAACCGTGGATGGATGGCGGTATTCGTGCAAAATGGAAAGCGCGATCCACTGCATTTAACCATGGAAAGAGGTCTGGAAATATGGCTGAATATAAACAGTGTAGTTATTCCCTCCGCAAGGCAATCAAGCGAAATTCCGGTACAGGGACAAAGCGGAGTCGCAATTCAATGGCTCAGACACGAGACTTATGTGGCAGGGTCTACAGGAAATCACGGACTACAAAAACAAAAACAGCCACGTCACGGACACCGACGTCACGCTTCTAGACAAACTAAATACCACCTTGCCCGCTTTGAGGATAATACAGTGCCACCGTCATGGCTCGCTAACAAGGACTGCGCCCCACCCCACCCCTTCTCTGTGGCCGACGTGAGTAAAACATTTAAACGTGTTAACCCTTGCAAGGCTGCTGGCCCAGACGGCACCCTAGCTGCGTCCTCAGGGCATGCTGAGACCAGCTGGCTGGTGTGTTTACGGACATATTCAATCGCTCCCTATCCCAGTCTATTGTCCCCACATGCTTCAAGATGGCCACCATTGTCCCTGTACCCAAAAGGCAAAGATAACTGAACTAAATGACTACCGCCCCATAGCACTCACTTGTGTCATCATGAAGTGCTTTGAAAGACTAGTCAAGGATCGTATCACCTCCACCTTACCAGCCACCCTAGACCCACTTCAGTTTGCATACCGCCCCAATAGGTCCACAGATGACGCAATCGCCATCACACTGCACTCTGCCCTATCACATCTGGACAAAAAGAATACCTATGTAAGAATGCTGTTCATTGACTACAGCTCAGCATTCAACACCATAGTACAACTCCAAGCACATCATCAAGCTGGAGGCCCTGGGTCTCAGCCCTGCCCTGTGCAATTGGGTCCTGGACTTTCTGACAGGCTGCCCCCAGGTGGTGAAGGTAGGAAACAACATCTCTACTTCGCTGACCATCAACACTGGGGCCCCACAAGGGTGCGTGCTCAGTCCTCTCCTGTACTCCATGTTCACCTACAACTGCGTGGCTATGCAACTCAATCATCAAGTTTGCAGACACAACAGTAGTGGGCTTGATCACCAACAACGACGAGACAGCCTACATGGAGGAGGAGTATGGTGTCAGGAAAACAACCTCTCACTCAACATCAACAAAACAAAGGAGATGATCGTGGACTTAAGGAACCAGCAGAGGGTGCACCCCCCTATCCACATCGAAGGGACAGCAGTGGAGAAGGAGAAAGTTCCTCGGCGTACACATCAAAGACAAACTGAAATGGTCCACCCACACAGACAGTGTGGTGAAGAAGGCGCAACAGTGCCTCTTCAACCTCAGGAGGCTGAAGAAATTTGGCTTGTCACCCAAAACCCTGACAAACTTTTACAGATGCACAATCGAGAGCACCCTGTCAGGATATATCACAGCCTGGTTGCAACTGCACTGCCCTCAACCGCAAGGCTCTCCAGAGGGTGGTGCGGTCAGCACAACGCATCACCGGGGGCAAACTACCTGCCCTCCATGACACCTACAGCACCCGATGTCACAGGAAGGCCAAAAAGATCATGAAGGACAAGAACCACCCGAGCCACTGCCTGTTCACACCACTATCATCAAGAAGGCGAGGTCAGTACAGGTGCATCAAAGCTGGGACCTGAGAGATAGAAGTTGTTTTCAATCTCAAGTCCATCAGACTGCTAAACAGCAATCACTAACTCAGAGAGGCTGCTACCTACATTGAGAAGGTAAGCGTTGATCATACACTTGCATTAATTTGTAAGATCACTTAATTATCTATCACCTGTTTACTTTGTATTTCTTTTATTTAAATAGACTACATCCTAATCTCGCTCTCACTCTCCCCCACTCTCTGCTCCTCTCTATTTCTCTCTGTCTCTTTCAGATGATTTGATTTCAGGACCATGGACAGCTACCGAGAGAGAACATCGCTGACTGCAATGCAGCACCACAGAAGAGGAAAGAGGCCACTTTAGGCGGAGACTAAATAAATAAACGCTGAAACTGATGTTGGTCAATCAAACGAAATTCGTTAAGGCTGGGTCATTGACAAAAAGCTTATTTTACACTGCTCCAGCGAATCGATCTCACTCCTTTTTACAGTTCTACAGGAATATTCAAATATTTGTTAAATATGTAATATAAAAGTGCTAGTTTATTGTACCAATTGTGGGGTCGTGCCATGTGTGATAACACGTTTCATATTATTAGTAAGAAACACTGTTTCCTACTACAGGCAGCTGGCTGCATAGTGATAGCAACATTGTAACTCTCCGATGCAGGAGTTAAAGAAAATTCCCTTCTGCCTAATTCCTCCTATAAGTGCATGCGTGCACCAACATTTGTTATGGGCATAATCATAGAATTACATATAAAATTGTAACCTATTTCTTTCTTTTCCAAAAAATAAGTGGTAGCCTACCTGTTTGACAGACACAATTACGCTATCCATAGATGTCGATTTAGCCAAATACTCCAATATTGCCACATGTACTGATTAAATACCTCCGTGTCTGGGAAGGGCTTGGTGTGTTATGTTAAAACCAGGGCTCGAATTGCGTGAGGAAAGGGCAAAAAGGATATCTATTGTTTGTTTTCTATTTTGAAATAAATACATGAAACATATCCAAATTATATCAAGCGTTCTATAACAATGCTTAACTTGGTGATGCTTCATGCTAGAAACAAGCTCGAAAATGCCGGCGAAAGACGTGACTCCGAAGCATATGGAGATATATTGATTCCTCTCTATGACATTCTGAAGCTGAGCTGCAGCCTATAATATTCCAGGAGATAAAAAAATTGTTTTTGCTATTCTGTCCCTATTATAGTAATTGAGTTTTTCTCTTTCTGAAAAAATATGTTTGTTTAAACCCAGGCAGCGTTTAGGGAAGCACTTCTGTTGTTGGGATATACAACGGACGAGTAGCCAGCAGCTGAAGCTTACATTTGTCTGCGTCAGTAGAGCCTCTGTCTGGGTGCAAAGGTAACTTTTGAAAGTGCCATGCTTAGATTCATAAGGATGTCTAATATGTAATTATTTGCAAACAGCTGCTGCAAACAAGACACTCTGGTTTGACATTGAGAAATCTGATTAGAATGCCTATTTCTCAGTCTATTATTCCCTGAAACTTCTATTTCGTGGGGGGGGGACATATTTTTTTCTGCCTAGGGCGTCAGAGTGTCCAGGACCGGCCCTGCATGCGTGTGTGTGTGCATGTGTGACTGTGTGTGTGTGTGTGTGTGTGTGTGTGTGTGTGTGTGTGTGTGTGTGTGTGTGTGTGTGTGTGTGTGTGTGTGTGTGTGTGTGTGTGTGACTCTAAATAGACTGGATAGTGGAGTCAGTATGTCACATCATCGAGCCCTTTTAAAGGTAGCATCATAGCCTTGGGGGGGGCTGCAGTCTACCCTACCCAAGAAAGTTATCGCAACAATCTATAGCAACTTTTTCAAGCCTTTGTAATTCATTGAAAACATTGTATGTTATAAGCACTGTGTGTGTGTCTGTGTAGCTAGTTCCACAGCCTTTTTTAAGTAAGATGCTAAAATAATAATTGGGGCCAACTATTTGTATTTAGTTCTTTCGTATGAATGAACATATGAGACAATTTGAGCAAACACATAATTTTAAGTGAACTGCATTCTGCCCTTTTTTTTACAACGTTGGAGCTAAATTTGGGCCAACATAAAAAATGTTCAGGTAACACTTGGACTGAAAAGTTTAGAAAACTAAAACAAGTCTGTGTAACCAGTTACTTAATAATAATTCGTTGAAACAACTAGATTTGATTTACTGTGTAGAACGCTGGCTATGAATTTGAGAGGGCTTCCATTTCCCTGGCCCCATCACTCCACTTCATACCAAAACAACTGGCGCTGCTGCCGTTTTTCTGATGAACAAATCCCAGAGTGTAGCTTTAAAGAAACAACAGGAATCATTCTATCCTAGTAACAGTAATACACCGATTCTTCTCTTTATGAAATTGAATAATTGAATCGTGTTTCTGTGTGTGACAGCGTAATTCATGTTGCACATTAGGTTCGTTTTGCAGGGAGACTCAAATGGATCATAATTGCCAAGAGGTTCAGGCATGGGTGGCCAAGGTAAATGAATGATCACACACACACACACACCACACACACACACACACACACACACACACACACACCCCCCCCGTAATTACTTAGTTGTGACTTTCCTTAAGTCCTCGTAGGGACCAGAATAACATTTTGTACGCCATGGAACAAACACTGTTTTGCTACACTTTAATATAAAGGCTAATATAATAACACTATATCGCTTATGTGTGTGTATGAGAATAGCTGTTTAGGTGGGGTTCAATCTCTGTCTGCATAATTCTGGATTCATTCGCAATGGAACATACTTTGTATGTTAGAATTTAATAATATGATAACATGATAACGATAAATAGCCTATGTGTGTGTCACTGTTTATACGGCTTCACTCCATGTCTAGGATTCATTTAATTCTGGATGAATTAACCCTTCATTAAGGGTTAGCCAAACTCAATTTGCATCGGCAGGTTCAATTTAACAACCGCTGCCTGTAAATGGATATTTCATTAAAACGAGAAATAATTGAAAGATAACAAGAAACACATCTCCCCTTACAGATGTAGGATCTTCATTTCAGCCTGTTCGCTGAAGAAAATAGCAAGAAAATAATCCTGCAGCAACAGGAAATGTGAATTATTATGTGGATTATAGTTAATGGACATTTTTGTAGGGGTTTATGCATTTTTCGTAAGGGAAAAATCAAGTCTGAAATTTCAAAAGGGGAAATTGCAAACTTCAGAAGCCTTTTTAAACCTCAAATACACTACAAGTTGAAGAAATGTTAATTTGATCACCCGGGTGCAAGAATGTTATCCTTCAACCGGGTGATCAAATTAAGATCCTACATCTGTATGTGAGTCTGCAGGAAACAAAGCCACTCACAAAGAAAAAGATCAAGCTGAGGAGAAATAAGGACACATTGGCCTACATGTGCAGGCACACAAATCAACAACACCAAAAAGGAGCTATCACAGAGACAGGGAAACTACATACAAACACCAACCAGAGATGGAAAGCAAAGTTTTCACACACAAGCAACCACAAGCATGGGGTCTCCATTAGTCCATATATCCTATTGAAGACAAGCCCTCATCCACTTCTCATATCAGTCTGCAAGCACTTGCTGTGTTTACTGGGAGCAGCTCGGCCTTCACACGGCCATACCAATTATCTACAGGACGTGTCAGGGGTGAGGGGTTAGAGTCAGCACAGGGCCATACCAATTATCTACAGGACGTGTCAGGGGCGAGGGGTTAGAGTCAGCACAGGGCCATACCAATTATCTACAGGACATGTCAGGGGCGAGTGGCGAGGGGTTAGAGTCAGCACAGGGCCATACCAATTATCTACAGGACATGTCAGGGGCGAGTGGCGAGGGGTTAGAGTCAGCACAGGGCCATACCAATTATCTACAGAACATGTCAGGGGCGAGTGGCGAGGGGTTAGAGTCAGCACAGGGCCATACCAATTATCTACAGGACATGTCAGGGGCGAGTGGCGAGGGGTTAGAGTCAGCACAGGGCCATACCAATTATCTACAGAACATGTCAGGGGCGAGTGCGAGGGGTTAGAGTCAGCACAGGGCCATACCAATTATCTACAGGACGTGTCAGGGGTGAGGGGTTAGAGTCAGCACAGGGCCATACCAATTATCTACAGGACGTGTCATGGGCGGTGGCGAGGGGTTAGAGTCAGCACAGGGCCATACCAATTATCTACAGGACGTGTCAGGGGCGAGGGCGGGGTTAGAGTCAGCACAGGGCCATACCAATTATCTACAGGACATGTCAGGGGCGAGTGGCGAGGGGTTAGAGTCAGCACAGGGCCATACCAATTATCTACAGGACATGTCAGGGGCGAGTGGCGAGGGGTTAGAGTCAGCACAGGGCCATACCAATTATCTACAGGACATGTCAGGGGCGAGTGGCGAGGGGTTAGAGTCAGCACAGGGCCATACCAATTATCTACAGGACATGTCAGGGGCGAGTGGCGAGGGGTTAGAGTCAGCACAGGGCCATACCAATTATCTACAGGACATGTCAGGGGCGAGTGGCGAGGGGTTAGAGTCAGCACAGGGCCATACCAATTATCTACAGAACATGTCAGGGGCGAGTGGCGAGGGGTTAGAGTCAGCACAGGGCCATACCAATTATCTACAGGACATGTCAGGGGCGAGTGCGAGGGGTTAGAGTCAGCACAGGGCCATACCAATTATCTACAGGACGTGTCAGGGGTGAGGGGTTAGAGTCAGCACAGGGCCATACCAATTATCTACAGGACATGTCAGGGGCGAGGGGTTAGAGTCAGCACAGGGCCATACCAATTATCTACAGGACGTGTCAGGGGTGAGGGGTTAGAGTCAGCACAGGGCCATACCAATTCTACAGGACGTGTCAGGGGTGAGGGGTTAGAGTCAGCACAGGGCCATACCAATTATCTACAGGACATGTCATGGGCGAGGGGTTAGAGTCAGCACAGGGCCATACCAATTATCTACAGGACGTGTCAGGGGTGAGGGGTTAGAGTCAGCACAGGGCCATACCAATTATCTACAGGACGTGTCAGGGGCGAGGGGTTAGAGTCAGCACAGGGCCATACCAATTATCTACAGGACATGTCAGGGGCGAGGCGGGGTTAGAGTCAGCACAGGGCCATACCAATTATCTACAGGACATGTCAGGGGCGAGGGGTTAGAGTCAGCACAGGGCCATACCAATTATATACAGGACGTGTCAGGGGCGAGTGGTTAGAGTCAGCACAGGGCCATACCAATTATCTACAGAACATGTCATGGGCGAGTGGTTAGAGTCAGCACAGGGCCATACCAATTATCTACAGAACATGTCATGGCGGGGCGAGGGGTTAGAGTCAGCACAGGGCCATACCAATTATATACAGGACATGTCAGGGGCGAGTGGCGGGGGTTAGAGTCAGCACAGGGCCATACCAATTATCTACAGAACATGTCATGGGCGAGGGGTTAGAGTCAGCACAGGGCCATACCAATTATATACAGGACATGTCAGGGGCGAGTGGTTAGAGTCAGCACAGGGCCAGACAGACAGGGAGTAATTAAACAGGCTGTATGAAAAATCATTTGATGTCACACAAGCACCTACACGCACAAAAACACATGCACCAGTGCACACACTGCTCTCAGCGGAGGGTTACGTCACCGCACAGTCACATTCCATGTGCCACATACAGAGAGCATACATGCACTGCTGAGTAACAGCACAACTTGGCCTTTCTCGCGTGTTTTCTGTTAGAAAACAAAGAGAGAGAGAGAGAGAGAGAGAGAGAGAGAGAGAGAGAGAGGGGGCACAGGCTGAGGGGAATGAGGTACTCGTGTACTAGGGACAAAGATGGACACTCCCAATCGTCAACAGGCAGAGACAAAGTCACGACCTTGTTGCACTGCCAAACCACACCACATGTCCACCTCATAAATCTCATTCATCATACTTCAACCCCAAAGCCAGAAAGGGGGCAGTGGGCTACAATATGCAGCCTCAGTTGAATCTTGACACAGAGTTACATATCTGACAGAATAGTCTAGAGGCCTCAGACATGAGATGGGCCTAGTTAGATGGCATGGAAATAGGTATGTTCGTAAAGGTTCAGTTTATATACCAGAGATAAATAGAGACTGTATGCTGATGAATGGGACAGGAGAGCACAGAACAGTCTATACTGTTCTTTCATATCCAATCTCAAACAGAGTTCTGCTGTTTGGACACCGTGTTGGGCTGAGTTAGCTTAGCAACTGTAAAGTGTAAACGGCTGTCTTGGTCCTAGTCTGGAGAGACTCAGCCACCCCGGAGGACTGTGCCCAAAACAGACGAGGCAAGGAAGCAGAACCACACCATCGCTGCTCAGACGTGACAGGGTCGTGATCCAGACTGTGCGTGCGCGAGTGTGAACTCGCTCCCCACACACCACACACACACACACTTCTCTCTCTCTCTCTCTTCCTCAGAGCGGTAACAGACCTTCCACGGTGGCTGAGGCGGACAAAAGGGCATCAGTGCTCAAGCATGACTCCACCTGGCCTTTTTCCACCCCAGCTAGCCAAGGAGGAGATGAACCCTTTGGATCCCTGTGTCCTCCTGGGTGGCAGCACCGCTTGGTTACCCGCAGAGATGAGCCTGACGTGTGTGTGTGTGTATGTGTGTGTGTGTGAGAGAGAAAAAGAGAGGGTGTGATTAGCTCTCTCTGATTAAACTAGCGCTCCTCGCTAGCTAGCAAGAGGCTGAGCCAACTCATCCCTGTCAATGCCATTCTGAGTCTATTCACAAAGACACTGTCCATCCATCCATTCACGCATTGATTTCAGTCATTTATTTAACTTGACCTGCCTGAGATTGAAGCACAGAGAAAATATTTTGAACGTATGGTCTATTCAATTCAACGGTAGTGTGAATACACAGCAAGTGGCACTTGAATTTCAACAATGAAGTTTCTTGAAGGTCAAAGTTACAGATGGCTGAAGTTAATCAAATGTGAAGTGCGCGCAGATAAAAGATGAAGCAGAATTAGTTCTAAAGTTGAATCACTGGTAAAGCTTTAGAAGTCTACTTTGGAGTGAGTGCTAACGACTGATCTCTGTTGGAGACCATGACATTTGAAAAAGTTGGAATTTTGGCAGCACTTGATTTCACAGGCCATGAGTTTGATTACAGATCACTTTGTTGATGCAACTGCTGTATATAAGGCTAATAAACAAATATGGGAACTACCCTAAATTATCCCAAACATGGAAACTGTCCTAAACTAGCCCATAATATGGAAACTAGTACAGTTGAAGTCGGAAGTTTACATACACCTTAGCCAAATATATTTAAACTCAGTTTTTCACAATTCCTGACATTTAATTCTAGTAAAAAATGTCCTGTCTTAGGTCAGTTAGGATCACCAGTTTATTATAAGAATGTGAAATGTCAGAATAATCGTAGAGAGAATTATTTATTTCAGCTTATATTTCTTTCATCACATTCCCAGTGGGTCAGAAGTTTACATAACACTCAATTTGTATTTGGTAGCATTGCCTTTAAATTGTTACATTTGGGTCAAACGTTTCGGGGTAGCCTTCCACAAGCTTCCCACAAAAAGTTGGGTGAATTTTGGCCCATTCCTCCTGACAGAGCGGAGGTAACTGAGTCAGGTTTGAAGGCCTCCTTGCTCGCACATGCTTTCAGTTCTGCCCACAAATTCTCTATGGGATTGAGGTCAGGGCTTTGTGATGTTCACTCCAATACCTTGACTTTGTTGTCCTTAAGCCATTTTGCCACAACTTTGGAAGTATGCTTGGGGTCATTGTCCATTTGGAAGACCCATTTGCCACCAAGCTTTAACTTCCTGACTGATGTCTTGAGATGTTGCATCAATATATCCACATAATTGTCCTCCCTCATGATGCCATCTATTTTATGAAGCGCACCAGTCCCTCCTGCAGCAAAGCACTCCCACAAAATGATGCTGCCACCTCCGTGCTTCATGGTTGGGATGGTGTTCTTCGGCTTGCAAGCCAGCCCCTTTTTCCTCCAAACATAACAAGGGTCATTTTGGCCAAACAGTGCTATTTTTGTTTCAGACCAGAGGACATTTCTCCAAAAAGTATGATCTTTGTCCCCATGTGCAGTTGCAAACCGTAGTCTGCTGTTTTATGGCGGTTTTGGAGCAGTGGCTTCTTCCTTGCTGAGCGGCCTTTCAGGTTATGTCGATATAGGACTCGTTTTACTGTGGATATAGGTACTTTTGTACCTGTTTCCTCCAGCATCTTCACAAGGTCTTTTGCTGTTGTTCTGGGATTGATTTGCACTTTTCGCACCAAAGTACGTTCATTTCTAGGAGACAGAACGCGTCTCCTTCCTGAGCGGTATGATGGCTGCGTGGTCCCATGGTATTTATACTTGTGTACTGTTGTTTGTACAGATGAACGTGGTAACTTCAGGCATTTGGAAATTGCTCCCTAGGATTAACCTTTTCTGAGGTCTTGGCTGATTTCTTTTGATTTTCCCATGATGTCAAGCAAAGAGGCACTGAGTTTGAAGGTAGGCCTTGAAATACATCCACAGGTACACCTCCAATTGACTCAAATTATGTCAATTAGCCTATCAGAAGCTTCTAAAGCCATGACATCATTTTCTGGAATTTTCCAAGCTGTTTAAAGGCACAGTCAACTTAGTGTATGTAAATGTCTGACCCACTGGAATTGTGACACAGTGAATTATAAGTGAAATAATCTGTCTGTAAACAATTGTTGGAAAAATTACTTGTGTCATGCACAAAGTAGATGTCCTAACCGACTTGCCAAAACTATAGTTTGTTAACAAGAATTTTGTGGAGTAGTTGAAAAAACGAGTTTTAATGACTCCAACCTAAGTGTATGTAAACTTCCGACTTCAACTGTACATCCATCTGCCTTCCTCACTAAACTGTTAACCCAAAATAGGCGGTGTACACCCGTAGATACGTCTACTGTCTGTGTAGACACCTGCACAGCCAATACAAGCCAAAAACATTCTCTCATCTCTCCTTTACCCTCCTTTACTTCTTCACCTGCTACTCTTCTTTGCTCCTCCGTCTTCTCTTTCCCTGTCTGTTTCCCTTTCCTCTTCTCGTTGAAGCGGCACGGTACAGATGAGACAACCGCTTGACACATAGTTGTCACAGGCCGTGACAAAAAAAAGTTCACATTTCATTAAAAAAAAATTCTATCATCCATGGCAAATATAAAAATGGGCGGAAGAGCAGGAAACATCAATCACACAAGCTTTGTCTTAGCGAAAATGTTTCCTCTCCTCTATTTCAAATCAAATCTCCCTGTTGTCTCCCTTGAGCTGTGATTTTAGCGTTTCGAGCTGCTGCACTCTTTGGAGACCGGCTGCCTTCATGAACTATGTGTTCGTGTAATAGATGAAGCATTTTCATATTTTGCTGCACTGTTGAGCTGCATTATAGTGACCCAGGCTATCTTACTAAGTTGGCCTCACTCTCAGTCGTATAGGAGAGTCAAGAAGTCCATTTACAGAGGAAAGAGAGAGAGAGAGAGAGAGAGAGAGAGAGAGACTGTCCATGGTGGAAGCCTTCTCCCTCACACAGCAGCGAGAGGAAGAGGGCAATGCTCCACTCCCAGTTTTCATAAACACACACACTAATGTCTCTCTCATCCACAAATAGGCTAGACAAACAAAAGCTGACTCTCTCATCTCTAGCTCAGAGCAGTGTGTGTGTGTGGTGTACTATCTCTGTTCCAATCAGTGTGGTGTCTGCCATGTGCCTCCCAGCATGGGGGCCTCCTATGGGAAGCCCAGCCCTCAGCCACATCACGTTCTGCTGACCAAACTCTATCAACACTGACTGACTGTGTGTGTGTGTATGTGTATGTGTATGTGTGTGTGTGTGTGTGTGTGTGTGTGTGTGTGTGTGTGTGTGTGTGTGTGTGTGTGTGTGTGTTTGCAATACAATGTTAACCAAAGAACTGCTGGTGACTTTAAACTGTCCTTGCCATCATCACCACAAAACAACCAGCACATACACACTAGGACTACTAATGAACTGTCGTTTGACAAGCAACCAGTTGCCACACAGCACTACAAGCTAAGTTCTGGTTCATTTTGCTTCATCACAGAATACAGGCTAATTCCCGCACACTTGCCCAAACTTTTTGCTTTCTTTGGAATAACATATCTCAGTGCCTCAGAAGGAAATCAAATTCCATTCTCTATTTTCTCACACATCAAGTCATGCTTTAAAGACCGCATCTGTTTGGCTGTTGTTGCTTGTTTGTTAAGCCAGTCGTCCAGGGACGTCAGAACCATCCGTCACTAACCCAGAAATAAAATCAACAGCAGAGATTATAGAGAACAGAAATGATGCTCGATACAATGGGGCAGACCGAAGCTGGCAAGAAGTGTAGAATCGATACCTCCAAAACTCTCAAGGGGAAGCTGGAGTAAAGGGGTTGTAGAATATAATGCTAAACAGTAAGCCTAGCATTTTCAAAACCGATACGGACAGTGTGTGTATATGTGTGTGTGTGTGTGTGTGTGTGTGTGTGTGTGTGTGTGTGTGTGTGTGTGTGTGTGTGTGTGTGTGTGTGTGTGTGTGTGTGCTGCTACCTGCTGCCTGCCCTGAAGCGGCAGGTTTATCAAAGCTGTCTTAGAGAAGCGGTTGCTAAGCACGCTAGTTTCTGGGGAATGCCTCTATGGAAAGAAAAACTTCTATCTTTTGAAGCCTTTTCCATACAGAATCTTTTTCCCTGCTAGTCTCTCTGCTAGTCATTCCAGCATGTTGTCAGCTTTGTTGTCAGCTATAACCAGTGAGTGTGAGTTCAGCTGGGTTTGATCCCAAGTCTCCTGTGTACCACAAGACTGTTAGCCCAACGAGCTAAAGCCTAGGCAGCAGCCCAGGCAAGGTTACTCGTCACAAGACTGCGTTAGCCCAACGAGCTAAATCCCAGGCAGCAGCCCAGGCAGCAGCCCAGGCAAGGTTACTCATCACAAGACTGCGTTAGCCCAACGAGCTAAATCCTAGGCAGCAGCCCAGGCAGCAGCCCAGGCAAGGTTACTCATCACAAGATCGTGGTTCGCGGGACCACCTCTGATAAAACTGTCTCTCACTAGCCAGATGACTCGGTTGGTCCAACCCCAGTATAGCTTAGATTTTATAACCAGTGACTTTATTACCAGTAAAACCAGAATGCGTCCTACCTTGTCGCTAGCTATAACCAGTGAGTAAGTGACCAGCTGGGTTTACACCAAGGTCTTCGGGCTCACCGCAAGACAGGTGAAGCCCAGGCTACAGTTTAGGCAGCACGGTTACTCGTCATGTGATCGCGGTTCGCTGAACCACCTGCGTTACCCCCAATGACTCTGTTAGCCTGGTGAGCTAAAGCCTCTGCTAAAAGCTATGTGTCCCTACCTGTGTGACCAGGGGCTCCAGCAGCCGCTCCACGGTCAGGGTGCGGATCTCCAGACTCTTGGGGTCCCATTTCAACAGGATGGGGGACGTAGCGGTGGTCATGGTCTCTGGCGGAGGAACAAACAGAGAGACGAGTTAGAAAAACACACTTATTTGGTTAGAGGCAAAACAGATGTATGTATAAGCTTGTTATTTCAGCGGCGAGGCATTTTTCGAAGAATGCCCCGTTTATGTCTCCCTCTATTCCTAGGCAGCGACACTTCATGCACCATCAACATCAATTTGAAAGAGGGATGGATTAGAGAGTGGGAAACTTAATGGAGGAGTTTGGTGGCTTCGCTTTAGAGCTTTACGTTTCCTTTTTGACGGGGAGAGACATAAAACTATTTCAGACAGAGGAGACTAGTGGGATGGTGGCAGGCGCCTCAAAACACACTTGAAAGACAAGCATATCAACTCTACCCTGGTTCAGCCAATAAGTATCAAAACTGGGGAAACAATGAGATTTTAAACTTCTTCCTATATCTGCAAACCTGGGCATGGACCAGAGAGTCTCTGCCATAGCCGTGGGAAGTCGTTTTGGGTTAGGGGTGCTGCGATTTAGCAAATATAATTGCTAGTGCTGAAGACGTCTAAGTCGTTCCACTAATCCAGGACTAGTAGGCCCAGTGCAATACCTTTTGTGAAAACATTTAAACTAAATGTATTTGAGTGTTTACCAGCACTTATAACAGTCTGATAATTATCTTTTCAAAACAGTTAATCTGATATCTGTGGAATATAAAAAACACTTGCTTGACATATGTTTTCCAGTTGGAGATACTTTGCAAATTGATTTTATATCTATGTGAAAACAGAAATGGTCTATTCATTCCTTTTTCCATTTTACAGTGAAGGAAAAAAGTATTTGATCCCCTGCTGACTTTGTACGTTTGCCCACTGACAAAGAAATGATCAGTCTATAATTTTAATGGTAGGTTTATTTGAACAGTGAGACACGAATAACAACAACAAAAAATCCAGAAAACGCATGTCAAAAATGCTATAAATTGATTTTCATTTTAATGAGGGAAATAAGTATTTGACCCCCTCTGCAAAACATGACTTAGTACTTGGTGGCAAAACCCTTGTTGGCAATCACAGAGGTCAGACGTTTCTTGTAGTTGGCCACCAGGTTTGCACACATCTCAGGAGGGATTTTGTCCCACTTTTTTTTATTTGATGTTTATGTTTAGTGTCTTTGACCATCATTTTGCACCTTTTGATATAAATGTTTGAGGACAGGGTTTTGTTCTTTCTGGATTCCATTAGAATGACGATCGCAGAGAAAGGTACAGTGCAACAACTCTTACAAATCCAAACTATTGAATCCTGCAAGATACTGTTGTTAATTATACAACTACCTATTTTTGACAAAAGCAAGATGCTGAAAAAATGTTTTTTTCCTCCCACACTACAGAGGTCCATGTCAGTCCACTAACACAAGGGCCAGTGCACTACTTTAGTGGAAAAATACATGTAAATGACAAAAGAAATCAGGCAAAAGCCCACTGATTGCATTAAAGGACAACTACACCACTCTCATCTCCACCCGTGGAGGCTGCTGAGGGGAGGACAGCTCATAATAACGTCTGGAACGGAGCCATGTATTTGATCTATTTGATACCATTCCACTTCATTACCACGAGCCCATTCTCCCCAATTAAGTTTCCACCAACCTCCTGTGAACTCCACCCTCAGTGGTTAAAGATTCACAGTAAAGACACCTCCACGTTAACTAGAATGGAAGAGTCTGTACTGAGATTCTTTAGTGGTGTTGTGTTGAAGTGTTTTATTAAGGCTTGAATGTGATTCAGGGACACCTCGCACTGTTTTGCCTACTGCCTTCAAACCTGATTGTCATTCAGAAGAGTGTGTTGGCCTAGATTTGTCTCTCAGTCTCTATCATTCCTTTCGGTGGGACCGAGAGCGAGCGAGTGGGATTCTGATTACTAAAAACATATGTGGGTACAAAGCTTGAGCAGTGGCTTTGAAGAACAGAGCTAATATATGCAGGTGAGTCTCTGATTAAGGCAGGAAACTGAGGCGGAGACACAGGCAGGGATCCATTTGGAAATATGAGAGAGAGAGAGAGAGAGAGAGAGAGAGAGAGAGAGAGAGAGAGAAGTTTGGCTGAGGTGAGTTGAAAAGTACGGAACTAAGTGGAATTCCAATGATCACCATTGAAAAAACCCTTAAGAGTATATAGCTGAGGTAAGAAGTACCACTCATATTTAAATTAAGTCTAATTCAAATCGGTTCTATTAACAAATTAGCTACCTATAATTTCGATGAGTACTACCACGCTACACACAGATGTGGCCGTGCGCACACACACTCACACACACACACTGAGGCAAAGTCTAAACCCTGACATATGCTTGTGTAGGGGCCTCCTCCTATAGACTATACTATTGTCAGTAGGGGGGATCTGACTCACTGGGGTTATTTGGGGTCGATAGAGTCCACAGCAGAAGGATGGAGAGGGGCAGAGGAGGGAGGAGGGCTGCCATTGCCATGGGGACGTGAAGCTAAGCAACACTCCAGTCCAATGTTGCCAGCTGGGGCATGTGGGCGGGGGTCCAGTGCCTATGTCTGGTGGGGGGTGGGGGGGGGGGGGGGGGGGGGGTGTGAGGGTTGAGGGAAATTGACAATTCTGGACTAAGGGCTTCTAAAACAAGGCTGGGGGTGAATAAAGCCTCTGGGAAGACAGGCCAGCATTAAGCTCTCATTCTCTTCTATAGTAGTTAAATATGCTCCACATGAAGTCTACACCTACAAAGACAAAATCTTGCCCACTAGCCTGAATTAGGAATATTTCAAACAGTATCACATGAACAAGAAACACATTGTATAATATGCATTGTAAGAAGCCAAATTGAGTGGCTCTTCCCACACAGACAGAATGGTCATGGAAGTAAAGCGTGTATTTTGAAATGTCATAGGAATTGCCCAAAATACCTGTAGGCCTTTACAAACTCCTGGAATTAAACCCCAAAATATGTGTCCTTTGCAGTGAGGAGGAGTTCAGACAGACTGCCCACACACACACACACACACACACACACACACACGTACAGCAGAGTAAAGTGTGCCCTCGCTGACATTTCTCTGACATTCACTGACATTTGTGGAACAAACATCAGAAGTAATGTATGTTTACAGCCGGGGAGAGGTTCATTAGGTGAAGCTAACTTAGAGCAAATTAATGCAATCGCTCCCCCAGACGACTTTTCCCTTTACGGTCGATGTCCACGCACCCGCGAAGATATGCGTTTTTTGTTTTTTTGTTGTTGGTTGCATTAAATGGACCCCCCAGTTCTCTACTAGCTTAGACCAACCCATGTCGTAATTGACAGTACAGGGAACCCCACATGCAAGAGAAAATAAGAAATAGAGAACAAACGATAAGACCAGAAATGTATTTTCCCCTGACTAGATCTCCCAATTAAAGTCCGCTGGCAGCCGAAACGGAGCAAGCCGAGTGACAAATGGAAAAGAAAATACCCATGTGGAAGTAGCATTGCATTATAGCACACACATTCTACTTGCTACTTAACAGACATCACTCGAACCTTGTCCTCAGCTCCCCTCTCTCTTCCCGCGAGCGGTACCATTTCATACAGATAGACATGTTCAAGTACAACTTAAGACAGTGGAAGACAACGAACAATAATCGTATAACCTTCTGTGGAATACCTAACGGCTTTGGACACTTAGGAAATGTCAAGGGGGCGTATTCCCTTCTCTTCTCTCCAGAAATACCCCGGAGGAGAGGAAGAAAGGAGAGGAGGAGAGGAAGAAAGGAGAGGAGGAGAGGAAGAAAGGAGAGAAGGAGAAAAGTGCCAACACCTGTAGCTCACGCAACTGTTGACGCCATGGCAACAGCGAAAGAGAGTGGAGCTTGTCGATGGATCCGTCCCAAATGGCACTTTATTCCATATATAGTGCATTACTTTTGACCAGGACCCTGGCTCTGGTTAAAAGTAGCGCACTATATAGGAAACAGGGTGTCATTTCGGACGCAGAACCTAGGCTACACAATGTGTTACTTTGAAGTCATATGTAACGCTTGACTATGAGGTCTGTATTAAGTAATGGAAGAGGTTGCTATGAGGATGTAT
This sequence comes from Salmo salar, assembly GCF_965601325.2. Taxonomy (NCBI): domain Eukaryota; kingdom Metazoa; phylum Chordata; class Actinopteri; order Salmoniformes; family Salmonidae; genus Salmo; species Salmo salar. Next base: position 32,159,856 of record NC_138294.1, on the reverse strand, counting down.
GAAAAGGTATGAAGTGGAACAAAGGGTTGAGTTAGAGATAGTGTTATGCTAAACTAAGGATATTGAAGTGGTTCAGGTGAACTAAGGATGTATACTGAACAAACGTATCAACTCAACATGCAACAATTTCAACGATTTTACTTAGTTACAGTTAATATAAGGAAATCAGTCAAATGATATAAATTAATGAGGCCCTAATCTATGGATTTCACATGACTGGATAGGGGTACAGCCATGGGTGGGCCTGGGAGGGCATAGGCCCACCTACCTGGGAGCCAGGGCCACCATCTAGGGAGCCAGGGCCACCATCTAGGGAGCCAGGCCCAGCCAATCAAAATGGGGTTTTCCCTACAAAAGGGAATTATTACAGACAGCAATAATCCTCAGTTTCATCAGCTGTCCGGGTAGCTGGTCTCAGACGATCCCGCAGGTGAAGAAACCGGATGTGGAGGTCCTAGGCTGGCATGGTTACACGTGGTATGTGGTGGTGAGGCCGGTTGGACATACAGCCAAATTCTCTAAAACAACATTAGAGGCAGGTTATGGAAGATAAATGAACATACAATTATCTTCTCTGGTGGACCTTCCTGAGGTCAGCATGCCAATTGCACACTCCCTCAAAACTTGAGACATCTGTGGCATTGTGTGACAAAACTCCACATTTTAGGGTGGCCTTTTATTGTCCCCAGCACAAGGTGCACCTGTCTAATGGTAATGCTGTTTAATCAGCTGCTTGATATGCCACACCTG